>NW_022145604.1:30969856-31569856 GCF_000002235.5 Strongylocentrotus purpuratus | reverse complement strand
TAATGAAGTAATGTATGATTTTTAAAGATTTTTGAGTTCACGTGTGATAAGATTTCTGCATTTTGTATATTGTTCACAAAAATCTGATGACGAGAGCTGTATTGCTTTATCACGAAGGTAGTCCCTCGTGTTCATCAATTTAATGACGTCACCTGTCACCCAAGGACATGGATTATTTCTTAGACGTTTTCTTTTGTATGGTGCACACATATTTACAATTTCCATTATCGGATTGTACCATATATCCCATGCACAGTTAACATCCTTACACTGATATAATTCTTCAAAATGCACTTGGGAAAGTAAAATATTGAATTCTGCAAACTCAAAACCCTTAAAATCTCTCCATTCTATGATATTTTCTCTTGTCGTATTATGAATAGCGATCCTCTTCTCGTTTTATGAATAGCGACCCTTACGAGTAATGAACCTCATTTCGTATTATGAATAACGACCCTCTTGTCGTATTATGAATGGCGACCCTGATTTCATATTATGAATAGCGGTCCTTATGATTAACGAACCTTTTTTCTTTATGAATAGTGACCCTCTTTTACCATTATAAATAGCGGACCTGCAGGTATAGGAAGTTCCACGTTATGAATAGCTGTCTTTATGAATAGCGAACCTTAATTCTTTATGAATAGTGACCCTCTTTTTCCATTATGAATAGCGGAAATGCAGCTATAGGAAGTTCCACGTTATGAATAGCGGTCCTTACGAATAGCGGTCCTTATGAATAGCGGTCTTTATGAATAGCCGCCTTATGAATAACGGTCCTTATGTATAGCGAATGGACCCCAATACAATATCCCCCGTATTGATCACACCTCATCTCACCACCCTCTTGATACCACCAACCCCTTCCACTACCCCCTACCAACTCCTCCATGGAATATAACAAAGAACAATAAATAGCATACAGTATATCGGGTAAAACCATCCGGTGCTTGATTCTCCCCTCTTCCTATCCACTATTTCTTTCTAAATGATATAGTTCAATACTTTGTTTGGCTAGTTGTACATAAATAAACCACGTAGCCTCTTTAACTTCGTGAATTCCAATTTTGGCACAAAACTAAAAAACAAAGAGGAAATATTCATGGATGCTCACACGCACAATAATAATAATAGCCTAATAGTCCACTCCAAATTTAATAAACCGAAACGGAAATTCTTTTTGCCCAATTGATCGTGAGCCCGGCAGCCACTGAGTAGCGCCAGATCGACGTTGCTCTATCCCTTATTGTTGAACGCCAAACAAGTTAGCAACAACTCCCATCTTTTAACGTCTTTTTGGTATGACGCGGCCGGGGTTCGAACCCACGACCTCCCGGTTGGTACGCCTTTCAGTATTTGAAACGATGCCAAAAACAGGCGTCACATAATCAAAAGGAGAATCTCAATAGAATTTAACTCTAAGAATACCATGCAGAATAATATATGGGATTTACGTGCAATGTGAGTACAGATATGCTTTACCGGCACAGTGTGTGGGTTATCGTGACAAGATTGTGCCTGAAATCATATCAAAATATTCAAAATGACTCTATTGATCTACAATGGACTTGAAATGTGTGTTGCATTCCTTTCAAACAATGTACATACTGTCCTTTCATGATGGAATCATAGATAATAAAGTACAGTAACCATTCACTGAGATGCAAAATACGTCATGTAAGCGGGAAGTTATCAAGTCCAGAAGGCTGTAAGCTGCTATCATTGGTATAATTATTGAACAGAGTCAGGTTGGATAAAAGGCCAGAAATGTTATCCTCGTCGTTCCAGGGCCAGACATTCTACTATCTAATTACACGTTCGGATTTTTATCTCTCAAGTATTCTTATTTCTAATCGTTTTTATTCCCTTGATTGAGCATGTAGAATATAAAACTATCCGGTGTTTGATGCATCCCTCTTTACATTTCATTCCGCATTTTCTTCTCGAAATGATAGAGTTCAATACTTTGTTTGGCTCTTTTTAAAATGATAAATTCGTAAATTCTATTTTGTTACAAAACTGAATAACAAAGAGGTTGAAATTCCTGGAGGGTACACAAACACAATGGTATTCAATTTAGAATTGAAGCGGTGACAAGAACAGGCGCCACCTTATCAAAAAGGGGAATCCCCTCGAAAATTAACTCTAAGAATACCAGGCAAGATAATGTATAGGGTTTACGTGCAGGGTCTGTATGGAAGAGCTTTAATGGCAAAGTGTGGGTTAACATTACGAAATTGTGCGTGAAATTACATCAAATCATGCGAAAATACTCTATTGATCTACAGTAGACTTGAAAGGTGTTTTGCACTCTTTCCAAACAATGTACAAATCTGCCTTTCATGATGGAATCACAGATGATAAAGTACGGTAACCCTTTACTGACATGCAACATACGTCATGTAACATACGTTATGTAACATACGTCATGTAACATACGTCATTTAACATACGTCATGTAACATATGTCATGCAATATACGTCATGTAACATACGTCATGTAAGCGGGAAATAGTCAAGTCCACATTGCTTTTTGACTAAGAGAAAAGGCGTGTGTAATTCTGACCAGTTCAAGAAGTAGTAGCAAAAGTCCTTAGTTACCATAAAACTTAGCAGTGTCGAGCACAAAGCTTTCCCAAATTAATTTTGTTGACCGTTCTGACCATAAAAAAGAAGAACCAAACCAACGGATTACATTTTAAAGTGGGTAAAAAGTGTCGACCTTTACTTTTCTTTTAATTGTAAGTATTGTATGCATTTTAACATTTTAAGTCGAGGTTTCTTTCCTCAAATGTCTTTGTCAACGCCACACCCTTTTCATATTAGCCTTCATAATACGGCGTTTACACCTACAAAAAAGTGATATTTAAAAATCGACTTTTGCATCGAGATCCGATTTTTTTGGTTTTTTTTGTGCGTGTGTGGACAGAATAATTTCACCAATCTTCGCGAATGTGTGAATGAATTGAGAATCAAACATCGATTTATTTAATTCCAGGATTCCAAGCGAGCTAACTCCGTCGAGGTTCACTCACTCGCTGTTTAGACGTTCTTGCCATCGAGTGAGAATTCTCCCTGTGTTCGAATGGTCGCCCCAACAATCAGTCTTTGCTTCGCGATCCAAATCGCACAAATTGTTTTGTGTTAACGGACCTATTATCTCTATCCAGCGGCTTTGAGGGTAGTAGGAAATTATAATCATTATAGAAATTCACGTTAGAAGTTTATCGTTCAATCTCAAAGCATAAAGGGTCAATACAAAAATCGGTGTGTTACATTCAAGATCACAATTAAACCCCCCTCCCACCTCACACATACACACAAATATATGGGTAGCCTTTCATCGCCACTGAAAATTGATTGAGAACACAGAACTCTAGTCCACTGTCCGATCATCAATACCCTGGTCATTATCAAACCAGCTTCCTGGCCAAACCGCGTTTATGTATATTCATAATACGGGCTCTAACCTGTTCCATTTACCAAGTTATTGAACGGGTTTACGTTGGATAAAGAGTCATATATGTTACCTTTACCGTACCATATGCCAGCCATTGTAAAATCCCTTTTACACGTGCTGCTTTTTATCGCTCAATTGTTCTTATTTACAATGGTATTAATGCCCTCGGTGGAGCAAACCTTCCAGTGTTTGATTCCTCCCTCTTTTCATGTAATTCCACTTATAACGACATTTTTTTAAATATCTCTCGAAACGATAGGCCCGAATTCACAAAGCAAGGTTTGAGCTCAGACCAAGGTTTGACCTCAAACCTCCTTTTGTTTCGCCAAACCTCCTTTTGTTATTTACAAACCTGGTTTGTAAATAACAAAGGGAGGTTTGGCGAAACAAAAGGAGGTTTGAGCTCAAACTTTGGTCTGAGCTCAAACCTTGCTTTGTGAATTCGGGCCATAGAGTTCAATTCATTGTTCGGCTAGTTGTAAAGATATAAGTTTGGAGGTCTTTTTTACTACGTGAAGTCTATTTTGTCATAAACTGAATACCAGAGGTCATAATTTATGGAGTTTTCACATGCATGTTGGTACCCACTTCAGTATTTGAAGCGGTGCCAAGAAGAGGTGCCACGTTATCAAAAAGGGGACCCTCCCCGAAAATTAACTCTAAGAATACCAGGCAGAATAATGTATGGGATTTACGTGCAGGGTCTGTGTATAAATGCTTCAATGGTATTCAAATTACGATACGATTATATGTATTCATGTTTTCCTTTCTTGCGTCACCATAAGGGCGAGAGATGTCTCTATATAATTATCAAAGATAAAAGGTGAAATATACCTACTTAAAAACAAGACTTATATTCAGGGCCATGTGTCGCCCTGGGGGTGTCCTCTGTCCAATATTTCCCTTTGTTATGAGCATTTGGGATATTGCTTAGGCCTATTTCATTTTATGAATAACTACCCTCATCCCGTATTATGAATAGCGACCCTCTACTCCTATTATGAATAGTGACACTCATTTCGTATTGTGAAAAGCGAACCTCTACTCCCTTTATGAATAGCGAACCTCTGCTCCTATTATGATAAGCGAATCTATACTCCAATTATGAATAGCGACACTCTACTCCTATTATGAATAGCGAACCTCATTTCGTATTATGAATATTGACCCTATTATGAATAGCGACCCTTCATTCCTATTATGAATATCGACCCTTTATTCAAATTTTGAATATCGACCCTCTACTCCTATTATGAATAGCGAATCTCTACTCCTATTATGAATAGCGACCCTCTACTCCTATTATTAATAGCGAACCTCTATTCCTATTATGAATAGCGACCCTCATTTCGTATTATGAATATCGACCCTCTACTCCTCTTATGAATAGCGAACCTCTACTCCTATTGACTTACTTATGCCGTCCACGCAGGCCAGGGGCCTCGTGATGGCTTCTGTATGGTGATGGTATGCCAAGTCTTTCTGTCTGCAGCCAATCTTGAAGCATCTATCAGCCTTGGTATGGATCTTGCTTTGCAGTCCTCTGAGATGCAGTCAAGCCATCTTTTGGGTGGACGGCCTCTGGGTCGATTTCTTGCGACGTTTCCTTCAACAGCAATTTTTGGGTATCTTGTGGATTTCATTCGTAGGATGTGACCAAAATATTTGAGTCTTTTAGTCGAGACTTTGTCCATGAAATCTCGTTCCAGGTTGAGGGATTCTTTGATGTGCGTGTTTTTGAGCTTGTCTAGTCTTGTCACCCCCATTATGCGACGGAGGCATGCCATTTCAAATACTCCTATTATGAATAGATAATCTCTACTCCTATTATGAATAGCAACCCTCTACTCCTATTATAAATAGCGACCCTCATTTCGTATTATGAATAGCGAACCTCTATTCCTATTATGAATAGCGACCCTAATTTCGTACTAAAAATAGCGACCCTCGTTTCGTATTATGAATAGCGACCCTCTTCTCGTGTTATGAATCGCGACGCTAGTTTCGTATTATAAATCGCGACCCTCGTTTCGTATTATGAATAGCGACACTCATTTCGTATTATGAATAGCGAACCTCTATTCCTATTATGAATAGCGACACTCATTTCGTATTGTGAATAGTGACCCTATTATGAATAGCGACCCTTTATTCATATTATGAATATCGACCCTCTACTCCTATTATGAATAGCGAATCTCTACTCCTATTATGAATAGCGACCCTCTACTCCTATTATTAATAGCGAACCTCTATTCCTATTATGAATAGCGACCCTCATTTCGTATTATGAATATCGACCCTCTACTCCTCTTATGAATAGCGAACCTCTACTCCTATTGACTTACTTATGCCGTCCACGCAGGCCAGGGGCCTCGTGATGGCTTCTGTATGGTGATGGTATGCCAAGTCTTTCTGTCTGCAGCCAATCTTGAAGCATCTATCAGCCTTGGTATGGATCTTGCTTTGCAGTCCTCTGAGATGCAGTCAAGCCATCTTTTGGGTGGACGGCCTCTGGGTCGATTTCTTGCGACGTTTCCTTCAACAGCAATTTTTGGGTATCTTGTGGATTTCATTCGTAGGATGTGACCAAAATATTTGAGTCTTTTAGTCGAGACTTTGTCCATGAAATCTCGTTCCAGGTTGAGGGATTCTTTGATGTGCGTGTTTTTGAGCTTGTCTAGTCTTGTCACCCCCATTATGCGACGGAGGCATGCCATTTCAAATACTCCTATTATGAATAGATAATCTCTACTCCTATTATGAATAGCAACCCTCTACTCCTATTATAAATAGCGACCCTCATTTCGTATTATGAATAGCGAACCTCTATTCCTATTATGAATAGCGACCCTAATTTCGTACTAAAAATAGCGACCCTCGTTTCGTATTATGAATAGCGACCCTCTTCTCGTGTTATGAATCGCGACGCTAGTTTCGTATTATAAATCGCGACCCTCGTTTCGTATTATGAATAGCGACACTCATTTCGTATTATGAATAGCGAACCTCTATTCCTATTATGAATAGCGACACTCATTTCGTATTGTGAATAGTGACCCTATTATGAATAGCGACCCTTTATTCATATTATGAATATCGACCCTCTACTTCTATTACGAATAGCAAACCCTACTCCTATTATGAATAGCGAACCTCATTTCGTTTTATGAATAGTGACACTATTATGAATAGCGACCCTCTTTTCGTATTATGAATAGCGACCCTCTACTCCTATTATGAATAGCGAACCTCTACTCCTATTATGAATAGCGAACCTCTACTCGTATTATGAATAGCGAACCTCATTTCGTATTATGAATAGTGACACTATTATGAATAGCGACCCTCTTTTCGTATTATGAATAGCGACCCTCTACTCCTATTATGAATAGCGAACCTCATTTCGTATTATGAATGGTTAAAATATTATGAATGGCGACCCTCTATTCCTATTATGAATAGCGGCCCTCTACTCCTATTATGAATAGCGAACCTCATTTCGTATTACTGAGCTTTTTAATCTGTTAAAATCACGCAATTATTCACTTTTAAACTCTATTGCAACTATTGTTACAAACAAACACGACCCGTTTAAAATCAATGAATATCGGAGTGGAAATATTATTGCATGTTCACATTTATATATAACTTTATATTTTATATTTTTACTATGAACTTGAACGAATTTTGAATTTATATCTTGTAATGTCTGATTTCACATGTATTTATTGTAATGTAATTTTTTTATCAATTTGTAAAAAGTCACACAATTCAGCCTTCGGGCTGCGAGATGATTTTCAATAAAACAAACCATTTATATATTATGAATAGTGACAATATTATGAATAGCAAACCTCTCTTCCTATTATGAATGGCGACCCTCTATTCCTATTATGAATAGCGGCCCTCTACTCCTATTATGAATAGCGAACCTCTAGTCCTATTATGAATAGCGAACCTCATTTCGTCTTATGAATAGTGAAAATATGATGAATAGCGACCCTCTATTCCTATTATAAATAGCGAACCTCAGTTCGTATTATGAATAGTGACAATATTTTGAATAGCGACCCTCTATTCATATCATGAATAGCGAACCTCTACTCGTATTATGAATAGGGACTCCTACTCCTATTATGAATAGCGAACCTCTAGTCCTATTATGAATAGCGAATCTCTACTCCTATAATTAATAGCGACCCTCTACTCCTTTTATGAATAGCGACCCTCTCGTCGTATTATGAATAGCGACGCTCTTGTCGTTTTATGAATAGCGACCCTTATGAGTAATGAACATAATTTCGTATTATGAATAGCGACCCTCTTGTCGTATTATGAAAAACGACCCTAATTTCATATTATGAATAGCGGTCCTTATGATGAATGACCCTTACTGTGAATTATGAATAGCGACCCTCATATCACGTTATGAATAGCGGTCCTTACGATTAACGAACCTTATTTCTTTATGATTAGTGACCCTTTTTTACCATTATGAATAGCGGACCTGCAGGTATAGGAAGTTCCACGTCATGAATAGCGGTCCTTATGAATAACGGTCCTTATGTATAGCGAATGGACCCCAATACAATATCCCCCGTATTGATCACACCTCACCTCACCACCCCTCCCACCAACCTCTCGATACCACCAACCCCTCCCACTATCCCCTACCAACTCCTCCATGGAATATTACAAAGAAAAATAAATAGCATACAGTATATCGGGTAAAACCATCCGGTGCTTGATTCTCCCCTCTTCCTATCCACTATTTCTTTCGAAATGATATAGTTCAATACTTTTTCTGGCTAGTTGTACATTTATAAACCATGCAGCACCCACAACAAAAAGTGAGTCATTTGACACATTTAAGCATAATTTTCGTGAGTCAGGTGTAAATTGACTCATTAGTAACAACCAATGAGTCTCTATTGACTCATTTATATTTCACCAGTGTGTCAATCATGAGCTGACGCATTTGCAAAATGCTTCGACTGGCTCACATGGTCGTAAAAAATGAGTCAAGATCGACATAAGAGCATTTTAGAAGAAAAAAGTGAGTCAACTTGAAAGTGAGGCTGTATGCATGCGCGCGCATGCTTTCGTGACGTCATCCAAAAATGCGCATTCTCGAGCCATATTTGAATTCCCGATCGACGACGCGACGTCGCCATCTTATATCTTGGATTCAGAAGAGTTTTGACTGCAGCTAGTGAAAAATTGGTACGCATAATTATTCTTATGGTTTTAAACGATGATTTTTATGACTGGATTCGTGGGCTGAATCTTCTGATTATTATACAAATGATGCATGCGTTCATTTTACGATATCCGCACTCGAGTTGATGAGGCTGTGTGTAACTTAACTATAGATTCTACTGTATCGCACGAAGCCGTGTCGAATGAAAACATGCATGATCTTGCATCATTGTATTATAGAACGAAACTCCTAGATCCTTGTTATTTGATGTAAAACGAATTAATTCAAGATTGTTTCGTGACAGTATGGGTGACAAATGAATCTCAAGTTAAGGCTTAATTTAGTGCGTACAAAGTAGATTTTTCAGATTCGGGTAGCGGGACCACCGATTACATCGCTAAAATGTGATATTTTAGGATATATTTTCCATTGCAAATGTGGACAGTGACTCTGACATGGTATGGTATGTGTGTGATAGGCCTAGAGAGTAGGGGGGTCTATGTCATGATGCACCCACAACAAAAAGTGAGTCACCCTTACTCAAATTGATGAGTCACTGGTTTGTCCGTACAGCGAAACACTTGAAGGATCATGTGAGTCACTATGACTCGATACAAATGAGTCTCTTAGATAAATAAGACTCATTTGTATCGAGTCATAGTGACTCACATGATCCTTCAAGTGTTTCGCTGTACGGACAAACCAGTGACTCATCAATTTGAGTAAGGGTGACTCACTTTTTGTTGTGGGTGTGGAGCCTCTCTAACTTCGTGAATTCCAATTTTGGCACAAAACTAAAAAACAAAGAGGAAATATTCATGGATACTCACACGCACAATAATAATAATAGCCTAATAGTCCATTCCAAATTTTATTAAACCGAAACGGAAATTCTTTTTGCCCAATTGATCGTGAGCCCGGCAGCCACTGAGTAGCGCCAGATCGACGTTGCTCTATCCCTTATTGTTGAACGCCAAACAAGATAGCAACAACTCCCATCTTTTAACGTCTTTTGGTATGACGCGGCCGGGGTTCGAACCCACGACCTCCCGGTTGGTACGCCCTTCAGTATTTGAAACGATGCCCAAAAAGGCGCCACATAATCAAAAGGGGAATCTCAATAGAATTTAACTCTAAGAATACCATGCAGAATTATATATGGGATTTACGTGCAATGTGAGTACAGATATGCTTTACCGGCACAGTGTGTGGGTTATCGTGTCAAGATTGTGCATGATATCATATCAAAATATTCAAAATGACTCTATTGATCTACAATGGACTTGAAAGGTGTTTTACTTTCTTTCCAAACAATGTACATATTTTCCTTTTATGATGAAATCATAGATAATAAAGTTCAGTAACCATTCACTGAGATGCAAAATACGTCATGTAAGCGGGAAATAATCAAGTCCAGAAGGCTTTTAGCTGCTATCATTGGTATAATTATTGAACAGAGTCAGGTTGGATAAAAGGCCAGAAATGTTATCCTCGTCGTTCTAGGGCCAGACATTCTACTATTTAATTACACGTTCGGATTTTTATCTCTCAAATATTCTTATTTCTTATCGTTTTTATTCCCTTGATTGAACATATAGAATGTAAAACCATCCGGTGTTTGATGCATCCCTCTCTACATTTCATTCCGCATTTTCTTCTCGAAATGATAGAGTAGAATACTTTGTTTGGCTAGTTGTAAAGAGATAAATTCGTAAATTCTATTTTGTCACAAAACTGAATAACAAAGAGATTGAAATTCCTGGAGGGTACACATACACAATGGTATCCACTCTAGAATTGATGCGGTGACAAGAACAGGCGCCACCTTATCAAAAAGGGGAATCCCCTCGAAAATTAACTCTAAGAATACCAGGCAAGATAATGTATAGGGTTTACGTGCAGGGTCTGTATGGAAGAGCTTTAATGGCAAAGTGTGGGTTAACATTACGAAATTGTGCGTGAAATTACATCAAATCATGCGAAAATACTCTATTGATCTACAGGAGACTTGAAAGGTGTTTTGCACTCTTTCCAAACAATGTACAAATCTGCCTTTCATGATGGAACGGTGTACAAGATCCTCAGCTTGATACCCGAGGCTGGTCGCAGGTATACAAACCAATTAAGTGGTTACAAAACATTAAAAATAAACTCAAACTGATTGACGTATGGCGGAAAATGAACCCGCAAGGAAAGCAATTTACATGGCGACAACTATCGTTAGGAATCTATTCTAGACTCGATTATTGGCTTATTTCATCGTCACTATATTGTTACGTTCAAACTACCGATATAAGACCTGCCATCAAATGTGATCATTGTGCTGTATCATTAAGATTGAAAACAGATAGCGTTGAAAGGGGGAAAGGTCTTTGGAAGTTTAATAATTCATTGCTATGTGAAATTGATTTTAAGAACAAAATTAAAAACATCATACAAGCTTTAAAGTCTAGCCATAATCCAATGAATGCAAGAACTAAATGGGATATGTGTAAAATAAAAATACGAGAATTTGCCATGAAGTTTTCTAAACAGAGGCTGAAGGAAAAATCCAATCAGTACAAGAAAATGTATAATGAATATACAGAGGTTTGCAGAAAAGTTGACAGTAACCATACTAGAGAAGATATAGACAGAATGCTAGAAATAAAGAAAAAGATTGAAAAATGGCACACACATTTATGTAAAGGTGCATTTATTAGATCTCGAGAACGATGGATGGAAAAGGGTGAAAAGTCAACCAAGTACTTTCTCAATTTAGAAAAAAGAAATGGGAAAAGAAAGGAATTAGATTGTATTACAAACAAAGGGAAAATAATTACTGGAAACGAAAATATTCTTAGAGAAATAACTAAATATTATAGGGAATTGTACTCCAAGCATACATTTAATGATATCTCTGATATGAAAAAGTATTTAGAAACAACAAACTTAACTACTCTTTCTGAAGAAGAAGCTTTATTATGTGAAGGACCGATCACAGAGAAAGAATGTTTTGATGCGTTAAATTCAATGAGAAATAACAAATCTCCAGGCAGTGATGGTCTGACTGCAGAATTTTACAAGTGTTTCTGGGCTGACTTGAAGTGTATGTTGATCGACAGTTTAAATGAAGGATTTGCAAAACAAGAATTGTCTGAAAGCCAGAAGCAAGCTGTTATAACATTACTGCATAAAAAGGGAGACAAGCGTTTAGTAGATAACTGGAGACCGATCTCATTGTTAAACATTGACTACAAGATCCTTGCAAAAACGCTTTGTAAACGTTTGCATAATGTAATGGAAATTTTAGTCTCTCCCGATCAGACGGGATACTTAAAACAACGTTCTGCTGTGCAGAATATTCGTCTTGTCTTAGACGTGATTGATTACTGTAACTATGCAAATTCTCCTGGTATTTTGATTTTCTTAGATTTCAAAAAGGCTTTTGATAACATTTGTCATGATTTCCTATTTTTGTTATTAGATAGATTTAAGTTCAAAGAAACGTTTAAACATTGGGTCAAAACACTCTACAGTAATGCAATAGGCAGAGTTATTAACAACGGCTGGGTCTCTAAGGATTTCAGAATAGATCAAGGTGTAAGACAAGGTTGTCCGTTATCGGCTCTTCTCTTTATACTGGTTGCCGAAGTTATGGCTGTGAGAATAAAGCAAAATACCAACATAAAAGGTATTAGTATTTCGTTAAAAAATCCACCTGTCGTTGAAGAAAATATCAAAATATCTCAATTAGCAGATGACACGGTAATTTTTGTTAACGCTATAGAAGATGGAAACACTGCCATAAAAGAGGTGAAAACATTTGGGGTCTTAGCAGGGCCAAAACTGAATTTAATGAAAACCAATGTCATGTCAACTTCTTTTCAAGAAGAATGCTTAGATAATTTAGAATGGACTAATGAGCCCATTAAATACTTAGGTGTGTACATAACTCAAGGAAAGAAAGAATCGGAAAGTTTAAATTGGAACTTGAAACTGGAGAAAGTAAATTCGTTGCTGAGAGTTTGGAAAATGAGGAACCTGACATACTATGGGAAAATAACAATCATAAAAACGCTTATTGCTTCCCAATTTGTATATATTGCGACATGTTTACCAATTCCACAAAAGTTTGTTGTCAACCTAAACAGATTAATTTATAGCTTTCTTTGGGGATCAAAAAGGGAAAAAATAAAAAGAGGGGTTGTTACTCGTGCTGCAGAGGGGTGGGGTTTAAACATGGTAGATATACAAACCAAATTCCAATCATTGCAATTATCTTGGTTTTCAAAATATATGAAAGGGGGTAAGTCGCAATGGAGAATACTTTTTAGATATTGGATCAGTTTTATTCAAGACATACCATTAATTTTGAAAGTAAACTGCTCAAGCAAAGACATGTTCTCGCTATGTAAGATGTATAAGTTACCAATATTCTATGCTAACTTACTCACATATTGGTGCGAATTAAGATATGTTCATTTCCTGAATGTAAGAGACATATGTAATGAAATTCTGTGGTATAACAGTAACATCAAACATGAACGAAATGTTTTATTTTTTAAAAAATGGAATGTAAATGGAATCTGTAAAGTTAGTGATGTATTTGAAAACGGACAATGGGTGTCATGCAACACTCTCTTCGAACGTTTAGGTACAAGTTCTTTACTAGATAGCTTCAAACTCTCGAAACTAAAAAGGGCTTTTCCAAAAGTATGGGTAGAAAAAATAAGAAATAATAATCTTAATCCAATTGCAACAGAAGTTTCTGAAGGAATGTTTGAGATATCGAACTGCGACTTGATTAAATTAAGTCTCATGAAAGCAAAACACTTTTATATTCTTTTGAATGAGTTCAAAAAAGAAAATCCTCCGGTGTCATTGTTTTGGCAGGAAATACTGCAACTACCAAACAATTTTGAGTGGAGGCATGTTTTAGATTTTAAATTAAAAAAGATCAAAGACAACAGAGTAAGACAATTTAATTTCAAACTGCTTCATAAAGTTTTACCCTTCAAAGACAATCTTTACAAGTGGAAAATTACATCCGATATGCTTTGTACATATTGCAATGAATCAGAATCGTTTATACACATTTTGCTAAGATGTCGCCAAGTCGCAGTCTTTTGGCAAAAAATTCATCAGCTGGTAACGAACTTGTTCCAAAAAGATATTGAGTTAGGAGAAAAAATCATACTAATTGGTTTCAACATTGAAGACCCGGATTTTTTGCTCATGAATGTATTAATTGTTTACGCACAATATGCAATTTATAAGGTGTATATACTTAATCATCTTAGAAGTAAATCCTTCAATAGTCATTCAATTTGGATGACTTTCAAAAGCGATTTTATGTTTTATGTCAATTGGCAATACAGAAACCAAGAACAATTAATAAGTAATATCAAGATGAATCTTTCTTAGTTGAACCTTTAACGCATTTATATTCATGCCTTGATCTTTCCCTTCCACTTTCCTTATGTTTCCCCTATTTTATTATATCAGTTTGTTGATTGTGAATATATATATATATTGTAATTAAACTCTATGTACAATGTTGTTAAAATGATATAAAGTAATAAAGTGCCTCGTATGAGGAAAAGAGAAAAAAAAAATGATGGAATCACAGATGATAAAGTACGGTAACCCTTTACTGACATGCAACATACGTCATGTAACATACGTTATGTAAGCGGGAGAAAGTCAAGTCCACATTGCTTTTTGACTAAGAGAAAAGGCGTGTATAATTCTGACCAGTTCAAGAAGTAGTAGCAAAAGTCCTAAGTTACTATAAAACTTAGCAGTGTCGAGCACAAAGCTTTCTCAAATTAATTTTGGTGACCGTTCTGACCATAAAAAAGAAGAACCTCACCAATGGATTACATTTTAAAGTAGGTAAAAAGTGTCGACCTTTACTTTTCTTTTAATTGTAAGTATTGCATGCATTTTAACACTTTAAGTCGAGGTTTCTTTCCTCAAATGTCTTTGTCAACGCCACACCCTTTTCATATTAGCCTACATAATAGGGCGTTTACACCTACAAAAAAGTGATATTTAAAAATCGACTTTTGCATCGCGATCAGATTTTTTTTTTTTTGTGCGTGTGTGGACAGAATAATTTCACCAATCTTCGCGAATGTGTGAATGAATTAAGAATCAAACATCGATTTATTGAATTCCAGGATTCCAAGCGCGCTAACTCCGTCGAGGTTCACTCACTCGCTGTTTAGACGTTCTTGCCGTCGAGTGAGAATTCTCCCTGTGTTCGTATGGTCGCCCCAACAATCAGTCTTTGCTTCGCGATCCAAATCGCACTAATTGTTATGTGTGAACGGGCCTATTATCTCTATCCAGCGGCTTTCAGGGTAGTAGGAGATTATTATCATTATAGAAATTCACGTTAGAAATTTATCGTTCAATCTCAAAGCATAAAGGGTCAATACAAAAATCGGTGTGTTACATTCAAGATCACGATTAAACCCCCCCCCCCCCCAACTCACACATACACACAAATATATGGGTAGCCTTTCATCGCCATTGAAAATTGATTGAGAACACAGACCTCCAGTCCACTGTCCGATCATCAATACCTTCGTCACTATCAAACCAGCTTCCTGGCCAAACCGCGTTTATGTATATTCATATACGGGCTCTAACCTGTTCCATTTACAAAGTTATTGAACGGGTTTACGTTGGATAAAGAGTCATATATGTTACCTTTAATTTACCGTACCATATGCCAGCCATGTTAAAATCCCTTTTACACGTGCTGCTTTTTATCGCTCAATTATTTTTAAATCTCTCGAAACGATAGAGTTCAATTCATTGTTCGGCTAGTTGTAAGGATATAAGTTTGGAGGTCTTTTTTTTTTACTTCGTGAAGTCTATTTTGTCACAAACTGAATACCAGAGGTCATAATTTATGGAGGGTTCACATACATATTGGTATCCACTTCAGTATTTGAAGTGGTGCCAAGAAGAAGTGCCACGTTATCAGAAAGGCCCCCCCCCCCCCTGAAATTTAACTCTAAGAATACCAGGCAGAATAATGTATGGGATTTACGTGGAGGGTCTTCGTAAAAATGCTTTAATGGTATTCAAATTACGATACGATTATATGTATTCGTGTTTTCCCTTTCTTGCGTCACCATAAGGGCGAGAGATGTCTCTATATAATTATCAAAGATAAAAGGTGAAATATACCTACTTAAAAACAAGACTAATATTCAGGGCCATGTGTCGCCCTGGGGGTGTCCTCCGTCCAATATTTCCCTTTGTTATGAGCATTTGGGATATTACTTAGGCCTATTTAATTTTATGACTAACTACCTTCATCCCGTATTATAAATAGCGACCATAACTCTAAATTATGAATAGCGACCCTCATTTCGTAATATGAATAGCGACCCTCATTTCCTATTAAAAATAGCGACCCCCTACTCCTATTATGAATAGCGAACCCTACTCCTATTATGAATAGCGAACCTCATTTCGTATTATGAATAGTGACAATATTATGAATAGCGACCCTCTATTTCTATTATGAATAGCGACACTCATTTCGTATTGTGAATAGTGACCCTATTATGAATAGCGACCGTCTACTCCTATTATAAATAGCGAACCCTACTTCTATTATGAATAGCGAAAATATTATGAATAGCGACCCTCTATTCCTATTATGAATAGTGACACAAATTTAATTGAATGAATGGTTATAACCTTAACATTTCTCGAATAATTTCTTTGTGTTTCATCAATAAGAAAAAACTTTGCTCATTTGATATATAATATCGTAGTTTTAATTTGAAATTAATAATCAGACTTTTACATTTGTGCTCTCTATATACCATCATACCAAAGTTGGAATTAAATTATATATATTATGTATTGGCCTAAAATTAATATGAAATTTATCACAAAGTTTACTTTTCCTTAAAAAAGATAACCTATAATTAATGCTTTTTCATTCATATTTATTTGCTCATGAAAGTTATCGTAAAATAAGTTTTCAATAATTCCCCCCCCCCCAACTCGAAACTTATTACATTTTAACAAGACATGAGAAGTTGTTTCTGTAGTATCACACTGGTTATTGTCTATTACACGCCATCTGCATAGATTACGTTTTGATGGAAATATGTTATGCAATACTTAAAAAGTAACTTGCTTTAACCTATTATTTCATATTTATTGACGTTTAAAATTGAATACTTTCTGCACATTAAAAGAAAAATGCATATTCAAGTAATTTTTCTAGTAACGTGTAACAATTGGTTTCTGAAGTTTTTTGTCTCAGGAGGGAGAAATAATAATGTTTCGTCTTCAAACTAGAAATACAAACAAAATCTCCTGTAGCTACTTTTATTAAATTTGATTTGTTTCGTTTACTACTTATGATAATTGAACATTCTTTCGAATGCATAATTCATTTGACCAATAGCATTGGAAAACATTTCTTCAATTTTGTGTATTCGAACTCAAATAATACTGGTGAATACCAACTTTACTATTTAACAAAATCGAATCTTTCCAACTACCATTTTTAAGCACGTGCTTTACTTTACAAATTCCAGCTACGTGCCATTTTGAAAACAATGATGTAGACTTTTAAAATTTAATATGACTGTTTTCCTTAATATCTTCTCTTATATTTCTGTTACCTCAACTAAACCTCGATATTAAATTCTGACCATGCATAAAGAAGATTTTGATAAAACTCTGACAGTCTATTTTGTTTACATATCATTCTCATATCTTTCTTATTCAAATTATATCGTGAGCTACCTGGACAAATTCCGATCATTTTAATTCAATATCTGAATAATGTTTTCCATCTACAAGTTGGTTCATCCAATAATTTGCATATCCAAGATAAATATATCGAAATTAGGTTCCATGTTTACCGTTTCAAGACCACCATCTAACTTTTTATTTATACAGACGTTTCTTGTCACTCTTTCTCTTTTTGAACTCCAAAGAAAAGCATAAATGATTTTAGTCAACGATTTGATAACAATATTAGGAGCAGGTACTACAGTTGCCGTATAAACAATTTGTGAAACGATTAAGGCTTTTTAAACAACCACTTCGCCATAACACGTTAATATTCTCTGTTTCCATTTTTTCAATAGATTTTTTTTCTTCTTCATTTTGTCATCCAAAATTAAACATTCGCTTTCCGTTTTATTTTTCCTGATATATATTCCCAAATATTTAGTTCAGTACCTTCCCCACATTCTCCATCCGCATAATATGTATTTATTTTCATTACTGTAGTCTTATCCTAATTTACTTGAGGAGCCGCCCGCCACTGCTCCAAAATGTCTGACCTCCTCCATAACCTTGATAAATGATTCTGTACTATTTAACCAGATAAGTGATAGGTCTTTACAGTTACCACCCCTCTCAATAGCGGACTCCCTCCCCCTTAACATCAAGAGCTGCCCAATTCAGTTTCATAACCACGACAACATTTAAGAAATCTTTAACAGCAATGTATACATAGCTTAACAATTATTGGAGAGGAGCTCACAAAATACGTCAGAGTATTGGATATTTTTGTTTCACTGATGACAAATTCAAAAAATCATGACTCTCCTGTTTTTACTCTGATATTGCTTAAACTTTCACTACTGTGTTTCTCTCATTTTCCTGCTTTTCCTAAAACTAAGTTAATATCAGGTGGACTTCCCCTTTTAATCAGGTTTGATTTGTTACACAGAACCTCTATGTAGGCCTGCTTGTCACTTGTGTGTATTCATACTTGTTTTGGAAGTGTTACATTTCTACTATTTGTTACTTGTTACTTTTTTTTATTATATACGTACATTCACAGATCCAGCTGTCACTAGGCACGTCGATTCTTTTTATTTTTTATTAAAGCCTTGTATACTCCTCGGGACGTTTTTGTCAACCTGTTTTTAAATGGGATTACCTTCATTCATCAATATTCTAGTTCACTGCAATCTTTAGTCTGTGATGGTGTCATCGTAAACACCTTTTTATTACTGAAGGCTCGATCTAGTATACGCTATTAGAGATTTTTTTTGAATATTCTTGCTGTTTTGAGGTTCCAATTAATAATTGTACCGATAATGAGGAGGAAATAAACATTAATTTGAATTCAGCCCATTTAAAAACGTTTTTTACATTACTTATTGTGGGAGGTTTATATATCGTCGTAGGATAAAAAAAACTTACCAATAGCTTTAAAATCTGAGGAACATCGTAGGATGTCGAAAACTTTGTTAAAGAATCGCAACTCAAGCTAAACTGTACGCTGTGGCATCTTCTCATGAGCATGGGCTAAAATCATTTCGCAAACAGATTTATTTATAACCTAAAAGGCTTGTACTATTGTTGAGCATTTGAATAGGGAACATGTCAGGAATGTGGGTTCGTCATTTTTCCTTATTGACAAAGTGTAATTGTTCAATGAATACTTGATTTCTTTATAAAATTCACCAGGTTTTCACACAAACTTTTGATGGCTCAGTAGTTTGGAGGAGCTTTTTACAATAACAACCATTTCCCTAGCAGTAAGTATTCCCACTGAATTAAAGTAGTTTGCCTTAAAGGAATTATAGAATAAAAACAATCGCTGTGTTTTCTCGAAATGAAACCGGGAATAAAACAAAATAAAATTAAGTGATCAAGAATATACATGAAATATTTCAAAATTTGTAGAAAATGTCTGTTTGTTTATGAAATTCAGGCAAACGTTTGTATTGAATTGTATGCTCTATTTCCATTTAGTATTGAAGAGTAGTTGTGAACGACTTCAATATACTAATATTAACTGAGCAAACCGAATTCTCGGTCAAGCTCCGCTATCAGCTAGGCCGGTGAATTTTGGGACTTTCCGTATGCGTGGGCATTAGTGTAGCTGAGCCAGCAGGGAGCTGCAGAGGACTGCAGTGCCGTGTATACAAATGCACATATACATGTAATTTGTTAATTCGTAGCTTTACCGCTTTTCAGAAATTGATTTTTGTTTTTTATTCCATTCATGCATTTGCTGTTAGACAGTGTACTACATTCCTATCAAAATGTATAATAGACACATTTTCATTATGTGGTAGCCCACATAGTAGGTAGTCTTCGTTTTCATTCTTATTCGACTCGAGCTAAGTCTGAAATATAATATTAATTGAATGCTTCCTGGGGATATGTCCTTTGAAAATGTGGCTTCGATGATCATACATTAACTTTGGTAGTCAGGTTTATCATCGTCACGTTTGGCAGGAAATAACCTGATGACCTCTTGATTTGTGAGCGAGGGAGGAACCGAGATGATGAGGGGGTGGGTTGGGAGAGGGCGTCCCACAACAGGACCTTTCAGAGCCATTGATTAGGAGAGTGTTACCAACCCAGTTTAAGTTGGGCAACATATAGCAGATACTGCTTTGTTGGGGGAATCACAGGACAAAATAATCTACGCCATGTTGTGACAAAGTGAAACCAAGTTGGCCAAATTCTGTGTATAAATGGATCTGGAACCAACAAAAATGCCCCTCAAAAAAAAATCGCCCTTCTAAGAAAATAAAGTACTACCCCGGCAATAAAATAAAAGCCCTTTCCAAAGGAGAAATATGTTCCTTCTTTTTCTGTTGCTCCCTTAAATAATATTCTTGACCCATTCGTGTGCTTTGTTCACTCATTGCAGTCCCCCGCCTGCCCCGCCACCTTTAACAAAATTACAAAATATGGAATTATGGAATCATGAACAGCAAAATGAATTAATGCCAATAGGAATGTCAATTATTTTAAAGTTGATAATTGTTTTGATCTAAGTTCAAGTAGAGTAATCGATATGATATATTTTCGTGGGTTACGTACAGGATAAAATAGCATGGACTTGCTAGCATAGATCCCTACGTACCGTACAACTATTTTTGAAAGAGCACCATTTATTAACAACAACAAAATGTCGACATGACTTGTAGGTAAGTCTGAGATGATATGCCGTGTAACCTATCAAATTGTGACATTGATGATGATTTGAAATTTGAAAATGACGATGATGGTGAAAAAAATGATGATAAGGTCGGTGATGATGGTGATTACGTCATTATAATCCTTATCATAATCTTCATAAATTGTATGATTATTATCATCAACATCATCACCACGCCATTCGGCCATGTCTTCACTATCATCATCTATTTTATCCCCGACCTTGTCACCTACGTCATTATTATATCAAAAAAACATCTTGTCATGGTATCATTGTCATCGTTACGTTCAAAGTTTCTATCATTATCATCATCGTCATCATCATCATTATTATCTTTCGACTTCGTTTCCATCAGAACTAGAGGCTATCAATTTTACTATATCACCATCACATAGTCAACATTAACATCACCACTGCCATTGTCACTATTTATTCTTTTCATTCCTTTGATTTTTATAAACGTATACCATAAACAAGGCATGAGGATTGTTAAAAAAAAGTATTTACTTCTGAATTTTGTAAACAAAAGGCTCTCCTCAATTACTGTTTTAAAAAACAACATTTAACTCTCCCAAAAAAAAAAAATAAAAAATAAAAAATAAATAACAAATACCAAGAAACAACAACTGAAACAATATACAGAAAAAACAGCAAGAAAAAACATACATAATGATCATCATCATTCGTCACCATGATCAGAATTACTGGCCGTTCTTTTTTGTACATTCTATCATCTGTAAAAACGGACTTTAGTAACAAATGAGTCTTTCAAAGGAGGTAGGAGGAGTTTTGTTATTACATCAACAGCAGCAGCACTTCAATTGTAGTTCCATATTTGTACATTAAGAGTGACAATATTCATGCTCGGGATTCACCACTTTTTAAATAAAAAAAATTATTTTCGCCTCAAATAAACGACTCCTACAGTGTCAAGATAATTAATATGAAATTGAAATGAATTAACGTTCGTCGTTTTCCTTACATAATTATATGCATACTAATTTAATTTATTATAGTTTTTACATATTTCATTCGCGTAATTGTTTATATTTAATTATACATTGATTTTGTTAGATTCAATATTCCTGTAGCATGTAAATCGTTTTTTCTTTAAAAGACAATATACTAGTTTGACCTGAGCTCAACTTAATCTTATAGAACTTAAAAAAATATATACACCGAGTTATTGCGTTTTCGTTGAGCTTAGGTTTACGATGATCCATTGTCTTCAAATAACTTTGTAAGCTTTCGGAGTTCGGGATTACCCAGTGATGTATAAGAGTGCTCTTCTTTGGCTTCTCTCAATTATGATTTATTTTGAAATTTATCAATATGATATACAAAACCTGTTCTATTTTAAATTTCAGAAACAATATCATTCATGGGATAACCACAACTAAGTCTCTTTACCATTGACATATGAAGAGTTTCATTCCAAAAGGAGCTAAATCCACTTTGGGTACTTCTGAGTAAATCGACTTTTTTTATTTCTCCACTTTCCCTTTAGCCATGCACCTTAATATTGTTATATATGTTAAAGGTGTCACCCTGGACCAATAATATATGATAAGAAAAAATCTACCAGTTTTTCCTAATTTTTTTATAAATTTTTAGATTTTTTTTTCTCGTGGATTTAGCTCCTTTTGGAATGAAACATGATATTGTATCTGGAAAATTTCATATTTTCTCAATAAAGTCACTGAAATTTATTCAAATTTACTAGCAAACCTTTCCTTTCAAATAATAATAGTGAAATCACAACTAAAAAAACCTTTGAAAAGAAAGTGAACAACATATCACAGTTTTCATTCCAAAAGAAGCTAAATCTGTTTCATTCCAAAAGGAGCTAAATCCACAAAATCTAAAAATTAAGTAAAAATCAGAAATAACTGGTAGATTTTTTTTCTTATCATATATTATTGGTCCAGGGTGACACCTTTAAAATAAATAACAACATGAAAGTACATGGCTAAAGGGAAAGTGGAGAAATAAAAAAGGGGATTTTAATACTCAGAAGTACCCAAAGTGGATTTAGCTCCTTTTGGAATGAAACATGATATTGTATATAAATATTTTCATACTTCCTGATGAAATTTTGGAATGTTATATAGAGCATTTTGTCCCCATGTAGGAAATCAGTATTTTAAAACAAATAACTCGATTTTGATAAAATATGGATTTAGCTCCTTTTGGAATCAAGCTCTTCATATACATCTTATACTTTCTCAATATTATAAATATGTTATTTCTCCAAGAACTTGAGTTACACAATGAAATGATTTACACGGACGGTAACATACCCACATTGAAAAAGAAAAGAAAAGAAGTATTTTTCATGCACCTTGTGTATAAGACCTACATTGAAAGACGATGGAGGAACATGTTTACAAGTTCATCACGTGACGGTCTCCACATATAAATGTATTAAACATATATTACTTCGTGATTCTATAGCTCCATCTCTTCACATGACTGTGAAATTCCAATGAGACAGCTACTTACTATCAGCTGGAATACTCATTAGCCTTTTCATTAAGCGTTCTTTTATATAAATATGGCATATTCAAGTTTCAGGTAAACTTTTTTTAAACTCATGAAAGATAACAACAATGAAAACTTTCCTTGAAAATACACATTATAAACACATACACAATTATTCATACATTTACTTATACGTGTACATTGGCTCATAAGTGAGAAAAGGAAAGTACAAACTAAGTTCAGACTGGAGGAGCCGACCGAGGCCTGCTGATCGAGGGCTAGCTTCTTGCAGACTTGCTAAGTTTAAAATGTTATTCTAAACCATTAAAAGCAGCAGAAAAAGTAGGGACGAAATATAAAACACAGTACCTCCTTAAAAAATAAAAAATAAATCGGTAATCAGAAATATTTACAAATATGATCATTTACAGTATGTGAGTAGATAAATTTATTTCATTAATTTAGTTAAAAATACCATAATTTCCTCTCAAATAAAGACAGATCTTATCGTTACCCTATATTTTTAAACAACAAATGCGTTTCCACGTGCTACTATATTGAGTTCTCTTGATCAACTTATAACATATTCTCTGATCATATAATCTCAAATGTCTAATTACATGGTATATATACAATAACAAAATCACATCCAGATCTATAAATCTACTAGAATTCAGGTTCAAAGCTAAATTATAATGAAGAGATAATCATGCCACAATGAAACAGAAATTTGTTGCCGTAAATAATGTTATTTCCAACATAAGTGTAGAAGCATGTATACTAAGCAATCATATATTATGTATAGTATATTGCAATAACATATTTTAAAAGATGCATAGTCCCATTTTGTTGTTATCAATTACATTTAATTTCACATTCAATATTAATATTATTATTATTATTACTATTATTATATTACTTATTTATTCATTTAAATTATTATGCTATTTTCATATAACATAAGTCTGATATTACATTTATATAAACATATATATCAGGATATTATGTATTATCTATTTCAAGAGAATAATTGAAAGTCATAATATATCACGTTAGGAGAAAAATGTCTCAATTTCCAATCATTTTATAATTGTATATTCGCCTGATACTGGACTGATATCATTCATGGACTTCATGGTGTGACGGTAAGTTCATAATATAGAGTCTATCAGGAGTGCAGAAAGCAATCTCCCCTGATGGGAACTCGCGCAGATAGTACAAGTGTCTCTCAGACTTCTCAATCTTGTGATCAGAGATGAGAGTCTGGACGTGTTTGAGCTCGCTGGTGTACTCATCTATACTTACCAACCCATCATCATGATTGATCCAAGCGATTAGGATTGAATTATTCTGAGTCACAGCAGCGTGTGCCCTAAGTCCTGATTTACCTTCTTTGTATTTTACACTGCCATATTTGTCAATTATTCTTACTGTATGTTCATATATAATAATCAATAAGTCATTATAACTAATAGTCTGCTGGGGTTCATACCCATCGCATGGTATTTCCCTGATCGCCTTCCCACCTGCTGGTGAGAACACCTGGATATTCTCGGCTTCCGTGTACCCGACATAGATCAGATCATTACTGTTTACAGTAAGACAACCAAACCCACCTTCATCAATACTCAGAGTATCAAATGTTACATCCAACTTCTCATAATCATGTGTGTACAATGTGAAGACATTTTTGTGATTCAGTACGACAGACCGACCATCAGACAGATATCCTACATCAAAGATTCGGACTTCCTTGAGGACTGTCCTCTGCAGCTGACAATCAGCAGAGAAGATATCGATTCCTCCTGTATCGTATCCCACTGCCATACTACCATCGAGTATAACAGCTATGTTATTCATGAGGCCTTTCTCTGAGAGTTCTACATCACATACCGACACACATTTCACTACACTAACCTCACCAATGTTCGACTGATTAATTTGATTGTTAGGTGTGATCAATATACACGCAACGACGATCAGAAAGACTGGGAATCCTACTCTACCGATTCGGACAGCTGTCTTCTGCAGCTGACCAAAGTTCAACTGATCACATTTAGGTGTGAATATTAATCGCTCTGCACAGTTAGCTATATCCGTAGCCATCTTATCCTCTGGATCATCCCTGTCTAGTACATTCTTCAGCTCACCAGACAATGTATCACGAATAACAATGGTATTATCTTCTAATGGAGCCTTTATGCTATTACCCGCTAACACACTCACACTCTCAATACTTGCGATCAACCTCTCATCAAGATCTTGCATCTCATCCAACCTTTTACACAATTTCTCTTCCTGAGTGTCCAACTGCTTGTTGATTTCAGCCTTTCTGCAGGCAATGTGATCAGTGACACGCTTCTTCTGAGTCTTGATGCAGGTCACGTGATACTTGATGGTTGTAACTTTCGTTTTACCTCGGGCTTGTAGAGATTCAATGTGTGTCTTGGTAGAAGCATTGTATTTCTTAGCATCTTGAACTGTGTGGCCTTTCTTGTCATGGTATAACATTCGACATCTCAAGCAGATGAACTTCTTACAGGTGACACACACATCAGTACAGATGTATTTCTGTTTATCTGCTTTGTGTTCCTGGCAGTATACCTCTTTTTCGAGGACCACCCTTCCCTCTCTGACGTCTTCTATTCTCACAACTCTATGCTTGACTTGAGGAGGCCATTTGTTGTTATTCTTAAGGCATGTGTTACACATGTGTTACACTCACAACATAAATGTATAGCTCTCGAGTTTGAGTCACAAATTTCACAGACTTGTTGGCTATTCCTCACATCATCAATGAGAGACTTAAGAGGAACATTAGTATTGAGATTCGAGACATTGCCACCCTTTACAGATGTTTCGCTTCGACAGATGGGACATGTTAAAAAATTATGTGAGGAACTTTTAAGAATATCATTAAGGCATTTCTTACAGAAAGTATGTGTACACGATAACTGCTTCGGGTCACTAGGCAACTCGAAACAAACGGGGCACTGCAAATTACGTGAAACTTTGCGTACAAATTCCGACATTTTAATTCTCCTATATCAGTATGCACTGATATGAAACATAATGCAAACACAACAATACATCAATGAATAATTTCAAACCGTTGGTTAGTGAATATTCATACTCCCCAAAGGTTTAATACAGATATAATCAATTCCAGTAGGCAATGGGTTCGTTACGGTTGACTTAACTTCTCCAGTTATCATAAACCACCTTTAACCATGTTAATGATCAGATAGACCGGGTTAAAATCATCGGGATAGGACGGGGAATTATTTTGTTTTCAGCCAGCGGTCTTAAACTCTTAAACGATTTGTATTGTATTTTTCTTACAGCTAAGGCTAAACCTTACTAAAGTAATTTAGTGTAAAAGAGATGACTGTTTATAGTCGGGTATATTCTCCTTCCTGCCGTCAATCACTACAACTTCTCTGCTGCAGAACAAGTCAGGAGGCAGTCTGATAAGGACTAAAGTTAATCTCGTTTCTCCTGATCCTTACTCCTC
Source organism: Strongylocentrotus purpuratus (assembly GCF_000002235.5). Lineage (NCBI taxonomy): Eukaryota > Metazoa > Echinodermata > Echinoidea > Camarodonta > Strongylocentrotidae > Strongylocentrotus > Strongylocentrotus purpuratus. The sequence continues at coordinate 31,543,257 of NW_022145604.1, read as the reverse complement.
ACACAATAAGGTAGTTTGCCCTGTACAAATTTCAAAATTGAATAACAAATTATAACGTTGTTTTTTGCAATCCATTTGATAACAAATTCTTTCAAAATAGCGCAAGCAACATCTACGGCGGAGACGTCATGTCATTCAAAATTGCCCTTTAGTCATTCAATTTAGAGTATCGGTCGCGGGATTTTGTACTTTTATCATTCGTGGTAAGATTCATTCAAGTTCGTCGGCAATTGAGAAAGATGAACTCAGATATTCCAATTCACGATACGACAATTAATTTTGTTAAATGTTTATTCGAATTAAAATTGGTGTTTTCCTTGCAGGCCCCTACCTATTTTTTTTCTTTTTAATTCCTTAAAAGTGTAATTAATTTTGAAGTAATTCATCCATTGTTGATATCAGACGCGTTTTTATAATGGTAGGCTAATTGAAGACCTCGTAAACATATGTTATGTTTCCCTATTTGCTTTACTTCTCAAAGCAACTTTATATCAGATGCCCCCCACCCCGGCAGAAACAATAAAAACGAAATTAACTTGTTTGTTTTTCTCGGGGAGATGGGTTGCTCATGGTGTGCTCATTGAGGACGTTATTCGAGGATGAAAATGTATTCGATTAATCTACGGTGTGCATGACAAAGTATGTCGTTAAGCCACTGTGTATAAATAAGTTTTCCCGGCAAATTTCGCAACTTGCCAATCTGCCCATAATTGGCAATTCATTCATCAATCCTCATAACCATTCTAATCTTAGAAATTTGTCTCCCACCACTTTTACCAAAATAAATCAATCGATATACTAACTACATAAAATAAATTGTGACCATAAACTGCGGTGTGGAGCAAAATGATTATGAAGCACTTACACAACAAAAAGCACAAGGGGCTACACCAAATATTTATTAGGTTGGATTGGATTGGATTCTAAACAAAACGTGTTTGTAAAACTATCTTCAGTAATAATATACATTACCTTTGCAGAGTTTCATTGACTAACGATGTCCATGAATACAGGCTCAGTAAAACCGTCCGGGCCTATGTCTTTAATTGTTCCAGATCTGAAAGTTAAATAGAGATTCACTATGACCATGATAGTAATTTTACAAACGCGGAAAATATTAAGGCATTTTTGACGTACTTAGTGGCTAAGGTACGGTGTGGAGGGGGGCGACGAGGGCATGTGCCCCCAATCGAATTGCAGAGAAAAAAAATTGAGAGAGGGAAAGATGGACGAAAAGAAAAAAGAACGTGAGACAATATGAGGAGATAGTTTGAAGGACACAGAATCCTATGTCGGGGAAAGATAAAATTCATAGAGAAGGAGTTGCATTGATTCTTAACAAAACCGCCCAAAATGCACTTTTTGGCTACAACCCCATCTCACCAAGATCATATATATCAGCAAGATTTGAAGTACAAACAGGATCATTGACCATAATACAGGTCTACGCTCCAAACACAGCCAACAGTGAAGAGGAAATTGAGGAATTTTACAACCTACTACAAGCAACGATAGAGAAAGCTCCAAGAAAAGACATTCTTATAGTAGTGGGCGACCTAAATGCGAAGGTAGGATCAGACTTCAAGCAATGGAACCAGGTTATAGGTCAATATGGACTTGGGGAGGCCAATCCCAGGGGAGAAAGCTTCTTAATTTCTATGCAGCAAACGACCTGATCATCACTAACACGCTATACAAACAAAGAAAAGGAAACCGCCAGTGGACTTGGGAATCACCAGACCAGAACACTCATAATAAAATTGAATTTATTATGATCAACAAAAATTGGAAAAACTCAATTAGTAATGCAAGAAGCTTTCCAAGTGCTGATGTAGGATCAGACCATCAGTTAATTATAAGCAACCTACGTCTCAAGCTCAAAGCAAAACGTAGACCGCAGTACCTGAAGCGGTATGATTTCTTTAGACTCAAAGACCCCAAAACCAGGACAGATTATGAAATTGAAATAGGAGGAAAGTTTGGCCCTCTGCTGGGGAAGATGACACAGATGTAGAAAACCTATGGAAAGAAGTAAAACAGCCTTTAATGAAACCTCACAGAAAGTATTGGGACTTAAAAAATCCAAACAACAAGAAACCTGGATCAGTGAGGAAGTCCTCCGACTGAGTGATGAGAGAAATGAAGCGAAACAAGACTGACAAAGAGACCCAAACAAAAGACCGAGATACAACTTCCTTAACAGAGAAATACGAAGGAAAACAAAGGACTGCAAAGACAAATGGATACAAGATCTATGCAAAAAAGTGGAAACCACACGTCAGGCTACCAAATCCAAGGCAGTCTACACAACAATCAAACAAATCACTAAGAAATCTAGCATCAAAATGCAGGCAGTGAAAAGCAAAGATGGAGAAATCCTTACCGAGATGAAAGATGTTAAAGAGAGATGGAAAGAAAGCTTTGAGGAACTGTACAATCACCAGAACCAAACAAATGGAGAAGCTACTAACATACCACAGATGGCCAGCCTCGAACCGGTTCCAGACATTCTGCGAGATGAAGTAGAATTTGCTGTACAAAAACTCGCGGAAGAGAAAGCACCTGGATTTGACAGCATCACAGGAGAGGAACTGAAAGCTGCTGGGTCAACAGGAATCACCATACTCAACAAATTGTGCAACAAAATATAGCGGGAAGAAACTTTTCCGGCTGACTGGGGAAAAGCCATAATAACACTACAAGAAACAAAGACAAACTCAACAGCGGAAACTACAGAGGTATTAGCCTGCTAAGCCATGCAGGGAAAGTGTTCAGCATCATCCTCCAGCAAAGGATCATGAAGAAAACAGAAGAAGTGCTGTGCGAAGGACAAGCTGGATTCCGACCAGGACGTTCCACTATGGATCAATTGTTCACCCTCAGACAAACAATGAAAAGCGCCTTGAAAGAAATCAAAGTCTCCTATGCTGCTTCATCGATTACGAAAAGGCATTTGACTCAGTCTGGCAGGAAGGGCTGTGGAAAGCAATGAACTTCTTTGGATATTCATAAAAAATACATACACTTCAAGCACTCTACCAACAATCAAACAGTGCAGTCAGAGTGAATGGTGAACTGACTGACTGGTTTAAAACCACAGTCGGGGTACGCCAAGGATGTGCCCTGTCCCCACAACTTTTTAACATCTTACTCGAAGCTGTGATGCTTTACGCAATACATGACACCAAGATATGCGTAAGAGTACTGGGACAGCTGATCAACAACCTAAGATTTGCTGATGACATAGTCCTTATAGCTGACAATGACAGAGACCTCCAAGTATAAGTTGACCTAGTACATCAGAGCAGCTCAAACTTTGGACTGAAAATAAACATTAACAAAACAGAAGTACAAGCCATAAGCAAACAGCCTCAACTATTGAATATAAACGTTGGAGGAGAACAGCTAAAACAAGTAGATAAGTTCACGTACCTGGGAGGAACAATAAGCCAGACAGGATCCTGCTCGGAAGAGGTAAAGCACCGCATTGGGAAGGCAATAGGAGCATTCCAAGCACTCAAGAAAATCTGGGCATCAAATGATATACGCTGCTCAACAAAGGTAGAACTGTACAAAGTCCTGGTGTTGTCTTTTCTGTTATATGGTGCAGAAACATAGACATTAAAGAAGGTCGATGAAAATAGACTTCACACTTTTGAGATGGCATGCCTCAGGAGAATCATGGGTGTGACCAGATTTGACAGGCTAAGGAACACACACATACGAACACAACTGAATATGGAAGAAACCCGACAGTGTTGCCACAAAAAGAGATACTTTGGACATATCAACCGAATGAATTCAAAAAGATACCCCCACATCCTTCTTAACGGAAATGTACATGTTAATGAGACTGGGTTAAAAGACCAGCTAAGAGATGGACAGACTGCATCAAGGCGGACTGCAAAAACAGACAAGTTGACCCCCTGACTAAAGCCACTAGGCTAACAGAAGACAGGAAGGTGTGGCAAGCCATAGTGAAACAGAAGCCATCATACATCCCAGTGATGGTGTGGACGGCTTAAGCCAAAGTAAGTCCAGTTTGATGAAAAAAATGCTCTTCAAAGATTGTAATATGTGAATTCACCTCTTACAAGAAATGATGATAAGGAAAAAATTACGATTCATGTAATAAACATGTAAACAGAAACTGATTCTTAATGTTTATTGTTTGTAAATATCCCTGTTACAGTGGCTATAATCACGTCATATAGTATGACAAGTTAAAACATCAGTATTGATTATCGTGCGATAAAGGTCACCCAATTGTACTTCTTCTTTAACATTTCAAGTTTTATATATTAAGATCAGTATGATAGGCATGAAGATGAAAAGAGCATCTACATCATAAATCTTATGTCTTTTTAAAGATTTAATTACCTCCCCCAAAACATATCAACTAACCTCCCAAAACTGCTCACTAGCGTAAAGGCTTCCTTGATCCTCGATTTATAATATTTTGTATTATTGTATTGTTTAATGGAAATTAATATTCTCATTTAAGTCGTAGGAGACCACTCCGTGACATATTTGGGGTTGGTTGAGTGAATTCATTTTTATTTTCTTCAACAGACTAAGTTGAGAAATGATGGTAGATTCAAGCTCTTTGCTTTATTACGCTCACGAAATTCATAGTTAAAGCTAAATGACAGTGATGACGATAATGATGATAATAATAATACAAAAAATGATAACTTCCGGATTGAAATAACATCCCTAAAAAAGTGTTTCTTGATATCATTAAAAAAGATTAGAGGTTTCACGTTCGGGGCTAACAAGTACCAAAGGCCTATAAATGGGATATTAAGCAAGCAGTTGTGTCAATAGTGCATTTTTTCCCGTGGATATATAGCTGGGAAAATAACGTTTGGTATTGTGTTGTGTTGTGTTGATGGCAGATGTTTCGAGGTTGAAATCACAGATATCGAATACATATATAAATTTATCTCACAGCGTATGGCGTATTCTCCTCTAAATCAATATGTTGCGAAATGAGTCAAGCTCTACAGTATACATGGTCTAGTTCGGTTGGAGATGTGCCATATGATCTATATTCGACCATTGTATACACTGCATATTTCAAAATAACCTGCAAACTCCTGGGCCCCGTCTTACAATGAGTTGCAATTGATCGAAATCGATCGCAAGTCCTCCAATCAATCGCAAGTTTGCAATCTCCTATCTCTTTTGTACATAGTTGCGATTGATATCAATCACAAATAAGTTGCGATTGATATCAACTCTTTGTAATACAGGGCCCTGGAAAGGCATTTATGTTAATAGTTAAAACAACAGAATGAGTTACTTATGTGGTCTATTTACTTAATGAAGGCACAATAGGGCCTACCAGATCATTACACATACACATTTTGTGCAATCAGCCAGAAAATGTAGATTCTTGGGGTGTTATAGATATTGGTTTCAGCGATCACTCGTTGAGTTTTTTATCATGGAATGTTCAGAATTCAAACAACACGTGCACTCATGCAAAGTTAATCACTTTTCGGAAATCAAGAGGTGTTAATCTTGATTCATTTAAAACCGATATCAGATTACAGAATTGGACAGAGGTAGAAATTAGTCGTACTATTGCTGTCGATAAATGGGAAAAATGTGTAATGCGTATTGTAGATAAACATATGCCAATTAAGACTAAAAGGGTGAAGCAAAAACACTCTCCATGGCTTAATGATTCTATTTTTGATTTGATGAAACAACGTGATAAAATGAAGAAGAAAGCAAAAGTAACTAGAAATGAAGATGATTGGAAAAGTTATAGAAAGATGAGGAATACAGTTACATATGAAATTAAAAAAGCAAAGAAACTATATTATTCTGATAAACTACGTGACTGCCATAGTCGTAAAAATTCTTGGGAAATTTTAAAGTTATTATTGCCTAATAAATCGACAGATTCTTTTAATAGTATGAATAGTAAAAATGATAAAATTGCAAACGAATTTAATAAACACTTTGCCAATGTAGCTGCTAGTATATGTACAAATGAATATGTTCCTATTTTAAAAGAAAGGCCTGTATGCTATGAGAATTCTTTTGAATTATCCCCTGTTGATATAGCTGATGTTCTTAAAGAAATTTTTGCTTTGAAAAATAAGAAGTCTACTGGTGTTGACGGGATTAGTACCTTTGTTTTGAAACTGTGTGGGCCCGAAATCGTTCGGAGCATCACATACCTAATAAATAGGTCAATTAGTGAAGGTGTGGTTCCAACTAGGTGGAAAATAGGCAAGATAATTCCATTATTTAAGAAGGGAGATAAAGCTAATCCTGATCATTATAGACCGATTTCTCTTTTACCTTGTGTGTCGAAGCTTTTAGAAAGAGTTGTGCAGCGGCAACTCACGCGTTTCTTGTCGAACAATAATTTGTTGGCCAAACAACAATCGGGGTTTAGGTCTAATCATTCGACGACCACTACACTTATAAAAGTTACGGATGATTGGCTCATGTCACTAGACAAAGGCATGTACACAGGCACTGTTTTTGTGGATCTTCAAAAGGCTTTCGACTTAGTAGACCACGGAATTCTTCTGGCAAAATTAACCTCTGGCGTTGGTCTACAGGGTTCATCTTTGAATTGGTTTAGAAGCTATTTAAATGGTAGACGCATAATAACTTCGATTAATAATACGCTGTCGTCAGAACTACCCCTTACACACGGGGTACCCCAGGGATCTATTCTCGGCCCCATACTATTTCTTATATTTATTAATGATATGCCCTCTTGTTTTGAAAAATGTTCGGTTCACCTTTATGCAGATGACACCGTTATATATTATTCAGATAAAGACCCTTGTAATATTGAAAATGTTTTGAATATTGAATTGCATAAGTTATATTCTTGGATGAATTGTAATAAGTTGAAAATAAATTGTACTAAGACTGTTAGTATGCTGATAGGCACTAAATATATGTTGAACAGAAACAGTAGGTTGAACTTAAAAATTAATGATAATGATATTGTTCAAGTAGACAAATTTAAATATCTAGGTATTTTTATTGATTGTGAATTAAAATGGAATGTACACACCGATGAATTATGTAAAAAGGTTGGAAAAATGATTAGTTTCTTAGGAAGGTTGCGTAACTATGTTAATGAGACTGGGTTGAGACTGGCATTCGGGCACTAAGTTTCAAGTAGACGTGTTACAAAAATTACAGAACAGGGCAGGTAGAATTATTCTTAAATATAAATTATCTGAACATAAACCAATCAGTGAAATTCATAATATTTTAAATTGGGAAATGTTAGAAAAGAGACAAGTTAGGCACAGTTATACTTTGATGTATAAAATATTTCACGATTTGGCACCTGTATATTTGAAAGAGAAGTTCATTGTTAAGACTACTAACTATGCCCTTAGAAGTACCAATTTAGTTTTGCCTAAACCGAAAACACAGAATTGTAAGCGTATGTTTCTGTATCGCGGAAGTAAATTGTATAATAGATTGTCTATGCACATTCGACAATCAAGAAGTTTGGCTATATTTAATAAAGAAATACAAAGTTTAGTTTGAAATGTTATGACAGAGATAATATACACTGGAGGACTTGGAAAGGGGTAGCGGGAGGGGTTGGCAGTATCGAGAGGGTGGCGGGGGTGGTGAGGTTAGGGAGAACGATAAGGGGGGGGGGGGGGGAGTGGGGGGGGGGTAGTGTATTGGTAAATTACTTTGATTTTTATAAAAATTGATATTGTATGTAAATTAATATGATTTTTGCTTTTGGACCCCATGGAAGAACAGGACCATTTTGAAAATGGTTCTGAAATGGGCTATCCAACCGTTTGTCTATACTTTACACATTTACTTACTTTCTTATCGTTTGAAATGTGTTTTATATGTATGTTTTTTTAAAAACTTGTATGTATATATGGATTTAGGAAATAAAAACAAACAACAAACAAACAAACAATTTGACAAGGTATTAATCTGTATGGTAATAATAATTCGATCTCATCTGTAAGGACTCACATATCCTAGTGTCCACGAATAAAGGCCCAGGAAAACCGTCTATGTCTTCAATAATTCCAGATCTGAAAGTTAAATAGAAATTCAATATGACCATTATAGTGATTTTACAAACGCAGAAAATATTAAGGCTTATTTGACGTACTCATTGGCGTATCTTCGCCGGATGGGCCCGGGGGCACATGCCCCAAATCGAATTGCAAAAAAAAAAAATATGAACGTGAGATAATAATTATAAGGTAATATAGTTTTCAAAAGAATGCTCTTCTAAGATTAAAATATGTGAATTCTCATCTTTCAACAAATAATGATAAAAAAAAAATTACGATTTATTTTTATACTGATTATTAAACATGTAAGCGGAAACTATTTCTTTATGCTAATTGTTAGTAAATATCCTTGTAACAGTGGGTAAAATCTCGCTATCTTGACTATACTTATTCATATTCTATTAAAAGGTAAAACGACAGAATATGTAATTTTTGGATAGTATATATATATATATATACTCGATCATTATACTTCTTTGAGTGATCAGTTTTATATATAGGGTTAACGATGAAAAGAGATTTCCATCATAAATTATAAGGTATTTTGAGATTCTATATAAACAGCAAAGATCAGGACGAATACCCTCTCAAAATTGCTTACTAACGTATAGATTTCCCTAATTCTCTAGTTATAATCTTAAGGATTATTGTATAATGGAAAGACCACTTTATGAAAAATATGGTGTCCTTGGTCAAGTGATTTTTTTTTAATTCAACAGACTAAGTTGAGAAATAATTGGAGTTTCAAGCTCTTTGCTATATACACTCTCAAAATTATAGTTAAGGCAAAAATGATGGTGATGAAAATAATGATAATAATAGTAATATCAATGAAAATAATAACTTCTAGACTGATAACGAAACTGCCATAAGACAGTGATTTTGTTTATTTCATTAAATCCATTTGATAGTCAAGTTAGGGGCATACCAATACAAGAGACCTATAAGTGGGTTATTGAGCAAGCTGTTGTGTCAATATTGTATTTTTGGTTTGGCTATAGTTATATAGCTGGGAAAATAACGTTTGGTATTGTGTTGTGTTGTGTTGATAGCAGATGTTTCAAGGTTGACATCACAGATACTGAATATATAAATTTATCTCACAGCGTATTATATACTATAAATCAATATGTAGGTACAATAGGGTCTACCCGATCGCATAAATAGTTGAAAAGATATGAATACACTAATAACAGTTAGATATAGACGTGAACTGTAATTTGTTTTTATCTCCCTGGTAACAACATTTTTTTAGAGGGGAGATCAAATTATCGATAAAGGCTTTGGGGTGATCAGATCTGCGTCTTTGATGTAGTTTACAGTGGAGAAGAAAATAAACAGAAAGTATGTAGGCCTACCTTTTGTGTAACATTTATCTAATGCGGCAAGGAGTCAATCCGTCCCCTCAAATTTTGACCATATGCTACAGAGTTTTCCACTAGAGAAATGTGGTTTTATTAAAAAAAAATTGATGGAAAAACGTCAATTTCGTGGAAATAGAAGATTAGAAACTCGAGAAAAGTTGAAAAGGGAATATATCAATTATTATTCAATTTTTGTTTTCTTCATTAAATTAACAATTACCATTACACCCCCTCCCTCACTGTATGATTGCTGGTGTCTGTTGGTGTAGTGTGTTACTGGTTAATCTGCATAGTTTTGTATTTTGTTTTTATATTGCAATTGTTTATACCATGTATTCTTTCCCTTTACTGGGAACTACGCCATACAAGTTTTTTTATAAACTTTTTGTAGTTTCCGTTTTTTTTTCTCTTACTATGTATATTTGCCATTTTTGTATATATTATAATATTTTTTTTATGCTTGAGAAAAATTAATAAACTGAACTGAAACTTAACTGAATTGAGAGTTTGTAATTTACGAGGAAATGGCATTTTGAAGATAATAAAGAGTCTTTCTTTCTCCCTCACTTTGCTTTCTCGCAACATTGGAAACAGGGTGGTTTCAAGCAGCCTAGTGCATGCATACCTCCCATATAAATTTTATATCTTTTCTACCGAAATTAAATTTTAACCACGCTCATTCGCTTCACCCGATTGCAACATTTACCAACATAAACATTATAGGCAACGAGATGGCTGAATATCCTAATATTCATGTATTGCGGTGACCGAATATATGATTTATTTGTATATTCATGTATATTCCTCAGCGAGGAATTGTCATTTTGTCAACATTTTTGTCAACATATCACGAATTCGTAGATATATTGATCAATCAACTTGTCATCATGCTGTAAGGTCTTTAATTCTCTCTAGACTTGATTATTGTAATGGACTTCTTTCCTCTCTTTCAAAGTTACATGTAAACCGTCTCCAGCGCCTACAAAACTGGGCAGCACGTCTTGTGTTTGAGGTCGGTAGAAGTCATTCAGCTCAACCATTAATTAATTCCCTTCACTGGCTTCCAATTCAACAGCGAATCATTTTTAAGTTACTCTTATATGTCTATAAATCATTGCACCACCTAGCTCCTAATTACCTGTCTAATTATTTAACTTTATATACACCAAGCAGAAATCTCAGATCTTCAAATGATAACCTCCGTCTAAATTATCCAATTACACGTGTCCAAGCCGGGGATAGGACTTTCACGGTAGCAGCATCCAAAGGGTGGAATAATCTCCCCATGTCCATCAGAAAATGTGCCTCTATTAATATTTTTAAGAAGGCTCTGAAAACTCATCTCTTTACATGAATTCTCCTTTATGTTTAATTATTTAATTTAATCAATTGAATTTAATATTTTATATGGAATATCTAATTGTAGCCTTTAATTACTACATGTAGTAAAGACCAATAATATTATTTGATGTTAGCGCTCTGAGCCTTATGGGAATGGCGCCCTAAATGTTCATTGTATTGTATTGTATATATAATGTCATTATCTTTTTTTTTTTTTTTAGCTCACTTGCTTCGCTCGTTCGCAAAATTTACGATGCATGTATATTCAATTCAAATTCAAATTCAAATTCAAATTCACATTTATTCGGCAAAAGATAAAAACATCAAAATGAAATCATTACAAATGAAATCATTATAAATACCGGGATTGCTAAAATAAGTTAAAAACTTGTAAACAAGCAACCCCAAACATAAAAACATACAGATACTATACAATACAATAAGATGAAATACGATACAATACAATACAATACAATAATAATAATGTTAAATGCTAACAAAATATATGAATCAATTGTGTATTTCAATAAATCAATAAGTGGCAAGTATTGTTCTTTTCAGTTTAAGTTTAAATGCGTTCTGGTTCTTAATACCCTTTAAATAACTTATGGCAAATGAAGAGTGGCAGAGTGATACAAATTTTGGGATCAATTTGGGATTGGGGTTAAACGAAACATGTTATTTCTTAAAAGCGTGCAATGATACAAAAGAAACGGTTAAACAACACTGATCTAGTAAGCTAAAGACTAGTGCCACCCCCTCCAATGACTGAGCCCACGCTACGCCACTAGACGAATATATTCTGATCACAGAATAACAATGTATAACGTTAACTAGTCATGGCAAAAACAGTAGAAGTTTGATACAACATATAAATTTATATTATTGAATTAGACTCGAACACAAGGGTACTATCTCAAATTTTGAAAATCTCCTCAAGCGTACCCGATTCACTCGTTTACAGTACGTCTCAATAATTATGAGAAAACGATGTTTGGTTGATAGGTAGAACTGACGACAATGAGGTGTCCTAACAAACGTTTGCCTGATATAAATGTGAAGTAAATTTTCTTTGTGATCGGCCTAGATTACGTCCACTACTTACCTAATGAGCCAATCACGTGAAGTCCTTTTTTGTTTCTCTAAGTGTGATGATTCAGCCCGTCACAGTCAGACCGCAGCGTCCGCAATTTCGCACGTATTTATGTAAGTTCAGTGCGTGATATCTGCGGTCTTGAATAGGAAGGGCGAAAATACATCCCCGAATGTACAATCCCCTAATTCCGCGTAGAAAGGGTATTTTACCATGAAATTTCAGACATAGTTGGATTTAACTTGATAGTACCAAACCTGGTACATAAAGATAAATCAGATGGCTTATTACTGCTAAACAATGGTTAAAAAAACTGCAATTTCTATTCATCGGTACTGTTCATGGCAAAATACTTTCAAATTACACATGTACTACATTGCTTTTGTTTTCTTCGATCATTTCTTCACACAAAATGGGTATTGTGTATATACATAGGAAAGTTTGATCAAACCTTCCTATGTATATACACAATACCCATGTGGCTATGAACAAACAGTGTATGAATCACTCTATAGCATTATCTTCTTGTAAATTTTACACTGCACAAAGATAAATCAATGATGTTTAGGCCTCTTCCTGAGTCATAAGGCATGATACACGTGCATGTAGTGGCATAGTGCAATTGACATTTACTACTATTTGTGGTTTGTATCAATTTTCACAATTAAGATAATGACCAAATTATATTGCTAGATGCATATTCTAAAAAGGAATAAATGATTTATTGATTTACTCAAGCATTGTATATGTAGGCCTCCTACATGTACAATGCACTAGGGCACTAGCGCATCGACTTGGTTGCGAACCCGGGTCACCGGATTGCGAGACAACTGCTTTATTGACTGGGCTATCGCGCCTTCTCATACATGCAAAAATATTTAAAAGGCCTGATCAATGTATAGCATGTTATTAACATAAAGGAGCAGAAAAAATACTTTGGTATGATGTACGTGAAACAACAGAATATAAATATTTGATTTTCTTTTCTTTGTAAGTACACTGTTTTTCGATAACAATAATAATGTAAAATGCACAAAGTATTTTTCTGACAACGAATCATAAATCGGCAAATATATATATATATAACAATTGTTATTTTTTAAAACGAAATGATAAAGTGTCAATAATTACTACATTTCCTAAATTATTATACAATTATTTGCGGAAGAAGGACATTCATTGTAAGCAGAATACTTGATAATACGACAGCCCCAGACAAAACTAAATGAAATAGATTAACACATTTATTAAGCAGAACGGATAGGTAATTGAAAATAATTTTTTTGATGATGGTAATATTGACAGTACAGATGATGATGATGATGATGATGATGATGGTGATGGTGGTAATGATTTGAATGAAAGAGGAGATGACATTATGATAAAGACTAAAGAGTTGACAATGTAACAGAACAGTGGTCAAAATCACACATCTTTCGAATCAAAGTCTTTAACTTTCTTTATCAGATTTGAGAGGTAAATTAATATCTTCAAGTTTTATTTTACCGTAGACGTCTTTAAGGTCTTAAAGAAAAAAGTAGCTTGCATTAATAATGATACCAGAATAGTTTAATATATTAATTGTTTGACGTTGAGAAGGCTTAATGTTGGAATTGTACTATTTTATAAGGCTTGAAACATTGGACAAAACTTAACTAGCCTCGTATTGCTTTTTACTAAGAAAAAAAAAGGGTGCATTTGTATAAACTATCAACAACAACAAAATTGTCACATTTATTACATTACCGTAACAAAGAAATTCGAGACGGCAGGGTCAGAACGACCTTGCCCAGCTCGGCTTTTCGAACAAACCTGATCACATGGGACTACACTCATGTTATGTTCACCTGACCTGGGATACGTCAACAACAACATTCTTTTTGCGCGGTTGTTCCCTAAAGTTTGTTTTCTAAAGGGAGGGATTTTATAGGCTTTTTTCAAATCACGCAAGAATCTCGCAATAGATTTGGGTTCATACGGCTGTAACGTGAATCTAACGTGATTCGCTGAGAACAGCTTTTTCGCGCTGGCAGTGTCTCGCGCGGCACTGCATTCTGACCATGCTTCTTACTGATTATTTTGTCATGTACTCGAAAAATGTATATTGTTTTAGGGTGGGTCCACTTAATTTGAAGGGAAAGGAACACAATGTGGGGATGTTGGTCGTAGGAGGAACGAAGTCCTTTAGCGTAAATAAATCCAAATTTGATATTTTCTATTTCGACTAATGTATATATATATAATTTTCATATTTCATATTACTGGGGTTATTCAATGGAAAAAGTGCTATGAGTCTCGTACCCATAAGGTTTCAGGTCCCAGGTTCCTAACCGACGCGCTTGCCCTTTCGGATTAGACACCGTGTTGCACGGTCTTTCAGATTGGCCACGATTTTTTTAATAAAACAAAGCAGCAAAATAGATATCAAATAAAATACATAGCTGGTATCATGCTTTCATTCCTGTCATAATGTACATTTTGAAGTTTGAATTACGTGGTCATTTTGAAAAAGGTGCTTTTTGTTTGAAAGAGCTAGAAAACTCACGAAAAGCGATTGATTTTAGGGGGTATTTGCGAATTTGATATTTGTGTTGATTATCAATAGAACACGATGGACGGGATCAGAGGACGTCCTACAACAGGGCTTGCCAGAGTCATCTATACACAGAGTTTGGCCAACTTTGTTTTACTGGGTCGCATCATGGCGTATATTATTTTGTTTTGTGCTTGCCCAACAAAGCAGTAGTCGCCATCTTGTATCCAACTCGAACCGGGTTGGCCAAACTCTGTGTATAGATGGCTCCGGTGCTCAAGTAGAGCAATCGGCTTGATAGCTTTTGGTGGGTTTCGTACGGGACAAAAAGCATAGATCTCATCGTACCGTACAACTTTGAGGAGCGCCAACTAAAACAAAATGTCGACACACATGTAAATCTGGGTTTGAGAAGGTCTGCAGTCTAACCTATCGAATTGTGACATTAATGGTGATGTAAAATGTGAAAATGACTCTGATGATGATATGAAATGTGGAAATGAAGCTGATGGTGGTACTAATGATGATGATAATATTGTTGATGATGATGATGATGATGATGCTGCTGCTGCTGCTGATGATGATGATGTAGACATATTTACAATACATTATCATCATCAGCAGCAGCATAGTCTTCCTCATCAATCACAACTACCAACACCGTCAACATCATCATCATGTCCATCTTCCATGCCACCACTATCATCCTCTATTTAATCCCCGACTTCGTCATCTACGTCTTCATTATAAAATAAGAAAATTGTCACGGTTTCTCTATCATCAACATTATCCACATCATCATCATCATGCCCATCGTTCGTGTCGGCAATATCAATTGTATCACCAATATCATCTTTTACGTAATTATTATATTAAATTAAACGTTGCAATAGTACCACTGTCGTAATCTCTATCAATGTTTTTCTCTTTATCACCACAGCTATAACTCCGGCAACCGTAGCGATCAGTGCATTCAAGGAATGAATCCTGCCAGGTACCCACTTACTTCACCTGGGTGGAGAGTGGCAAATGTGGCAAAAGGGATTCCAACGCTGTAGTTCACAGTCCAACACAACACCTCTGCCTCTGTGACATGCGCTGACGTACTTCGTATCTCAAGTTGGAAGAAACTGCCTATGATGTCACAATAATTTCTTTTCACAATCATTTCTTTTGCGACAATTCGATGAGCAGAAAAATATAGTCTTCTATATTTTGGCAACCAGACGTATTACATTTAACTCCTTAATAATAATAAAAATCTACCAAAAATGTAGACCATAAGGTTTGTCCACGTTTGTTGACTTTTGGGGCGTTGCAAGAAAGTTGCAATCAATTGCAAATCCCCGAAAAGAAGCGTAAGTTTTGCGATTAATTGCAAAATTGCAATGATCGCATCTCAACTTTCTTGTAACGCCTCATTAGTAAGAGAGAGAGAGAGAAAGAGAAAGAGAGAGAGAGAGAGAGAGAGAGAGATAGGGGGGGGGGAATAAAAGCTAGATCTAGTTAGTTGCTCTACATAAGCAATTGCTACTTCGAAACGCTTTTAGTTCATAATGTTTGCTTTTAAACATTTGCAAGAATATTCTATGTTCTCACTGAAATAACCATTTATGTTCTACTTCAAGTGAGGACTGTCATAGAGTTAATCCACAAACTCCCACCTCTCTCTTCTCACCGAAGGTGCTTTTTTTAAACTCTTTTTGTGTTAGTGATAACATCACTGACACGGAAACGGTTGCTCTGATGTAGGACGCAATTTTGATATGAAAATAATTGCCCGTTTATAATCTATAACTTATTTATAAAAAAAGAGCAGGAATACAGCTATTATGAAGTAACTTAACAAAGATTACTATTTAATCGTGCGTTCTCACTTTACTTAGTTTCCATCCATATGGTTATGTCGTGGTCGAACGGATATGCAACCGGACTGTGGATCACAAGGTCCGCGGTTCAACTCCCACCGCGGCGCTAATGTCCTTTGCGAAGACATTGATCTACACATACCACTATCAACCCGGGTGTTAAATAGGTATCCGGTAGGACGCGAAAGTTAATGTGGTTAGATAAGCAAGTGTGCGCTTGTAAAAATGACGCCTGGCTGGAATGCTGCCCAAGGAGTGGAAAATGTGCATACATTGTGTGATGACCGGGGTAATAATAATTGCAGGACCCGCAGGAGGAGCAGTATTAATACTGAAGTTTGGCTACCCTGAGTACCCAGGGCCTAATTATTGGTAAACGGTACTCGTAACGTTGATATAATATTTGAAAGGTCAAGAAAAATGATGAATATTTTGTATCTTTAAAGGCTTCTTAAGTCCGTGAATAATAACAACATTTTCGAACGAACAATTTTACAAATTTTAATGGAGACTTTTTGACAGATGCATTTTATATATACTGCAAATTTGACTTAACGGCAAGTCCATGTATACAAATCCTTTCATTCCTAACTATTCTTAATTATACACATCTCATACAATAATATTTCACCGCAAAACTCTTTCACTCAACAGCAACCACTTCAGACTTTAGTATCAATATTTTGTAGCACCGTGTAACTTTTGAGGAAATCACGTTCGTTTATGTATAAATCAATTATTAATCAAGTATCCTTCAAATTTCAAGTTCAGCTCATTTCCACATCTCCTCATACTCTTTGTAATAGTCTTCAATTAAAGTGTTTGGTTATGAGTCGATTTCACATCACAAGAATATAAGAAATGGTAACACAACAACAACAGATGGAAACAAATGATTAATAATCATAACAAAACATGTTATTATTAAAGCAATTGCATATAAGCATACAATGTTTAAAATAGGGACGATGCCTAGATTATGGTACACATGTAATGGATAAGTCCTTTTGGCATACATGTAACAATAAAGCATAAACATGTGCATACGTTTCCGTCCTCAACAAATGATATTTAATTACTCCATAAGAGTTATATATGTCGTCGATTATCTACCTAACAAGGGCATCTTGAATTTTTGGACTGGATAAAGAGGACAACATTTTGCAAATTTGATAAATAAGTCCAATCAATTATCTCCTTCCCTGAATTTGATTAAAACTGGAGAGGGGTCCTGGAATTACGAAAGAGGTGGAGGTGGATGGTTATGCCCCCTTTATACCATACTTAATTACATACATGTACATGTATTACGTAAATCATGACCTGGGGAGTTTAGTAAATTATGAATAGTCAACAGAAATCTTTCACATTATAATATTCACATTATAAAAATATGGAAGTTCTCAAGGAACAATACTAGATTGAGTAATTAACTATTGAGTAGTTTTTGCAGGAAAGTAGTACATTTTAAATTCTGGCAAACACCCCCTGGTACACAGGTAAATGATGAATAAATTAATACGGTGTACAATGCATGCTCTAAAATGGAGACTATTTATCAAGTTTAAACGTCGAGAGTAGGGATATCTTTATTACAATTCAGTTATCAATGCAAACAGAAAGTGAAATAGAACATTATATGAATAGACAATGAAAATCGTCAGTCCCAAAAAATGAATTACATCATTTTAGAAACCATGTTTTATGAGGAGATCAATAAAGTGGGAAAGAAGCAGATATAATATGTCTGTTTTTTGTTTAAAGTAAATGAATAGTACATGTCTTTGAATGCTCAGTACTTTCTGACAATGATAATCTCTTTATAGTCAAAATTAGGAATAATGAAACAAATAAAATCTGCTTGGTACAATTTGCATTTACAAAATACACCTTTTCCATTTGCTAAATATGGCAGCAGAATATTCTCCAATGTGTGCGATGAGCCCTATTGCCAAACAATTAAAAAACAATAGAGGCATTTTCTGGAGGCATTTTCATAGGTTAAATCTTACTGCTGACGATATATTAAGAGCATAAACTTAAGAATATTTTGTAGTTAAACTACAAAATATTCCAAAGTTTAGGCTCTTAATATATCCTCAGCAGTTTAATTTTTAGACTCACCAACAAGTAGTCAATACTTGATCACTACTTTTCAATTACAACATTTTTGTTTTAATCTGAACTTTAAATGACCAGATATTTGACGTGTGTGAGTTTATACTATTGATCTTTAGCACACTGCACTGATAACATGATTCATACAGTAATTAGGGTTGTAAATAAACGGGCATTTGTGACAAAAAAGAAATACATTGGTGAAGCTTTCTAACTGAATCAGAATCAAAAGGGATAAAATGCACCCAATACAGAATATGCATATTTCGATATACTGTGCATACCCCCAAACAGAAAAGCAATAAGTGTATACACAGCAGGTCTAGAGATGACAGAAAATACCAAATGCTATATACATATATATATATATATATATATATATATTTATATATATAAATATATATATATTCATTCATAAAATTGTATTTCCCCCTCATATAATACATGTAAAAGATGACTTTTATTGATTTGAATTTAGCAACAATGTGATATTATCGTAAAATGGTCGATAAAATTCACAGCTGTTTGCCATGTATTTACATTTCTGTGTCTGTTCGACACGATTACACGAAATTCTGGATAAGCCATTCGTGTACACCATTAGCGCAATCTGACGCCTGTTTTTCTGTTGCCCTTGTTTCTTCCTTCAGCCATGACTCGAATATGTCTCTATCTTTGTTCTTCATTAAGTACTGTCCGAAAACTTTGGCGGCCTGTGGATATAAAGAAGGAGAGCAAGAGAGAGAGAGAGAGAGAGACAGAGTGAGAGAGAGAAAGAGAGAGAGAGAGAGAGAGAGAGAGAGAGAAGAGAGTGTGGGGAACGGGGGGGGGGGAGAAGAAAGAAAGAGAGAAAATGTATTTGACATGTCATATGATCCACTTTTTAAACCACTGGTATGCACGACAGTGGATTTTGTGTGTGTGTTGTTGTTGTTTTGTTGTGTTAGTTATCTCTGTGTTTGTATTTATTAAAAAAAAAAATCTTTTTCAAAATAACCAGGGATTATAGGCAATGTATAATAAATTGGTAACGTTTAGAAAGGGTTGCTCAGGTGAACAAGGCGACATTATTGTGGAATTTATTGGTAAGAACTGATTTGTTGCATGTTTATGAAATAGATTTGTACAACAATTGTAGCCATGTTGTACTATAGTGAAAATGACACTCTGCAAATGGGCATATCAATCAATCAACTAATCAAACATGTTTCTCTGGGGAAACGAGTCTTTCTGCTAAGTTTGCTATTGTAATACTTTCTTCTGTTTCATTACAATGTCATTTTAGGACAAACTTAATACATTCTACTAGTTCATGCCCAAATCAGCCCAACCTTTTCCCCGTTAGAATATCAAAATACTTAAATGCAATTTTCCCTTCAAAACAAAGGTATTCTACCAAATTGTGGAGATCGTTTCAGGGCCTCATGCTTCTTACCGTTTCAAAGCCTTTATCCGCAAGTCTTTTACCAAGAACAGGTCCTATTCCAGGCAAGGCTGTCGCTGGTTTATCTCCCATCGGCTCTGATACAAAGGCTGCGTGTTTCTTGGATGTTGTTTGGGCCATGTTGCACTGCTGTTATGTTGATCTGACACGTAATGAATGGAGAGAAAATATGAATAAGGCACATGTAAATTGTTAACATTCTGGTGTGAAAGAAAGAAAGTAGTTGATGGACAGAAAAAAGGGATTAGAGAGATTAGCTGGTCTCTGACAGGTGGTTATCTCATCAACTCAGTTCTCAATTAACATAAGAAAAAGAGGGTCATGGGGGACAAACAGGCACCGCTTAGACATTGTTTTCTGTATAGAGGGAGCAAGTAGCTGCAAGAAGTACACTGGGGCTTTAAGATACATGTATATGCATTTGTTTTTCAAAGGAAAGGTGAAAATTATCTATTATTGTTTAATGTTAAAGTTCACACTATCAAAATAATAACAGAATATAAGAAATAACATGGTCAACATTGAACCAAAAGTTAGAGCCCTCGCAAGTGAATTAGACGAAGCAAAGTAAGTTATTATATATAAATATATATATATATATATATATATATATATATATATATATAATATTAGCAACAGTGCCATCCAGGTACCCCCTAGATAATAGGGGTTTATACCAGTGTTTACAAATTGTTTACTTTCGCTTCCAGGTTTCCCTTTGTAAAAATACCTTTTTTTTTTTTTTTTAAATAGAAAGTGCTCTTTTTTGTTGATGGTGAAGAATTAATCTTCAAGTTCCATATAAGTCAAAACTATACAGTTATGAGAACGACCCTTACGACACGTTTGATGCTGTGACTGTGTAGACCCCCTTTATTTACCAATCTACGTGGCCTATTATGGGCTATGTTCATGGACGATGTTTGTTATGTGAATCATGAAATGTTGATGCCGATGGGTACTAGACCTCACTATGATTGCAACTTTAACAATCCATAACTAGTCAACTTAATATTTATCAGAATTTACTCAGACTCTCACCCCTTTTCCTTTATTTTTATTTATTCCTTGAAATGCTAGAGCGCCGTATGGCAGCCGTGCTAAAGCCAGGGTAATAATCGGGAGCTCCAGGAGGGTCAAATCTGACTGACATGAGCGCTATACAAGAACCCACTATTATTATTATTATTATTATTATTATTATGCTTTTATTAAGGGAAGTGCACCCTGAAATTAATTTAATAGAAGAAGAAAACATTAGAAATACAGGTCAGTGAATGTTTGAGTAAAATCCAATTAAAAAAGGGAAAGTTATGATTTTTTGAAGTTGTCATCGATCAAAAACAATTTGGTAGCTCTGACATGCGAGGATCTCTCTCACTTCCTTTGTACTAAAAAAAAATCATTAATTTATATTTTACCTTATGTAAAGAAAATTTTCAATCATGCAATCACCCTAAATATAATCATTGCAAATGTGTTTCTACACCGAAAATGAAAGGAAGGGTATGACATTTCTGTACAGAGCAAATTGGAGAGGACCATGCAAGATTCTACTACACATTGTTGCCAATTGGTGTTTCACTAACGAAAATTTTGAAAATGCATGACTTTCCTATTTTTTTAGTTTGATATTGTTCAAGCTTTCAACAAAAATTGTTTTTCTATTTTTTTTCTTTTATTAATACCTGCTTATTTATAGGGTAATTTCCCCTTTAAAACCAATAGAGAGATCAGGGACAGAGTGGACTTTCCCTTAAAAAGATCAAAGTGCAACAATGGAAATTCATTTTCATGATACATTATAGTTTGAAGGATAAGCCATACAAAGGAATCTCGGGTGACATAAAATCTCATGTACATTATTTATGTATATTTGTAATTTGTAGGTATATATATTGTATATATGTATGTATATGTATATAGTCCGCTTAATCTTACAACAGCATAACATTTAATTTCCCTGTTTACTGTCTCTCAGCAAGAAATGGATAGGTGTTTACTTGATATGATAAATAACGGCAGTAAAATGAAAAAGTCAGTTGTTTTTAATAACCAGGAAATACGCGAATGTTCAGTTGTAAACCAGCATCGAAATTCCGTCAATTTTAAAGTGTGAAATTGGGCTGGAACAAACAATCGATCGTGGTTACTATCAAGAGGTAAATCCTCACCCAGTGTATATTGAGAAGACAACTGTTTAAAACAATGATACAAATAACTGAAAAAAGGGAAAATTGCTGGTTCAGTAACACAGCAAAAATGAAAAAAATATACCTTCTCTTAAAGACCCAATGCAACTTGATAGCCCAACGATCACACATAAATAACCTGTAAGGTAGACTACATCACCTACGGATATGGAAATCCCCAGTTTTCCTGAAATACATACACGTCGTCTAAAATAGAACAAACAAGGTTCCCAGGTCATTGATGACGTAGCGAGTTTCAGTATTTGAGCGGCACGCTCATTTGGAGATGAATGAAGAAGAAATAAATGTATAAAAACGGACATAATCTGGACTAGAGAGAAGAGCAAGATGGAGATAGAGAAAGAAAGAGAGAGAGAGAGAGAGGAGAGAGAAAATAATATATATATAACACAAATGTATTCATACTGTAGGTCAATATCGCATTCTTTACGGTCTCCACTTATCATGTGTATTTTCGAAATCCCTAAAGATCGGTGGTGATTGTACTGGCCCACTTTCACCCACTCATTCTTGAACGGTGAGGAGCTAGTAGTACAGGTCAACCCTATACATTATACTTGTATGTTAGTAATGAATACAATAATGATAATAATGTCGTTTATCATGAAAACCTCACCAGCTTCATAGCGGTTTTTCCTGAGGCCCCTGCTATTATAATTACCCTAGCGATTTTGAGGTACCGTTTTATACTTGGGTGGAGAGTGGCAAATTTGGAATAATGTCTTACCAAAGGAAGTTAGTGCCAGAATATTAGTGCTCGACCCTTGGATTGAAAGTAAGGTGAATGAACTAATTTATCACGACACCCCCACAACTTCAACTGAACGATGGTAGACGTTGATGAGACTATTGAAGCTTTAACATGAGATACTATATACAAATGATACCCCCCAGACTTTTTTTTAATATATAACTTGATAGATGCTTCATGAAATTCAAAGTGTTTCAGGAATTAGATTATAATATTCATTACAGTCGGTAATAGCAAAAATTTGGATTTCACGTTTCGTAAATCATTTCAGTGTATACCTGTGTATAAATTTTGTTAAGATTCATCTTTGCTTCATGAATTTTACAGACTCGAAATTTGTCATTAAAATTAATTCAACTGAATTTAAATTGATCTTTCAATGTAATTTCATACAGATGAATAGCAAGTTTAGCATCTGTACATTAACAAAATAAGTGAAAAGATTATTCAAATGTACATCCTGCATTGTAATATTAACATAAATTACTTTAAATAAATTCCTACATAAAACATAATTTTGTAATCAAACATATCGATTTTTGATTTTAATGATGAATTATTGAAAATAAATTCATGGTTCATATTTCTAAAGGTATAAGTATTTTAAATAAAATCAAACATTTTCCTTCAATTTTTTTGATTATGATTTATAATGCTATTATATATCTTTATTTCAATTATTGTAAACTTGCCTGGGGATCCTGAACTGATCATGCAATGAGAAGATTATTATGCTCACAAAAAAAAACTATTCGTTTAGTCTTACATGCCGATTATTTTGCTCATACTAAACCTTTATTTCTAAAATTATGTTTTAATAATTTCTTACCAATTAGTCTTTCCAGCAATTTTTTTCTTAATTCTGCATTACATTCATATAATACTCGAAGTCCTTTTGATTTTCATTTAAATAAAATAAGACCAAATATAACTAGGAAATCTATATTTTTTAAAGGGCCACAATTGTTGAATAATATACCGCAAGATAAAAAAAAATCTAGTCCACCAATTAACGTTTTTAAAAGGAGATATAAATCATTTTTCATCCAACAAAATAAATAAAGATTGATTCTGTTCACGTTCTGGTTTTTGTTTTTGTTTTTGTTCCCCCCCCCCCCTCTATTTAGGCTTTTTTAAAATTACCTTCTCAAACAACAATATAATACTGTATTATACTTTATTACTGTCTTGGCGGCAGCACCAATAAAGCCCTTGGCTTTCCTAGCTGTCTCCACATTCATATATTTTTTGTTGTTGTATTGTATTGTAAATGTTTCTCTTTAACTTGTAAGCTATGTTTTGTATTTTATATGTTTGTTATGATGTTTTTATGATGAATGAAATAAAGTTCAATTCAATTCAATTCAATTCAATATTCTATTGCTTAAAAACAACCAATCAATTTTTGGGTTGAGTAAAAGCATCGCAGCAGCCGAATTCTAAGCTTTGTTATATTAATTTTTATATCGAACTAGAACTAATTCCTCAAAAAAAAAAAAAAAAAAAAATCTGTTTTGTCCGTTCGGATCACTTCTCGCAAAATTGATCAAGCATGATTCCTGCATGTCAACGGTATGACCGAATCTATGACGTTACAATTGATATATAGTATACTGATGACCAATTGATATAGAGTATACTGATGACCAATTGATATAGAGTATACTAATGAGCAATCGATATAGAGTATACTAATGACCAAACAACATGTCTAGCATAATAAATGTAACAACGTAAAGCATTTAATTGAAAGTGATTTCCGTAGTTGAGTTACGTTAGTAGATGTGTCGTGGTATAGTGGTTTATTAATTCCCATTTGCCACTAGCCACCTAGGTGTGATCTAGGACTATGATAATTACAGAACCCGTAGGAAAAGAGACCCACTAATTATTTCATGTATGTATTGTTATACTGTACTCGTTTCGCTAATATACCATTTGAAACGTCAAGACAAATAAATAATATGTAGTATCTTAAAGATACAGTTAAATTCTGGGCCCCGTTGCAAAAAACTTACCATTAATGGAAACATTTTGATTGGCTGTTGAGCCCTGTTACCATGGCAGTTGCAATTGATGGCAAAGTTATCATCAATGGTAAGTTTTATGCAACGGGGCCCTGGTCATGCGATTGCATTGTGAAAGAAGCGTTGTGGAATCGATCAGAAAAGGTTGATCATCTAGCATATAAGTATTGGTGGGTACTGCAAGGTTCTGGAATCATCAAACTAACAAGAAATTTCGCCCAGTCTTGGTAAAGTTGCGAGTAGAAATATTTATATGGGACTGCGCGAACACGTGGCATAAAAATCCATCCCGATTGTTATGCTGTTACATGCCATATTTATAATATTAAGGCATTTGAAAAGCCATGCTTTCCAAGGAATATTTGTTATCTGATGTTCTTCCACACTTGCATAATGACAATGATAACGCTCGCAAATTATTTTTCACCTCTTCCGGGAACCTTCTCTTTAAGGCTTCTGTAGTCCATGAATAATAAACAAATCGAATGCAAAAAATTCCAAAAATGTCATGACTACTTGTTTACAAATACATTTAAAAAATATACATACTGCAAATTTGACAACAACATTGACAAATAATGACATGTCCATGTATACACATCCTTTCATCGTCATTCTTAATTATACACATCTCATTCAGACAATATTTCTACCTAAAACTCTTTCACTCACTCTGCTTAACAACAACCACTTCCGCCTTCAGACCAGCTACAAAGAAATATTAAAGGGGGGTGTAGCATGGCATGTACTGGTTAACAACATCTACGACTCCTTTTGGACAACTGCATGTAAACGAATGGACTTGATTAACGGTCAGCGCGCCCTAGCGTTCACGAAACAGACCGAATTTCTCCCCACGCTTCGGTTTCGCGTATGTTGCACGCACGTGAATACTGCGGTCGCGTCGTCCGTAGTCGTAATTGGGCCGAGTCAGGCCACGAGAAATACACGTAGTCTCGTCATGCTACACCCCCTTTAATATATTGTTGCACCGTGTAACTTGTTAGGGAATCATGTTCATTCATGTATAATACAAATTAATTATAAACGAAGTATCTTTCAAATTTCAAGTCCAGCTCATTTCCATATCTCCTCATATTCTTTGTAATCGTCTTTATTCTAATTGTTGGTTATGAGTCGATTTCACATCACAAGTAGATAAGAAATTGTAACACAATAACGACAGGTGGCAACAAATGATTATTTTATATTAAAAGGAATTATAGTGTTATTGAGCAATATTATATGAGCGTACGTTTAAAATAGAGATGACGACGCAATCGAGACTCCCTTTCTACAATCTGACGTGATTGGATTATGACAGCATAATCTTCTCCAGTTGGCGACATGAGTCAAATTGCCAAACAATTACAAAAACAATAAAATAGCCAAACGACTTCATGGTAAAATTGCTCTATGGAAAATATGAGGAAGGGATTATTAAAAAGGACGATAGGAACAAAGATATAAGCTCCTAGCACAACCCATGATGTTTAACATTTTCTGGGGACAATTTTATGGGCTAAATCTAACTACGAAATAGTCCGAAGTTTGTGTTCACAATATGTCCCCAGCAACTTAATCTTTAGATTCGATAACAGGCAACACTATTCAATTCAACTTTACAATGGTGTTGAATTCACAAGATCTTTAAAGAGATCTTTAGTCTGATCCCCACTCAATTTATGTTACCTGTGCTTTCAACTTCTGATTTTAATATGTCCATCTGTTTGTATTATGCGTTCATACGCAATATTATGTATCTGTTTGAATACATTGTGTGAATACAAGAATTGAAACGAAATTCAAAAAATAGATCATTTTTTAAAAATAAAAAATTGTTGTTGTAATCTGTATTTTGAATGAACTTGATATTTGACATTTGCGAGTTCAAACTATTCATCTAACAGCACACTGCACTGATAAAATGATTCATACAGTAATTAGGGTTGTTAATAAAAAAGCATTTGTGTCAACAAAACTACAAAATGGTGTATCTTTCTAACTTATTAAGGATCTAAACGGATTACCCCAATAAAGAGCATGCATACCTCAAGAACAGAGAAGCAATAAGTGTACATGATAGAAAATACCAAATGCTCTCTCTCTTTCTATATATATATATTTATCCATTTATCAAATTGTAATTCCCCTAATCAATTTAGCAACAATGTGATGATATCCTGAAATGGTACGTAAAACTCACAGCTGTTCGCCATACATTTACATTTCTGTGTCCGTTCTACACGATTATTTGAAATTCTGGTTAGACCACTCATTTACACCATTATAGCAAGCCGTCGCTTGTCCTTTGTTTGCCCCTATGTCGTTCTTCAGGCTTGCCACGAACGCGCCTTGATCCTTGTTCGTCACTAAGTACCGTCCAAAAGCATTGTCGGCCTGTGTATATAAAGAAAGAGAGAAAGAGAGATAGATATATATATATATAGAGAGAGAGAGGGGGTTTGGGGGGGGGGGGGGAGAAGGATGAAGGAAAGAGGAAAGAGAGAGCGAAAAGTATTTCAAATGTCATATGATACACTTTTTAAATCACTTGTTTGCATGACCCCGGTTTTGAGTGTTATTGTTGTCTGTTTTTTGTCTTAATTTTTTTCTTCTTTTCAAAGCAACCAGGGATATAGGCAATGTATTATACATTGATAAAGTTTGGAGAGGGGTGCTCAGATGAACATTGAAACTTTATCTGGGAATTAATTGGTTAAGTGTACAGCGATTGTAGACATATTGTAATATGGGGAAATGACACTCCAAGTTTAAGGTCTGCAAATGGGCGTATCAATAAATCAACTAATCATCTAAACAAATTCTCTTTGGGGATAAGACAGCTATATTTTAAAATGCAACTTCACTTGATTCTAACAAGTCTCTTTGCTCAGTTCCCTATTGCACATACCTTCTAGGTTCATAACAATGTCATTTTGGGACAAACTTAATACATTCTACTAGTTCATGCCCAAATCAGCCCAGCCTTTCCCCCTATTTTAATTTCAAAATATTAAAATGCAATTTCCCCTTCAAAACAAAAATGTGCTACCAAACTATGGAGATATCTGTTCAAGGCCTAATGCTTCTTACCCTCCCAGCGTTTTGACCAGTAAGTTTTTTACCAAGAACAGGTCCTATTCCAGGCAAGGCTGTCGCTGGTTTATTTCCCATGGGCTCTGATACAAAGGCTGCGTGTTTCTTAGTGGTTGATTGTTGGGCCATGTTGCACTGAAAATATGAATAAGGCACATGTAGGTGTGAAAGGTGGAAAGTTCAACTCACTTCAAATTCAAATTAAAATTTATTTTCTTCCATCCAATTCGACAACATATTTGACATCTGTTAAACAAAAATATTGGGTACGCCCGAATACACAACTACATAATATATATCATAAATAGAAGAAAGGAAGCAAGGGATATGCAAGGAGGAGAAGAGGAGAGGAGATATTATAGGACTGCATTTGTATAGGATAAGACATGTAATGCAGTCGTCACCCTTATCGGGCATTGGGCTAATACTTATGAACTGTAATTGAGAATCATACATTTGTTGAAATTGGTCGCAGAACTAATGATTATGTCTACTTTATGACTCATTATGTAACTACATATGTCCTATAAGGTTATACGTATACACACATATATAAAAACTATATATACGTACAAATGACTAATATACATATAAATAATGTACATGAAATTGTATACAACCCCAGATTCCTTGGTTTGGCTTTTCCTTCATAACTATAATGTACATGAAAATGATTTCCACTGTTGCACTATGATCTTTTAAAGGGGGAGCAAAGAAGCTATTGGTTTGCTAACAAGCATATATTATTTTTTTTGCAAATTTGAAGATAATTTGTTGGCTCTAGTCCACTGAGAAATCTTTAAAAGTTTAATATTAATAGTTTCTGATAAAGTAAGTGGATTACTGTGAGAAAAAAACAAATTAGTATCGTCAGCAAATAATCATTATCTAATATGGAGCGGTTTGGAAAGTTTTGAACGCCCACTTATTTTGTTAGAGTATGGTGAGTATTATATTTCTCATTGTGTAAGTTCTAATCCGTTCTGAATGAAAATTTGAAGCGCTTTGTAACTGCAACAGAAAGGCTCTACAACAAAACGCTATACGAGGGTTGGATTGGATCAGATCAACGAAATTGCTTGTAATATACTTCCTAAATTATGTAAATAAATTGAATTGTACTTAATAATCATTATGAATTACAGGTGGAAGAGGGTTAGCATATTTCCAGGTGCTAAGCAGTGTGACCACACAAAGGAAATTGAAAGGGAATGAAAAATTTGAATGAAGTATGTCCCTATAAAATTTGCCCGTGCGCGGTGGTAGTCAACGAAATTGAATAGAACGCTGTTCGTCGAAGCGAGAAATTAATGAATTAGCGATGGAAGGTGTACTGCGATTATTGCACATTTATCATATTTGTAAAATCAAACACCAATTCTTACAGCAACTTACATCAGCCAAGTAAAATCGTCTGTTAAACTCAAATGCACGTTGTCCACCAAGAAGATTTCTCAATACTCTGGATCTGGAAAAAATGTAGACAAGTTAGTAAAATTGAGAACCCTATTTAGCCATATTTAAAAAAGCATGTTGACCTGAATAACACAAACTCCAGATATTTTTTTGGATATCAAAGTTAATCATTTGCAAGAACAAAAGCAGAGTGTCAAGCAGCGGTTATTAAAATGTCAGCAGGAAAATCACAAGGTAACGACGGTTTTACAAAGGCATTTATTGTCAAATTCTGGACATTCTATCTGTTCCCTTACTATCGGCACTAAATATTCTTTTGTAATATCCATTCTGTCTGCCAGTCGAAAACAGAGTGTAATCACATTAATTTTTGAAACCCAACAAGGATAAACGAATTTCAGAAAATTACCGACCTATCTCATTAATAAATGTCCTTGTGAAAATCTGCACAAAAGTACTTGCAACACGCTTTAAAAAAATGATAATTTTTGGTGCGTTTTGTTTAGATTATAATTCAGTTAAAATATTATTCCATGTGCTAAAGCAATTTGATAAATCTACTATTCCGACGTTTAATTTAATTTTATCGATCCTCACCTTGGTTATTTATTCACGGCTGATAAATGACGAATAGACAAAACGTTCGAACTATACATTTTCGTGGCTTTATTTAACATTGGATTCCGTCATTTTACATTAATCCTCATTACCATGTCCCTCGGAGAGGACCTTAAGCCGTCGGTCCTCTGGTTGCTTACTAACAAGCATTTATGCTAACTTAGCAGACAGGTATAATAACCACTACTACATGTTTCATTCTACAATGGCAGTACATGAATTCACGCCAATATTATAATTGCATTACAGACATATTTGAGTATCCAACCCAATTACAAAACTAGTGCTGGAATCTACGCTGAAAAATTACGAATCGTGTGAAATACATGTTATCTGCAACCCATACATAATTCTTAACACCAAAATATTTGAAATCTAAGCTGGAAGCCAGAGAACGGTTAAACAACGGCAATGGCAACGGAAATGGGCTAGAAAGCCCTTCTTGTAAACGAATGTCCCCTATGCATTGCCACGAGCCCCCTTTGCTAGCCGTCAGGAAAGCCTGATCAGACGTGGAAGTTGTTTATGTAACCCGGATGCACCACCCATTCCCAGCTCTCATCCACGATTCCAGCAAGTATTCCCAACCGGGCCCCGTCACTTCCCTCCAGGTTTACTTCCCCGCCCGTAAAATCGGGTGAGAATCTTGAAATTACTTAAGAAAATGTAATACAACTTCTTACTAATATATGTCAGTGTGATGAAGACCCAAATTGATAAATTCCGCCAACGAGCAAATTCAATAGCTCGCTGCCAAAGAACACGAGGTGAAAGTTCTCCAACTTACCAAGCACGAATGTAAAGACACTACGTTAACCATTATATATGCAGGTACCACAGGCAACCCTTGCATTTTTAAAACAAAGTTTGACGCCTAGGCGCAATAAAATGAAACACTGAAAAGTTACATACAATTTGGGACTTTTCGATTTGCACGTTCACTAGTGGACTGCTACGTATGCGGTCATTTTGTAAGCAGGGTTGACGAGGCACGCGGACTGTTGTTCGTTACCTTTTCGATTTTACACGACGACGACGCTCGCTCAGTGAGCGCGAAATTCGATCGATTAGCTAAAGATCCAACACCGAATTCGGTGCATGGGACTGTACTCGAAAATTATGCTGCAAGAGATTGGCGACGCATAAGTAAAATGTGTTTATATTATGAACTACTCTGCAACAATATTGATTTAAGGCAAATAGCAGAATGTGTTAATTTAAGAGAACTACGCTTCGATCAACCACTCTCCGGTTCTAGAATTAGGTCAATCAGGTCCATTTTGTGCTGTTTCGTGCCTACAAAGATTTGCGCTCGGACGATGAGCTCGTTGATGCGCATGCGCACTGCTTCAAAAATGACCGCATACGTCGCAGTCCACTAGTGAAGGTGCAAATCGAGTTCTTACTATCGAAACGCGATAGAAACTTGCATTACTCCATAATGTTATAAACCCTACTTTATAACCGCCACCAATATCCACCCTAAACTGAAAAAATTCTGCATAAGTATACACATTGTGGGGAGACTATGACGCAAACGCGCCCCCGATAAATCTCATCACGCCCGATGCATAACATATTAACAAAGCCTTTTGAGCGGTGAAACTCATAAGGGCTCTAGGCTAAGGTGACCCATATATCCACTCTTGTTCTTATACATATACGTCTATGGAATATCCTTTAATTTTGTTAATTCTTTGCTCATTCACCGGGTAAAAATACCGACTTTAAAACATCTCTATTTAACGTTTGAAGATAATACACAATAAACATCAAATAGACGTACACAAATAGGAAGGGCAACTGCTTGTTGAAACCTACTAACCGCAACTCGTCCGTGCCGATCTGCATGGGAGTGGGCATGACCACTACTTAAATGTACTTCTGAACCTCTTAGCAAAGTCCAGGATAAAGAAGCATGTCCCAGCATCTGAAACATTATACCACGTACAGAAGAAAAAGCTCGCGAGAGGTTTGTACTATCTGCGGGCCCTGTATGTAGCTACCATTCGACCTCCTTGCTAGGGACCTTGTATACCTGTTCAATGACCGCCGCTTGCGGTCGACGAGGCTCTAATTTTGACCAGTAAACTACTTATAGCAAAGACGAAGCAGGGACTTGATCTGGACGAAGTAAAATATCTGACCATATGATGTCACACCCGTGGCTGCTCACAAATTCAAGAGACCTTTCAGATTTATTGAAAAAATCCCTCTCACTCTTTACCTCGATATCATTTGTCCCCACGTGAAGTAATATATGTGACGGTGTCGAACCCAAGGAAAAAGTACAAAAGAAAAGCCATTGTTTCGCCTAGATTGAGGCCCCTTTTGCCGTGCCAGGTAATCGCGGCCCCACAGCCGATATCTCCGCTGCCCTTCTGCTGAACACGCAGGGCCGTCCAATACACTATGGAGTCCCCCACGATCCACGACAGCTAGGGCGGATACGTGTGTACACATTGCGCGTGTTTAGACACCTCTTCTCCCTAGACCACTCCGTGACCCCCTTTTGGATGAGGTAAGGGCGAAAGACCAATCTTATGACCCCTGATCTGAGAAAACATGACCGGGGCCAAATTCCCTTACGGCCAACAGCTAAGGGGCCACCCTAATTAAAACCGCAGATATTTGTGCGACTAAGAATTTTGCTCCAGATCCGAGTAATCTGTTAATTATTTAACATTACCCTGCATGCCCTTCGGGAATTCAAGTCTCCTGTATTTTATAAACACAATGAATGCTTTCAAACCTACTGTTTATAAAGCGGAAACTCGGTATAACGAGGTTCTTTATACCATTAAAGTCACAATGCTACATCAAGAATGCTATATATATATATATATATATATATATATATATATAATCGAGTTAACAACAAACAATAAAACGGTATGACATAACGACCCGGGACCTTGGATATTATTCTGCTATATTAGGACAATTGTTATATCAGATCTCTTTAGACTGAGCTTCCACTGAACCCTTTATATTCGATCGCTTGACTTACAAGCTTTGGTTAAAATAAAATCTACATGCATAATTACCTTCATATCTGTGAGACAACACAACTATCGTGTCAATCATTACTTATTCCTTAGACCAACCAAAACCATTACAGAATCGTATTGCTTGCAAGACAACTTGATACAGTTCGAATACACAGGTGTTGATATTGGGGAAGGTTGATTGGTATTTTTGATTGTCCAAATCAATAGGTCTTGCCTCTACCAAAGCCACGAGAGAATGACACAATTTCCAAGTGCACACGCTCCCAAAATCACGTGTTATGCATTCTGTGTGCAATGACAATTTATTCTCATGTCACCCACATTTGGGTATTGGAGAAGTTTACAATCAGTTTGAATTTGGCAATTTAACACAGTACAATATTGAATTCAAATCGAATTAATGTTAATCAATATAGATAACACTATCGACAATAGTGAGAAAAATGATGATGATGATAATAATAATAATTATAATAATAACAATAATTAAAAAACAAAACGAAAATAATAATCAAAACGATAATTAATGACAAAATTATTGGAAGCAATTTACAAAGAAAGTTACTGGCAATAGTAAAATTATATTTGAAATAATAAATGACTGAAAAATATTTTTGATATCCATTTAATAATACAACCTTTCACGGTGAGGGTCGCCATATAAATTCAGATGCGCATGTATTGTTGCGTCACTGCCTGCGCTGTGCGCTTACATTATCTTGACATGGGCGCCATCTTAAATTACGAGTAAAATTTTGTTCACTCGTAATTTAACGTCAGACAAAAGAGAGAAAGTTCTAATTTAACTTATAACATGTTTTGTGCACATACTTAAATATAAAAGGGAGCGCATTCGGAAACGCGTCCCAATAGCGCCTTGTCTAGAGGCGCCAAATTCTTGACAAATGTAAACAAGCTTATTGTTGAGTCACAATGGCCAGCAAAACCAAAACAAAGAGCGAGTGGCCTACAAGCCGTGTACACATAATTTTGAAAGCGTTTTTATAACTCTTTAAAATTATATATTTACAATTTAAAGAAGTATTTTTGTATTAACTACTGTGTGTGAATAATGTATATATACATTTGTATCATGATTTTTTTTTTTTTTTTACAATCTTATGTTTTGGGGTACAATTTTACTGTAAAGGTCGCATATATGTATCAGTACTATTACGTCATTTATTTTAGGTACTCCATCTACCTTATTTACCTATTTTGCATAGCATGAGATATAGCTTATTTATAATTAAGTATTAAGTTTTATATATTTAAACCTTCAGATGTATTATGGTACATTATATTATTAACTATATGCATTATGTGTCATGTTATTACAAGATTATAAAGAGTTTTCCTGTTGTATTTAATTTTCCTTCTGTTTTGCTATATACACTGCATTGTAAATGTATTCATATCATATATATTTTTACAAAAAGAATATTAATTTGTTATATTGCATTGTAAATTTATTTATACGTTTATAAACAGATTGTTGATGTACATCAATACATGAATTATAAACAAAAAATCTTTGAAATGTACTTTAATGTTACATACACTCATTGTGGTGTATTTTTTAAAATTGTACTTCAATCAGAACCATGATAAAAAACAGCTCTGCTGATTATATTAATCCTGAACAAAGATGGTCAAATAAATACATAAATAAATAGATAAAAGCAGAAATATTAAAATTAGAAAGCATCGAGGTCCTCGGATTATGGATGATATGCGCCTAATCGATGATATTAGAATCTTAGGAACATAAGTTTGGTACAATCCTAAAGATTATCAGGAACAAAAACTCAGGGATATGTGGTTATCACTTAGGCGAGAACTACATGTTTGGAAACAAAGATATTTAACTTTATTTGGTAAAATACATCTTTTTTTTCTTCTTTAGTAAATCTAAGTTTATGTACCTATTCTCATACCCAGCTGCTTCGTGAAAGAATCGAAACTGTGTTATAGAAAGTGAAGGACAAAATTAGACGGAATGTCATTATACAACAAGTTGAGAAAGGAGGTCTCTCACAATGGTAGATGTCAAATCCTTAATCTCGGTACAACAGGTAACTTGGATTTTAAGAATAAATAGTTGAAGCAATGAAGCCATTAATATTTGATATTTTAAATAGAAATATGGTGATGCTTTTCTTCTTAACTGCAACTTTGATACTGATCTGTTAGGTTTACACCTACCTCCATGCTATGCCTCTATTTTGGGCACGACCACGCTCATCTACAGAGAATATATCTTAATGCTAATCAGAATATATGGAAGAATTTCGAGATACAGATTGAATATATAATGATTTTCGTATACATTTGTTTTAAAAGGTAACTGTAACTATGCACAGTATTGTATTGTCAGGGGGTGCAACGAAAATATACGACTTGTTGAGAGATCAATTCAACATAATATAATAATATAATACATAACATTTATTAGGCGCTTAATACTGATGTTTCTAAGCGCACAGTGTTCTGATTAAGAGAAGACTATAACCCGTAGAATTAAATTAGAAGAAAAAGCAAAAATACAAAAGAAACATAGATAAGGTAAGAAAAACAGTGGCAATCAACTAAATAAAGACAAATATGGTGCGCACCTCCATTGACCGACGCACAAATGCAATTTACAATTTGAAAAGATAGGTTTTGAGTAGAGATTTGAATTGAGATACAGAGGGGGCGCAGTGAATAAAGGCGGGCAGTTTGTTCCAGAGAGCGGGGGCAATAACTGAAAAGGCGCGGTCACCATACCGGGTGTTAGTGCGGGGTCCAGGTGTTAACAGTAATGTGGAAGATGAACGAAGTGTTCGTGACGACGTACGGGAACGTAAGGATATGAGATCGGAAAGGTAAGAGGGGGCTAAGCCATTGATAGCTTTGTAGCACAGGAGAAGAATTTGGAAGGATATGCGGTGGTGAATTTTAAGCCAATGTAGTGAGTTCAATATTGGAGTTATGTGCTCTGATTTACGCGAGAGAGTCACAAGCCGAGCAGCGCTATTCTGTACCCTTTGAAGTGGGACTAGATGTGACTGAGGGAGGCCAGAAAGAGAAGAATAACAGTAATCGATATGGGTCGAGACAAAAGCATGGACTAATTTTGAAGTTGTGGGTCGGTCAAGTAGCCTCCTGATTCTACTGATCTTATATATACCAAAGGAAGCAGACTTACAAATATTACTAATGTGTTGTTTGAAAGTAAGATTGCTGTCAATACTTA
Source organism: Strongylocentrotus purpuratus (assembly GCF_000002235.5). NCBI lineage: Eukaryota > Metazoa > Echinodermata > Echinoidea > Camarodonta > Strongylocentrotidae > Strongylocentrotus > Strongylocentrotus purpuratus. The sequence goes on along the minus strand of NW_022145604.1, from coordinate 31,507,081 downwards.
AACCAAGGTCACGCACAGAAGCACAACAACTGAGAGAGCCATCACTCATAACAAGATCAGGAAAGGGGTCTGAGTTCCGAAATTTAGAAGTAATATGAATCATTTCAGATTTTGAATCATTAAGGCAGAGACAGTTTTGAAAAGACCAGGTTTTGATTTCATTGAGGCAACTGGTGAGTTTGTTCGCGGCTACTGTCCTGCTGTTTGGGTGAAGAGTTACATAAATCTGGGTGTCGTCTGCATACATAGTGTGTTGAATATTCTGATGAAGGTTAATAACATTTGAGAGAGGGCTGGTGTAAAGAATAAACAGGAGGGGGCCGACCACGGAACCCTGAGGAACGCCGCAGATGAGGGGAAATGATTCCGAGTTGGTGTCATTGATGATCACCTTCTGAGTTCGGTGCATGAGATAGGAGCGAATCCACTGAAGTACGGTGCCGGTGATGGAGAAGTCGTTCTCTAAGCGATGGAGTAACAGGTCGTGGTTGATAGTGTCAAATGCGGCAGTGTAATCAAGCAAGATGAGGACAGCTTCATTACCCTTATCTACAGCTAGAAGTAGGTCATTTAGGACCTTGACAGTTGCAGTCTCAGTAGAATGATGATTCCGATAGGCAGATTGGTGGATTGGAAACAAACCGAGATTGTCAATGTGGGCTTTCAGCTGTAGTGACACAATACGTTCCAAAACCTTCCCAAGGAATGGCAGGTTTGCGATGGGCCTGTAGTTCTTAAGTCCATTCGTGTCGAGACTCGGCTTCTTTAGGAGGGGAAGAAGCAGAGAAGTCTTAAAAGACTCTGGAACTATTCCGGATGATAACGAGAGATTGAACAGTTTGGTTATGTGAGGAAGGAGTTCATCGAGGACTTCCTTTAGAAGCCAGGTAGGAATCGGATCTAGCTTACAGTGTTTAGAAGGAAGTGAAGTGATGAGCTTCCTGACTTGTGAGAGGGATACAAGGCAGAAATCAGAGAGTTCATGACGAGGGCCTGGAGCAAAAGATCTTGAAGCTGGTGCTGGTACTACATTAGGGAAAGAGGATACAACTTTGGCGACTTTTTCCCTGAAGAATGTAGCAAATCTGTTGGCGAGTTCACTATCAGAAGAATGATCTGGAAGAGGTGAAGATTGAGTGGGCGTTGAGAGTGTCTTCACAAGACGAAACAGTTCTTTAGTGTCAGCATTCTTGATGAGGTCTTTGAGATACGCTGACTTCGCATTGAAGATGCACTCATAATATGACTCGCATTCACGGCGGTACAGCTCTCTATCAACAAAAAGTCCAGACTTGATCGAAAGACGTTCCGCACGACGCCTTCGCCTCTTGGCTTCCTGGATATCATCGGTAAACCATGGCGCATCAGGTCTGATTGATACAGTCTTGACCTGGATTGGAGCGTGCTCATCAATCAACGTCCGCAAAGATGAGTTGTAATGCTCCGCGGAAGCAGATGGACAAGATAGATCAGGAAGTGAATGGAACATTGTGTCAATAGAGTTGCGTAGAGAGTCCTTGTCAATGCTGCGATATTTCCTGAAGGAAACCTCTTTCTTGGGATTCTTCGGCCTTGCGATATTGACAGTGGTGACAAGTGCACAATGGTCGGAAGGCATGGAAGATAGCGAGTTCACGTTGCAGACATCATCCGAATTCCTTGTGAAAATCAAATCTAGAGTGTGACCTGCGCGATGGGTTGGTTCACGAACATGTTGCTTGAACCCTAACGAATCAACACATGTCATAACAGATTTTGCAAAATTATCATTGGGATCATCAACATGTATGTTGAAATCACCCAATAATAGAGGAAAATGATCATCTACAACAGCACCTTCAAGGAGAGTTGGAAATTCATCCAAGAATGTGCCGTTGGAGAGATTATTATTGGCAGACGGGGGTGGTCGATAAATACAGTACAACCTTACAGCAGATGAAGGTGTCAGATTGAGTGTGACATCCAGTAATTCAAAAGATACAAAATCATTGTTGTTGTTCAAGGTACAGCGAGCCGTGGATCTATAGAGAAGCAAAATCCCACCGCCCTTGGAAGATAACCGGGGTCGATGGGTGAAATCATAATTAGGCAAACCAGATCTTAGATCAGCTAATATGAGACCATCCCTCTTACTGTCTCCAGAGAGCCACGACTCGGTGATGACTAGAACATCTAGATCATGTTCAACAATCAAATCAGTAATTGCGTGTGTTTTATTGGTCATGGAACGTGCATTCCAAAGGCCAAGTTTGAGGCTATTGGATGATACCGACATTGGTGGAGGGAAATCCGGCCTTGGTATCGTACGCCGCCCACGTCCGCGATGAGTTCGACGTCGGCGACCGATGCCAAGATCGCAGATCCTGCTCCAAACATTCATGGGTAGTAAATTAAGCGGCTGGTTATTAATCTGATGGAGATCATTCAAGTTGTATGAAATATGTAAAGCTGTACAATCAGCTGAATAAGGAGGTGAGTTGGTATGGCCAACATTGGAAACATTCTCAGTGCGATTCACTGGACCAGGATTGGGCTGGATATCTCCAGAATTAAGGAGACATCGAAATGTAGCTGTCGAATTACAGTAGTATAGTATAGGTTGACTACAATATTTGAGATGTTTACAGTGGAGGCTCTTCATGTGTGAGCCAGTACAAGTGAAACATTCCTTGGTTATATAGGGCTGATTCAAAGTGTACAGAATAGAAATAACAAGCCCTATAGAAAACAACACTTCCAATGGCTTTCCATCCATTGTACAAGCAGGAATAGCTTACACAAAAGGAGCATACAAAAGAGACTATTGTGAATGTCAGTACATTCAAATGGTATACAAGCAAAGTACCAGTAAAGCTTAATGCACATGCCTGTACAGTAAAATTGAACAAGAACATCAAACATTAAACTTAACAGAAATACTGCAAATTCACACCAAAATACACCTTACAAATTGATTACCTCTGTTCCTTGACCAATATCAAGCACAATGTTGAAAATACAAATACTAAATCCAACCAAAATTGGTGAAAAATGAAACAAATTACAGAGCTCAAAATGAGAGAGGCTACCTATAGAGGTGCACACCAACTAGCCAAAATGGGAAAATGGGAAGGACAATTAACAAAGAAGGGCAGTGGTCGAACAATTAGTAAAGTTTCAAAAGATGAAATAGAGGCAATTACTATTATATAGTTATGCCTATAATGAGTTTAGACATCTTAAGGTGATACAAAGTAAACAAATTTATGTACACTTTGTCAAAATGGAGAGAGAGAGAAAGAGGAATCAATGAGCTTTTTTTGAATTGTGTAAAGTACGAACAATTTTGATCAATATAACTATTGATCCAAAAATACGAGATTTCCAGTTTAAAGGTTTGTTTATATGTCTTTTGTTTTTATTACAGGCTTTTCAAAAACAAATATAAATCCTTCTCCAGAATTTACAAAAGTGGCAACATCAACCTCTTTAATTTCCTCGCCAGTGATTTTTAGTTTACCATTTATACCTATTTGTTTCCTCCTACTACATATTAACATTAAAATACATACACATCGTCTGAAATATAACAAAGCGTGAAAAGGAAAAAAGAAACAAAGAGAGAGAGAGAGAACAGAATATATATATATATATATATATATATATATATATATATATATATGTATGTATGTATATATCCAAAAAGCCACATTAATCATGTTATATTACTTAAGAAATGTCCATATTTTGCAACACTCGATTCTCATCATTTTTTTGTATAACAATGTAATCGAATCTTTTTCTCTAACAATATGGAAATAATACATGTAAAGCTGTCGAACTACCTCACGCAACAAGCCTGGATGACACTGTTGGTAATACCAGTATAGTCCGCTTAATATTACAACCGCAAGAAGGGTTCACTGACATAAAAAAATATGAAAAAGATAACAAAGTATTTTCCTCCTTTCTTAAAATTCAACCTTCTCTTAAAGACCCAATGCAACTTGATAGCCAAACGATCGCACATAAATCACCTGGAAGGTAGACTACAATACATACGCATGTGGAAATCCCCAGTTTTCTTGCAATACATACACATCGTCTGAAATAGAACCTATAATTGCTATGAAGGTAATTTTAGACCCCAAAATGTGTGAAATTTAGCCAATACGATCACACCAATTCACTAGCCCCACTTAAAAAAAAAAAAAAAACGGTGACCGTTAATTAATTATTTAATTTAAAACAACAATACATGAGCCGGTTAATTGTAAGTAATATAAGCAACACGAAAATGCCTACAATAAGGCCTACGTCGTTACTGGCTGAAATACGACGTCAATTAAAGGCGTTATTTCTTCTTTTTTTCAACTTTTTTTTTTCTTTAAATTTTTTCAAAATATCTAATATTTGTGCAGGTACACAAGTATTAGAAATCGTAATATTTCAGCCGTCTCTGAACCGATTTTTTTATCAAACAAAGATGATTATGTCATTTAAATTTTATGTTCTTTCAAATTTGACACTCAGTTTTTCATTATCTCACCCCAAAAAATATTTTATGTACGCCCTCTGCAACAGAACTCAACTATCTCTTTAATATAAAGACGTAAATCCCCACCCAGTGTAATGAGAAGACAATTGATTGAAACAATAAAAAAAATAACTGAAAAAGGAAAATTGCTGGTCCACTATAATTGACAAAATGAACAAGTTCGCAAACGATTTTCCTCCTTTCTCAAAATTTAACCTTCTCTTAAACATCCAATGTAATTTGATATTTCAACGATCGCATATAAATAACTTGTAAGGTAGACTACAACGCCTACGCGTGTGGAAATCCCCAGTTTTCTTGAAATACATGCACTGAAAAAGAACAAACAAGGTTCCCAGGTCATTAATGATTTTGAGGGAGCGAGTTTCTATAGAGGGCACGGTTATTAGGAGATGACTGAAGAAGAAAAACAAATACATACAAACGGACAGAAACCTGGACTAGAAAGAGGAGTGAGAGGGAAAGAGAGAGAGAGAGAGAGAGAGTGAGAGGGGGAGAGAGAAAAATATATATAATGGGTACATGAGCATTTCTTTAAATCACTAACCCACTTATTGTAATGGCCAAAATGATTTTTTTTCTTTGGTATTATATGTATAGTATATAATACATGAATAGCTGTCGTTTACATGGTGACAATCTAGAGCTATCTCACGTAACAAGCCTGTATGGCACTGTTAGTATTACAAATATAGTCTGTTTAATCTTACAACCGCATAACATTTGATTTCCCTGTGTACTGTCTCTTCGCAAGATATGGATAGGTGATTACTTGATATCAGATAAATAACGGCAGTAAAAGGAAACATTCATTTTTGTTCAATAGGAAGAAAGCGAATGTACATTTGCTTACAAGCGTGGGCATTTCATGAATTTGAAATGTGCACTCGGGCTGAAACAAACAGTCGATCGTGGTTGATATCAAGATGTAAATTCCTTACTAAATGTAATGAGAAGAAAATTGTTTGACACAGTAATGAAAATAACTGAAAAAGCGGGAATTGCTAATTCACTAACATTAGGCCCGTTCACACATAAAAATGAGTGCGATTTTGATCGCGGTGCAGAGAGCTATTTTTTGTGACCGTTCACACAATAACATGTCAAATAAGTGCGAATTGGATCGCGATGCAAAGATTAACTTTGTTGGGGCGACTATTCATACACAGGGTATATTCTCGCCCACAGCAGAAGCGTTCGAACATCGCATGTGTGAATCTGGACGATATATGCGCGCTTGGAATCCCGGGATTAAATAAATCCATGTTTAATTCTCAATACCATACACACACACACAGCGCCCGGCAAACTATCGCGATTATTCTGAAAAATCGCAAGATTTACTGCGTATCGGATCGCGATGCGAATCGCGAAGATCAGTGAAATTATTCTGTCCACACACGCGCCAACACGCGTCCACACACGAACACAAAAACAAAACAAACAAACTATACTTGGATCGCGATGCAAAAATCGGTTTTTAAATCTCACTATTTTCTGTAGGTGTTAATGCCCCTTTAGAAAGAATGAAAAAGCTCAGAAAGTAATTTTCACCTTTCCCAGAATTCAACCTTCTGTTAATGTCGGGAAATCTGTAAGGGAAACGCAACTCGTGTTCCTCTACATGCTGCAAAATATTCTCATGATCATGGGCTAAAAGTATATTGCAATCTCATTTCTGTATAACCATACAAGACTGGAACTATTGTTAAGCATTTCGACAAGGATCATGTAAGGAATGGGGTTGAGTATTTTTTTCTTGATTAATAAAATCGGGCAGAAATTCTTGAATGTTTTGCTCTATTTTTATTTAGTATTGATGAGTAGTTGTGAACGACTTCAAGATACTTATTTTAACTTAGCGAACCGAATTCTCGGTCAAGATCCGCTATCAGCTAGCACTCAACATGCTTTAATAAGAGCACAAAGGTGTAACAAAAGAACTAAATACAGGAAAATGATAAAGAAGCTTGCGAATTTGCATAAACTCGCACTATTCTCTTTTCTGATGGCTGAAAAGCTGCCTCATTTGCAAGTTTTTAACCCTGCAAGCTTGTCACAAGGTTGCCAGTTACACCGCTTCTTAAAAATGTCTTAAATTATTGCCAAAAATTAAATGTTGCAAATGTTTAACAAATATTTTCAAACTGTTGTTTGAGTATTTGCATAATCTCATTTGCATAGTACAGTTTACTTTTGCGTATGTCATATGCTATGGACTAAAACCCATCTATGACCAAATTATTGCCACTGTAAACATACAGCACAACAGTTTTATATGCACACTTTTATTATTATCTCAAAAGCTATGGTTCTTTGCTAATGAGGTCTAAAACAGGGAATCATTTTATGGTCATATACACACACATAATAATAATAATACAGATCTTATTTAGTGCATTATACCTTTGAAAAAGGCCCTCAACATGCTTTAATAGGAAAAAAGAGCTGAAACATAGGAAAAAGCTGCCCAAGATGAATTTGTTTCTAAACCATGCAAACTTGCCTCAAGGTTGTCAGTCACAAGCTTGAATTTTTTGATATATTTCCTCTATCCTGATTGGCTGACAGATTACCTCATTTAAATTTTTAGGACAGTGCAAGCTAGTAACAAGCTTGAAAGAAGCTCGCAACAGGCTTCCACTGCAAGTTTGTGGCAAGCTTGAACCAATTTCCATAAGGGTATGACCCTGGGCAGCCGCAAAACATATCTAGGGGTGCCACAAGAAGAAATTTGATTATATAAAAAAATGGTTGAAAACACTGATCTAGTAGGCTAAAGCCTAGTGCTTCCCCTTCAACTTCAAGTGACCATTAAGCCCTCGCTACGCCACTTGACGTGTATGTACTACCAGCAGAATAACAATTTATAACTCGTAGTGGCAAAATTGTTAGAAATTTGATATAACATAGAAATTGATATTATTGAATAAAACTTTAACACATGGGTAATATTCCAGACTTAAAAATTCCCTCAAGCTTACCCGAATCACTCGTCCAAAGTACGTCTGAAAGTGAGAAAACGATGTTTGGATGATGGGTAGAACTGACGACAATGAGCTGTCGTAACAAAGGTTCCCCTTATATAGATATGTTTAATAATGTTGTGGTCGGCCTAGATTACGCCCACTGCTCACCTATTATGAGCCAATCACATGAAGCCATTTGTCTGTTTCTTATAAGTGTGATGATTAAGCCAGTCATAGTCAGCCCGCACCGTCCGCGAATTCGCACGTATTAGGGAGTTTTTGCAAGCTCATCGCGGACGGAGAATCTGCGGTTCGTGTGCAAAATCGAGAAGCTTCTATAGTAACAGCGGGGTGACCACTGAGGTATTGCAGGGTTGGCCGAGCGACTTCCAAAGTGGGGGGGGGCACCAACAAAAAAGGGCACTTTCTGGAAAAAAGGGCACCTACAGTGGGAAATCTCAAAGCGAAAATATACAATTTTTTGACATTGGTATGTACCCCTACATTGTGATTACATTATCAGGGATGATTTAAATATTTGTTTCTCTTCATACATCATACAAGATATCGCTTAAGCATCATACTTTACAGTTGGGTGTGATGTCTGAATATGCATTTACGAGCGAGCGAAGCGAGCGAGAAAAAAATTAGAGATCTGTGAGGTCGCAGTGCAAAAAAAATACATCTTATAAAGAGGAAAAAAGCCAATCGTGATGGGGTTATAAGCACATTCTCATAACGGAAGACTGAAAAGACCTTTGATAAGTAACTTGATTATATCATCTTTAAATGCGAGCGAGCGCAGCGAGCGATCTTTGGAGGAAATTGCTCTTGGTCGCTTTAAATAAGGGGCACGTTTAATGATTACATGAAAAAGGGACAATTATCGAAAGGGGTAAGACATTTATTAGAAAAGAAAAGGAGCACGTGTCAAAGTACAAAGCATAATTATAAGAGGTGAAAATGAGGCATTTTTTCACCTGGAAAGAGGCACTCACCAGTGATGAAAAAGAGGCGTTTACGAAAATGGGAAATAGGCATTTGTTGACGGAAAAAGGGGCACCCATCAAATTTTGATAGGGGCATTTATAAAAGGTGAAAAGGGGATAGGTCCCTTATTGGAAAGTAAAAGGGGCACGTATCATTATTAAAAGGGGAATTATCAGAGGTGAAAAGGGGCACTTATGAAAATGTAAAAGGGTTACTTATAATAAAGGAAAATGTGCATTTGTTGATTTTTAAAAGAGACAGTTTTGGGAAGGGGAAGGAGCTCTTTCTTTTTATTGGGGGCACTTATCATAAGGAAAAGGGGCACTTATTAGAAAGGGAAAGGGGTAGTAATGAGAAGGGGGAGGAGCTCTCTCTTTTTAATGGGGGCACATATCATAAGGAAAAGGGGCACTTATCAGAAAATAAAAGGGGCACATGTTAAAATGAAAGGTGTGCTCATCCGAGTTTTAAAAAGGGGTAGTTATTAAAAGGAGAAGGGCACTTCTTACAAAGGAAAAAAGGGGCAGTTGTCAAAGTAAAGGGAGCACCTCTCAGTTTTGTATAGGGTAATTATCAGAGGTGAAGGGGGCACTTATCAAAAGTGAAAAGGGGCACTTCTCGTACCTCAAAAGAGGCACTTACTAGACCTTAAAAAGGGCACTTATTTAAGATAATTTCAAGATTTATGAGAATGGAAAATGGACACTTATTGCAAAGGAAAATGGGAACATGTCGAAGGAAAAGGGGCACGTGTCAACAAAAAAAGGGCACTCGTCAGAGGTGAAAAGGGGGGAAGGGGCACTTTTACTAAGTAATAGGGGCACTTGTCAAAGTAAAAGGGGCACTTTTCCTATGTAAAAGGGGCACTTCTTACAAAATAAAAGGGGCACTTTTCCTATGTAAAAAGGGGCACTTTTGGGGTATCTGAAAAAGTGGGGGGGGGGCACTGTGCCCCCCTGCCCCCCCCCCCCCCCCCCCGGGAGGGCCGCCTGGGGTATTGGCCAAATGCCTCGATACAATTATTTCATTCACCTGATAAGAATAATAGGTTTTCAATAGACAGAATCCAATCTGCATACATAAGTTGTTGCCACATTTAAGCCCCACCTTCCTACTTGTAGCTACTTGTTCCCTCTATATAGAAAACTTCCCCAATCGGTGCCTGTTGGTCCCCCATGATCCTCTATTTCTTATGTTATTTGAGAGCTGAGTTGATGAGATAGCCACCTGTCAGTGACCTCGCTGTGTGGTATAATCCCTCCTAGCCACACTAGTGTTGATAAGCTTTAATACATCTAGTTTGCATGCTTTTAAATACTATTATACTTATTAGGTGTATGATATAATTTGTATTCAGGAACTTCACAAAGACTTATGTATTAAATTTGATCACATAACGAAAATGGCCGGGTCCCTGCCACGCAATACAGTACAGACGTGACTACACTACTAGCATAAAATATCCATATTCATGTTGTTATAGTTCAGAAACAATAATCGGAAAAAAAAACTCATCGAAGAGCCGTTCGAATTGAAATTCGTCATCCTTCGTTATAAAACGACAAAATTTCCATACCATCTTTGGTACAAGCTCGCTGATTGGCTGTTTATTCAGTTGGGGCGTCATTAATTTTGCCAAAAACCGTACTCGCTTTCAGTAGCTCAGCGGTCATCCCGCTGTTACTATAGTAGCTTTCCGATTTTGCACACGAACCGCAGATTCCCCATCCGCGTTGAGCTTGCGAAAACTCCCTTGTTTGTCAAACCTGGCAACAACGTATGTATGCAGTTTGAATTATGTCTAATGAAATACTATTATTCTTATCAGGTGAATGAAATAGTATCGAGGCACTTCACAAAGACATATGCATGAAATTTGGTTACATTACGAAAATTGTCTATTGGCATTGCATTGCAATACCTACGTACTATACGTACGCGTATACCGAAAAGCTTATTGAAACGAGGGCGGTCTGTGTGCGACGGCCGTAACCCTTAGTGCTCCTGTGTCGTAGAAGGTCTGTTCGGCAGGGGGTCAAGCGGCTGGGCCTCCGGAAACTCAGGATTTTTAGGAATTAAATTACGGTCAGATAAGCATATTAAGATACCTTATTTGTGACACTGGCAGGTCACTAATTGGCGGGGAGTCCAGGGGGCAGAGCCCCAGAAGCTCAGAGGTTTTAGGTTAGGAGCCAGAGCAAATAACACTGAGTTCCTATAGGAAATATATTTATTCAGATGGTCATATCTCAGCCAATACTTAACATATTCAATTGATTTTCGACATATGAACATTATTTTTGATGATCTTTCGGAATATGAAGGAAAAATTGAGAAATTCTAAAAATAGATTTTTTTTTATGACGTCACACTTCACCACTCTATGGTGGTGCTTTTTTCTTAACTGCAACTTTGATACTGATCTGTTAAGCGTACATCTACCTCCATTCTTTGCCTCTATTGTTGGAAATTGGTCATGGCTATGCTCTTCTGTAGAGGATGAATTTTATGCTTATAAGATAATATGGAATAATTTTGAGATACAGGTTGACAATAAAATGATTTTCGTGTAAACATTTGTTCGTAAAAGGAATTGTAACGAGACATCATATTGAGTTTCCAGATGTTGCAAAGAAAAATCAATTCAACATCACTGGGAATTACTATTTATTAAAACAAGGAGTAGCTTCATGCATATATAATGGCAGTAAATCAGAAACGTATTCAGGTTCACATAAATGAAATAGAGAAAATTACTGAAGACATAGTGATGCCAAATAAAAGTAGACATTTTTATGTAGACTTTGTTGAAATAACGAGAGAGCAATCTGTAAGCTATTTTCGTTTAGAAAATATGTATTATTTTTAGTGGTACTGAATTCTAAAAAGGACGAAAAATTTAAATCAATACAACTATCGATACAATAACACGAGAATTCAAGTTTAAAGTCTTGCATAATATTCTGTTTTTTAATTACAAGCTTTACAAAAATGCATGAAAAGCCTTCTCTTGTTGGCTTAAAAGAAATCAGAAATTAAAAAAAAAAGCAAAATGGCAATGTAGCTATATTCAGATGTTTTGGAATGAAACCAAACGTTTGCTGTCCAATTTTTACTTATATTTTCTGGATAAAGAAACAGTAATCGTATGAAATGTTTGAAAGCACTCACAAAGTATAATAATAATCATGTTTTTCTAATAGCAAGACGTTGTATTGACTGTCACCTGTGCATGAACAAGAAACACAAGCCAGGCATTGATTGTTTTAAAAGGATGCTATACTTTGTATGAAAAAGAAAAATATATTGCAAATCGAAAAGGCAAGTTATTATCACCGTAGACAATCGAATTGTGTACTTCCAATTTAAGTTTTTATTCTCTTTATTATACATGTACTTCATAGACGCATTTCAAGCTTTTGGTATGTTTTTTAAATGCATCAATTATGCAAAAGATTTATTGTATCCTCATATGGAATATTTTGGGTGAACTGAAAAGCATCTTTAACATATCTTTGAAATATTTGTAATACAGTCAAACCTGCTTTACTGACCACCTGTCTACAGAGACCACTTGTCTACACCAAGCACATTTTTTGTTTCCCTTAAAAATGGTTTCTCATTGAAACATGTACTAAAGAATCCTGTCTACAAGACCACTTTTTGTATTTCCCTTGGGTGGTCGCTGTAGACAGGTTTGACTGTATATATAAACCCAAATAGTTATTAACAACGGCAGACGTTCCTCATAATGCTTACACTACAATATTAATCATTGGACAACATTTATTCATGGACTATATTAAATGTGAAGAACAATCTTACCAAATCTGTTTCAAAGCCTAATTCAAGCCAAGTGTCATCCCAAAAGGGTTTGAACAAAGCTGAAAACGTCGATTTCAAGAAGCTGAAGAAAAAAAATCGTGTCGTTGTTGACAGAAGTCTCACTGTGTAATAATGAAAAAGTTAGTTCCTGGTTTGAGTAATACCAATCCTACATAGAAATGAACCAATCACATGAAGCCAGCTGTCTGTTTCTGAGAGGGTTGAATAATAATTTAACTTTTAATGTCGTCACAATTTCAATGTAATCAGTCATGTAGAGTATTTAGGATCTGTATTACTGGAGGGGGGGGGGACATGAATATTTATAATGAGAAGGCCGTCAGTTTCCATGTGCAGAAGGCCATAATTCGCTGACACTAGACTTGGTAGAAATAACATTAATGTGTGTACAAGTCTGCAAACAGCAAACTTGTAGGCCTATCAAGAGATACCCCTAGTCTCTCGGAGAGTCTACGGGTCCAACGACAATGCACCAACAATCAAGTCCCAGTATAAACAGACCTCGTCTCCATGCACTCGCACAAATTTATGTACACTCATGAACCTACTTCGTAGAAGGTCTACGGTACAATACATGATTAACAAATAGTAATACACATCTCTTGCATCAGCAAACAGTGTTTTTCCTCTTGTCGTCTTACCGAGGGGTTTTATTTCACATGTTTCACATTTCTTTTATATTTACATTAATTTACAATTGAACATAAGTAATTAAATGAATACTTTTTTGAATAATTTCTTTGTGTTTCATCAATAAACAAATTTGCTTATTGGATATATAATATCATGGTTTTAATTTGAAATTAATAAGCAGACTTTTACTTTTGTACTCTCTACCATCATACCAAAGTTGGATATACATATCTATATATATTATGTATTAGCCTAAAATTAACATGAAATTTATCACAAAGTTTACTTTTCCTTCAAAAATAACCTATAACTAATGCTTTTTCATTCATATTTATTTGCTCATGGAAGTAATTATAAAATAAGTTTTCAATAATTTCCCCCAAAATTTGAAACTTAATACATTTAAACAAGACATGACAAGTTGTTTCTGTATTAACACACTGGTTATTGTTCATTACACGCCATCTGCATAGATTATGTTTTTATGGAAATATAGTATGCATTACTTAAAAATTAACTTGCTTTAACCTATTATTACATATTTATTGAAATTTAAAATTGAATCCTTTCTGAACATTAAAATAAAAAGGTAAATTAAAGTAATTTTCTAATAACGTGTAACAATTGGTTTCTGAAGTTGTTGTCTCAGGAGGGAGAAATAATAATGTTTCGTCTTCAAACTAGAAATACCAACAAAATCTCCAGTAGCTACTTCTATTAAATTTAAATTGTTTTGTTTACTACTTAATTGAACATTTTTTCATATGTATAATTCATTTGACCAATAGTATTTGAAAACATTTCCTCAATTTTGCGTATTCGAACTCAAATAATAATTGATAAATGCCAACTTTACTATTTAACAGAATCGAATCTTTCCAACTACCATTTTAAGCACGTGCTTTACTTTACACATCCCAGCTACGTGCCACTTTGAAAACAATGATGTAGAATTTTAAAATCTAATATGACTTTTTTTACATAATATCTCCTCTTATATTTCTGTTACCTCAACTAAACCTCGATATTAAATTCTGACCATGCAAAGGAAGATTTTGATAAAACTCTGAGGCCCGAATTCACAAAGCAAGGTTTGAGCTCAGACCAAGGTTTGAGCTCAAACCTTGCTTTGTGAATTTGGGCCTGACAGTCTATTTTGTTTACATATCATTCTCATATCTTTCTTATTCAAATTATATCGTGAGCTACCTGGACAAATTCCGATCATTTTAATCCAATATCTGAATAATGTTTTCCATCTACAAGTTGGTTCATCCAATAATTTCCATATCCAAGATAAATATATCGAATTTCGGTTCCATGTCTACAGTTTCAAGACCACCATCTAACTATTTATTTATACAGACGTTTCTTGTCACTCTTTCTCTTTTTGAACTCCAAAGAAAAGCATAAATGATTTTATTCAACGATTAGATAACAAATTAAGACGCAGGTTCTACAGTTGCCGTATAAACAATTTGGGAAACGATTAAGGCTTTTTAAACAACCACTTCGCCATAAAACGTTAATATTATCTGTTTCCAGTTTTTCAATAGATTTTTTTTCTTCTCATTTTTTCATCAAAAATTAAACATTCGTTTTCCGTTTTATTTTTTCCTGATATGTATTCCCAAATATTTAGTTCAGTACTTTCCCCACACTCTCAATCCGCATAAAATAAATTAATTTTCATTACTGTAGTTTTATCCTAATTTACCTGAGGACCCGCCCGCCACTGCTCCAAAGTTTCTGACCTCCTCCATAACATTGATCAATGATTCTGTACTATTTAACTATATAAGCGGACTCCCTCCCCCTTTACATCAAGAGCTGCCCAATTCAGTTTCATAACCACGACAACATTTAAGAAATCTTTAACAACATTGTATACATAGCTTAACAATTATTGGAGAGGGGCTCACAAAATACGTCAGAGTATTGGATATTTTTGTTTTACTGATGACAAATTCAAAAAATCATAACCCTCCTGTTTTTACTCTGATATTGCTTGAACTTTCTCTAATTTGTTTCTCCTTCTGCTTTTCCTACAACAAAGTTAATATCAGGTGGACTTCCCCTTTTAATCATGTTTGATGTGTTACACAGAACCTCTATGTAGGCCTTCTTGTCATTTGTGTGTATTTCATACTAGTTTTGGAAGTGTTACATTTCTACTAATTTTTACTTGTTACTTTTTTAAAATATTATTTACGTACATTCACATATCCAGCTGTGACTATAGGCACGTCGATTATTTTTCATTAAAGGCTTGTATACTACTCGGGACAGTTTTGTTAACCTGTTTTTAAATGACATTATGCTGCCTTCATTCATCAATATTCTAGTTCACTGCAATCTTTAGTCTGTGATGGTGTCATCGTAAACACCTTTTATTACTGAAGCCTCGATCTATATACGCTATTAGAGATTTTCTGAATATTCTTGCTGTTCTGATCTCTAGGTTCCAATTGATAATTGTACCGATAATGAGGAGGAAATAAACATTAATTTGAATTCAGCCCATTTTAAAACGTTTTTTTTTTTACATTACTTATTGTGGGAGGTTTTCATATCGTCGTTACCAATAGCTTTAAAATCTGAGGAACATCGTAGTATGTCGAAAAAATTGTTAGGGAATCGCAACTCAAGCTAAACTGTACGCTGTGGCATCTTCTCATGAGCATGGGCTAAAATCATTTCGCAAACAGATTTCTTTATAACCTAACAGGCTTGTACTATTGTTGAGCATTTGAATAGGGATCATGTCAGGAATGTGGGCTCGTCATTTTTCCTTATTGACAAAGCGTAATTGTTCAATGAATACTTGATTTCTTTATACAATTCACCAGGTTTTCACACAAACTTTTGATGGCTCAGTAGTTTGGAGGAGCTTTTTACAATAACAACCATTTCCCTAGCAGTAAGTATTCCCACTGAATTAAGGTAGTTTGCCTTAAAGGAATTATAGAATAAAAAACAATCGCTGTCTTTTCTCGAAATGAAACCGAGAATAAAACAAAATAAAATGTGTTCAAGAATATACATGAAATATGTCAAAATTGGTAGAAAATGTTTGTTTGTTTAAGAAATTCAGGCAAACGTTTGTATTGAGTTGTATGCTCTATTTCCATTAAGTATTGATGAGTAGTAAGGTGTTGTGATACTATGAACATGACAGACAAAGAAAGCGGACAAAATATAGCTCAGGTAGACAAAGGAACATCCCTTCACTGCTATTATGTAGAAAGGTGAATATGCATGTGACACTGTTCTACACATTTTTTTACATAATAGCAGTGAAGGGATGTTACTTTGTCTACCTGGGGAACTGTATATTTTGTCCGCTTTCTCTGTCAGTCATGTTCATATGAACGACTTCAATATACTAATTTTAACTGAGCAAACCAAATTCTCTGTCAAGCTCCGCTACCAGCTCGGCCGGTGAATTTCGGGACTCTCCGTGTGCGTGGTCATTAGTGTAGCTGGGCTAGCAGGCAGCTGCAGAGGACTGCAGTGCCGTGCATGAAAATGCACACATACATGTAATTTGTCAGTTCGATGCTTTACCTCTTTCCAGAAAATCAGTTGTTGTTTTACCTACATACATTTACTGTTAGACAGTGTACTATATTACAGTCGAAAGGTATCATAGACACATTTTCATTATGTGGTAGCCTACATAGTAGGTAGTCTACGTGTGCATTTTTATTCGACTCTAGCTCGTGTGAGGTCAGGAGCCGAAAATATAGTAACATTTGTACCCTTCCTGAGAATGTGTCCTTAGAAAATGTGGCTGTGATGATCATACATTAACTATGGTTGTCAGGTTTATCATCGTCACGTTTGGCAGGAATAACCTGATGACCTCTTGATTTGTGAGCGAGGGAGAAATCGAGATGATGAGGGGGTGGGTCGAGAGGGGGCCCACAACAGGACCTATAAGAGCCATTGATTAGGAAAGTCTACGTGTGCATTTTTATTCGACTCGAGCACGAGTCGAAGGTTAGGAGCCGGAAATATAGTAACATTTGTATACTTCCTTGGAATGTGTCCTTAGAAAATGTGGCTTTGATGTTCATACATTAACTTTCGTAGTCAGGTTTATCATCGTCACGTTTGGCAAGAAATAACCTATTGATTTGTGAGCGAGGGAGAAACCGAGATGATGAGGGGGTGGGTGGGGGGGGGGGGAGGAGAGGGCGTCCCGCGACAGGACCTATAAGAGCCATTGATTAGGAGAGTGTGACCAACCTAGTTTAATTTGGGCACAATATAGCGAAAACTGCTTTGTTGGGCAAACACAGGACAAAATAATATATGCCATGTTGTGACCAAGTGAAACCAAGTTGGCTAAATTCTGTGTATAAATGGATCTGGAACCAACAAAAATGCCCCTCCAAAAAGTAGCCCTTCTAAGCAAATACAATTCTACTCCGGCAATAAAATAAATGTCCTTACTAAGGAGAAATATGTTCCTTCTGTTTCTGTCGCTCCCTTGAATAATATTCTTGACCCACTCGTGTGCTTTGTTCACTCATTGCAGTCCCCCGCCTGCCCCGCCAACTAGGCCACCCCCGTCCCCCTAAACAAATTACAAAATATGGACTTATGGAATTATGTAATCATGAACAGGAAAATGAATTAATGCAAATAGAAGTGTCAATTAAGTTGATTTTTTTTTATCTAAGTTCAAGTAGAGTAATCGATATGATATATTTTCGTGGGTTACATACGTACAAGACAAAATAGCTCATCAACATCATTCATCTCATCCAATCTTTTACACAATTTCACTTCCTGAGCGTCCAAGTGCTTGTCTAATGCTGCTTTTCTCTCGTTTAATTTCTTGAGTGATTCTTGATACTTCTTCTCGATTTCAGCCTTTTTGTCGGCAATGTGATCGGCGACACGCTTCTTATGAGTCTTGATGCAAGTCACGTGATTCTTGATGGTTGTAGCTTTCGTCCTACCTCGGGCTTGTAGAGATTCAATTTGCGTCTTGGTAGAAGCATTGTATTCCTCAGCATCTTGAACTGTGTGGCCTTTCTTGTCATGGTACAACATTCGACATCTCAAGCAGATGAACTTCTTACAAGTGATACACACATCAGTACAGATATGTTTTTTTTTATCTGCTTTGTGTTCCGGGCAGTGTATCTCTTTTTCCAAGACCACCCTTCCCTCTCTGACGTCTTCTACTCTCACAACTCTATGATTGACATGAGGCGGCCATTTGTTGTGATTCTCAAGGCATGTGTTACACATATCCTTCCCACACTCACAACAGAAATGTACAGCTCTCGAGTTTGAGGTGCACGTTTCACAGACTTGCTGGCTTGAAAATTTATTGCATTTTCTTTTTTTTTTAATTTATGGAAACTGCCCCCTACCCTAGCCCCCGCTGCGTACAGTCACGGTTCAATGAAAAAACAATGGCCTCGTAACTGTGAGGCCCCAGGATCAAAACCGTGTCGATGTGCTATATTAGTGCCCTTTTGTGGGGCATTAATCCTCATTACTGTCATTTATGACTTGAGAGCGTAGGTCCCCTAGTTAATAAGCATAGTAGCATACACATGCTTTAGCAGTTCCGCAAAACACACATTGGCAAGTTATCATTTAATAAAATCTGAGAATGTATACTATTATCTATATCTATTATTTTTAAATAATTTTTAAAATAATTCCATAAATTGGGGTAAAACTAAAATATTCCACCTTTATGAGCGACAGTGTACAAGACAAAATAGCTTTGATTTGCCAAAATAGATCTTAACGCACCATACAACTTTTTTAAAGAGCGCCATCTAAAACAAAATGTGAACATGACGTGTAAGTATGTCTGAGATGCGGGTCTGCCGTGTAATCTATTAAATTGCGACATTGATGATGATATGAAATTTGAAAATAACAGTGATACGAAATGATGATAAGATTGTAGATGCTGCTGCTGCTGATAGTGGTGATGATGACGATGACGTCATTATCATCCTAATCCTAATTTTAATAAATTGCATGGTAATTATCAACATATTTTCATAAACACCATCATCATCATTGCCATCATTATTCATTACTACTACCAACAACGTCAACATCATCATCACGCCAATCGGCCATATCTTAACTATCATCATCTATTTTATCCCTGACCCTGTCATATACGTCATCATTATGAAAAGAAACTTTGTCACGGTATCACTGTCATTATCATTATCAATGTTTCTATCATTTTCATCATCATCATCATCATCGTCATCATCTTCACCATCATCATGCCCATCGTCAATGTCAGGACTATCATCAAATATTTTATCACCAATATCTTTGTCTACGTCATTAGTATATTAAATACAACTCTGTCATGGTATAACTATCGTCATCACTATCAATATTGTTATCGTTATAATAGTCATCATCTATTTCATCATAATCGTCATCATCATCATTATCATTATCGTCATCATCTTCATCATTGTCATCATCTTCGTCATCATCATCATTCGACTTTTTTTTACATCACAACTATAGGCAATCAATCATACTACATCATTATCATCATCGTCAACATCAACGTCACCACTGTCATTACCACTATTTATTCTTTTCATTCATTTGATTGTCATTAACGTAACATCGGACTATAAATAAAGCATGTTGATTGCTTTATTTATTGCTGAAACAAGGTATTTACTTCTGTATTTTGTGTAAGAGCTCTCATCATTGGTTACTGTTTCAAAAATCAAATTTTAAAACTAAAACCAAACAACAAACAAACAACAACCAAATTAATATACAGAAAACAGCACGAAAAAGAAAAAAAAAACATCATCACCATCATTCACCGCCATTACCAGAATTACTGGCAGTTATTTGTTGTACATTCTATCATCTGTAAAACGGACTCTAGCAACAAATGAGTATTTTCAATGAGGTAGGAGGAGCTTTGGTATTACATCGACAGCAGCAGCTCCTTAATATTATATCAATATTCTTACATTAAGAGAGACACAAATTTTGCTTTGGATTCACCACTTTTCAAATAAACGATTTATTTTTGCCTCAAAATATAGACTGATACATACACAAGTATAGAAAAAAGTAAACATTTTTTATCGTAGTTTCTACAATGTTGGATGATAACCTCTACATTGATGCATTTTTCATGTCATCCTAGTACCCTATACATAGATATAAATCATGTACGACATTTATTTGAAACGGGTCAGCTCGCAATACATTATAAAGATAATCACTGAACCTGTCAGATAAGTTTGTCCCAATGACCTGTTCATACATATACAGAAACATGTTAGGTTATAGTTGTAATACATTTGACTATATATTCCCATATACATTCCTTGGCCTGTTCTTCATATTACGAAACAGTATACATCGTCCATCAAAGAATGACAAAAAGAAAACTGAGTCCTGGTAAAAACGAAAAATAATTTTTGAGTTTCCTCATTCTTTGTATGTCAATTTGTTAGAATATCATAGTAGAATTATCTCCTAAAAAGAGATCGCTGTTAACATACCAAATATGACAATTTTATAGCTGAAAAGTTTGGGTGACAATTTCGTTTGTAGTCCAATATTTCTATGGCAGCGATGTGATTTTTGAAATCAATTTGTAGTCTGTTAGTCAGAGGCTTTCTATTATGATAATTCAAAACATCACATTGTACATAATTAGATTTATGTTATACATACTGAACTTTCCCCATTTGCTTCTAGGCATGGCAGTATCTTTCACAGTGTTTACATAATTGATTTAAATTTGATATGAATCCCCATTGGTCGTCTTGCTAACATAATTATATGACTACTTATTTCATTCTTTACATTGTTTATATGTATCCTTCGTTAGATTGTTCATGTTTTTATTACCAACATGTTTTGTTAAGTGATATATTCATGTAACATATGCAGTAACTTTTCCTTTTAAAGACAATGTATTCGTTAGACCAGAACTCAACTAATCTTAAAGATCTTAAATCAATATATACACCAAGTTATTGCGTTTTCGTTGAACTTAGGTTTACGATAATCCATTGTCATTAATTAACTTGGTATGCTTTCGTAGTTTGGGATTACCCGGTAATGTACAACAGTGCACTTCTTTGGCTTCTTCCAATTATGATAAATATATATTTATAGTTATCAATATAATATACAGAACGTGCACTGTTTAAATTTCGCAAACAATATCATCTATGGAATAACCACAATAGAGTCTCCTTAATACCATTGACGTATAAATCCTATAATTTCTCTTTAACACTATAAACATGTAATTTCCCAAAGAACTTGAGTAACAGAACGAAATGATAATCCAGAGATGGTACTTTACCAATATAGGTGTATCCTATACATGTATTTAAAAAAAATTGAAACATAAGTAGTTTCTATTTCACCTTGTGTATAAGGCATACTTTGAAAGACGATGAAGTAACATGATTACAAGGTCATTATGTGACGGTCTCCACCTATAAATTTATTAAATATACAACTTCATCTTCATGACAGCGACATTTCACAAAAGCAGCCAGTTATTATCAGTTGCAATACTAATTACTAGTTTTTTCATTAAACATTCCTTCATAGTCATTATATTTAAAATTCCAGTTTCAAGTTTACTTCCACACATAAAAGAAAGATAACAACAATAACAGAATATACTTGATAATACAAATTATGAACACAAGCATATTAATATTTACATTTACGTATACGTGTACAGAAACTGATAAGTGAGACAAAGGAAAGAAAACTAATTTGATTCAGAGTGGAAGAGCCGACAGAGGTCATAGACCTGTCGAGGACTAGGTTCTTACAGATTTCTCAATTAAATATATCATTATCAAAAAATAAAAGGGAAAATAAATAAACAAAGAAACAAACTAAAAATAAGAAAGAAAGAAAGAAAACGGAAAATTAGGAGTATAAAAGACAATTCACAGTATGTGAGTAAATACACTTGTTTTATGGGAACTCAATAAATAAAGACAGATTTCATAGTTACCCAATCATTTTTTTTTTTACAACAAATGCCTTTCCAAGTGCTATTATTTTGAGCCAACCATGCCAATGGCTTCATTAAATATTATTATGTCATTGTGATATTATGTATAACATATTATCTAATGATATCATCTCAAACTTGTCTAAGTACAGGGTATATATACCTAACAAAAGTCAAATCCAGGTCTGTACATCTATTCGAGCTCACGTTAGCTTCTACAAAGTAAAAGTAAAATAAAAATGTAGAAGTATGCAATGGTGAGAATAAACTTACTTGAAACAATGCCATTTCTAACAGAAGACTGTAAGCATTATGAACTATACAAAGTGCAGATTATTCTATGCCACGCTTTCACGATATTTACAATTATAGTGTTATGTATAGCGAACTTGTTTTCTGAATGTAAACATACTCGATTATGTGTAGTTGAAAAATAACGCTTATATCTCATTTATTTCCATCCCATTCATGATTCTATTTTTTTCTCTGTATCAAATCTAAAACCTTGTGTGTTCCACGAATATCTTATATTATATGTGTAAGAAATGTTTAGTTACTTTGTTTTTTTTTGTAATAGATTAGTGATACACATTAACATAATCTGAGTAGGAGCGAACCAGATACATTGGTCAATTTGGGACTCTTTTTACAGGTACTGTTGTTGTTATCAGGTGTCAACATTATCTGTTGATACCTGAACTGGCTGTGGTTCGCATTTTGCATACAGACAAAATAATAAATCGGTAAAACTGTATGTTTTATGTTACGTCCTGCTTTGGCAATTGCATTGTCCTGTATGGGTCATATATATTTTGTGTTATTTGTGATGTATCTTTGTATGTGATATATGGGTACCACGATCTATTTTGATTCTGTAATTAAGATTGATCTTGAATTAAAAGATAGTATTTCAAAGTGTTTTCCCCCTCAATTTTGCGTAAAATGACCTCAGTATCCGTCAGGTGATAACCAAAGTATTTGTTTGTGTCATGGTAGGTTTTTTCATTGTGGATATTTCTGTAAACCTTATTTCATCAGACATTGAAAGAAAAAAAAGTTAAATTTCGAGGACACGGGTGATTCACATGGTGAGACATATGGTGTTAATAGTGCCTGTTTTTGCTTGAATTGACTGGATTTATTTCACGGGTAGTCCAGTGGTACTCTGCCGTAAATGCGCGATGATCAATGAGAAAAGTTCATTCGGTGACGTATCTTTCAACGCGAATTAAAGAAAACGTGGACACAAACATGAGTCTGAGCGATTTAAATAATAATTTTTGAATTAAATTAAACTTTTAGTCATGCTTTTATGCGCTTTGTTTTTCAAGATATTTTGCATAAAAATAATTATAAATAATTGAAAGTCAGAATACATCACGTCACATCACGTTATCATACATTTCGAATTCAATTAAATATTTAGTCATGTTAGTATGCATTTTGTATTTAAGAGAATAATTGAAATTCATAATACATCACGTTAGGTTACATGTTTAAATCATTGCATTATTGTGTAGTCGTCTGTTCCTGGACTGTTATCATTCATGGACTGCGTGGTGTGACGGTTATAGTTTGAATATATCGAGTCTATCAGGAGTACAGAAAGCAATCTCCCCTGATCGTAGCTCGCGGAGAAAGAACCAATTTGTCTTAGTTTTCTCAATCTTGTGATCAGAGATGAGAGTCTGGATGTATTTGAGCTCGTTGGTGTACTCATCGATACTAACCAACCCATCATAGTGCTTGACCCACGCGATCAGGATTGATTTTTTCTGAGTCACAGCAACATATGCGCTAGCGGTTGAATTATTTACCTTGTGTTTTACATTGCCATCTTTACCAATTATTGTTACTGTTCTACCATAAACGAGGATCAATAAATCATTATAAATAGTGATCTGCCCAGGTATATACCCATTGCATGGTATCTCCCTGATCGCCTTCCCACCTGCTGATGAGTATACCTGGATCTTTGTGAGGTTCGAGTAGCCGACATAGATCAAATCATTACTGTCTACAGTGAGACTAGTTTCACCTCCATCTTCACTCAGATTATCAAACCGTACATCCAGCTTCTCTGACTCTTCTGTGTACAGTATGATAACATTGCTGCTATTCAGTACGACATACCGACCATCAGACAGGTATCCTACTCTACGGATACCGACATCCTTGAGGACTGTCTTCTGCAGCTGACCATCAGCAGAGAAGATATCGATTCCTCCTGTGTGGTATCCCACTGCCATCCTACCATCGCGTGTAGCAGCCATGTCATTCATGTTGCCTTTCTTAGAGAGTTCTACATCACATACAGACACACATTTCACTACCCTAACCTCACCAATGTTCAACTGATCAGATCGATTGCTAGGTGTGAACAGTATACATGAAACGACGATCAGAAAGACTGGGAATATTGCCATAACGCTTGCTTCCTTCAGCAGCTGATGAATGTGCAACTGATCACATTTAGGTGTCAATGTTATTTGCTCTGCACGGTCAGCTACATCCGTAGCCAGCTTATTCTCTGGACCTTCCCTATCTAATACATTCTTCAGCTCTCCATACAATGTATCACGAATGACAATGATATCACCTTCTAATGGAGCCTTTATGCTTTTACCCGCTAACACACTCGCACTCTCAATTATCGTAATCAACCTCTCATCAACATCTTGCATCTCATCCAATCTGTTACATATTTTCTCTTCCTGCTTGTTGATTTCAGCCTTTTTGGCGGCAAAGTGATCAGTGACACGCTTCTTCCGAGTCTTGATGCAGGTCACGTGATTCTTGATGGTTGTAACTTTCGTTTTACCTCGGGCTTGTAGAAATACAATTTGTGTCTTGGTAGAAGCATTGTATTCCTCGGTATTCTGAACTGTGTGACCTTTATTCTCATGACTCAGCAACCTACATCTCAAGCAGATGAACTTCTTACAAGTGGTACACACATCAGTACAGCGGTGTTTTTGTTTATCTGCTTTGTGTTCTTGGCAGTAAACCTCTCCTTCGAGGACTACCCTTCCTTCTCTGACGTCTTCTACTCTCACAACTATATGCTTTTCATGAGTCGGCCATTTGTTGTGAATCTCAAGGCATGTGTTACACCCGTTCTTACCACACTCACAACAGAAATATACAGCTATCGAGTTTGAGTCGCACATTTCACAGACTTGCTGGCTATTTCTCACATCATCAATGAGAGACTTGAGAGGAACATTAGTATTGAGATTCGAGACATTGCCACCCTTTAAAGGTGTTTCTCTTCGAAAGATGGGACATGTTAGAAAAGTATGTGAAGAACTTTTAAGAATATAATTAAGGCATTTCTTACAGAAAGTATGTGTACACGATAACTGCTTCGGGTCACTAAGCAGCTCGAAACAAATGGGGCACTGCAAATTGCGTGAAACTTTGCGTTCAAATTCCGACATTGTGAATCTCCTATCTCAATATGCACTAATATAATACATAATCCAAAAACAATAGTACATTCATGTGGAAATTTAATCAGTTGATTAGTGCCTATTCATATATTCCATAGGTTTAATACATATATCACCAGATGCAGTAGGCAATAGTTGTTTCAAGGTTGACTAAACTTCTTAATTGGTATAAACCAACTTGAATGATGTGAATGATCAGATTAACCAGGATAAAACCATCGGGATAGGACTTGGGATCATCTTGTTAAGGTTGTCAGCCAACGGTCTCATCGGCAGTCACTCAGAAATATCAAAACAATTATTATTGATTTCATTGCTACGGCTACAATGTACTAATAACTAACTTAGTGTAATGAGATGAGTGTTTATATTCGGGTATATTCTCCTTCCTGCCGTTGACCACCAGATGCTATCTTGTGCAGATCAAGAAGAAGTCAGGAGGCAGTCTGAAGATGAATGAAGATTATCTCGTTTCTTCTGAGCCGTACTCCTCACACAATGACATAGCTGGCTCTGTCAAAATTAAAAATGAATAACAATTGATAAGGACCATGGTTTTCCTGGCCATTTTCACTGCTTTATTTTAAGTCCGTTTGGAAAAATGTTTATTCGTTCTCTGAATTAAGAGTATCGGTCCCGAGATTTTGCACTTTTATCATTCAAATTCATTTCGTCTATTAAAAGCGTGTGCAAAGATTCATTCTTAATTGTCGTCAATTGCCGAAGGTGATCTCGGGCATTTCATTTCAATGTTGATTCGAATAATTATACAGTTTGGCGACCAAGGTATATGATCCTTTAGAGATGTGTGAGGGTTTTGTGAATGAATATTGTATAAGCGTGTTCACTGGTCACACAACATATTTATTAAGTCTTATTTTTTATTTTAGCTACGAGGAAACAAGGTTGCACTGACAATAAAATACATGAAAGAAAGTATTCCCTTTTCGTTATGTTTATTGGTACTGATGTAGCTGACCGTACACTTGCAAAGTGTAGCCAAGCACATGCCGATGACTCGGAATATAAATGCATAAATGGTAAATGTGAATATTGCACGTAGATACATTGAATGGTCATATAATGAGATGGACATAAAAAGATGTAATGACATAAATAGAGCTTAAGACATAGATGAAATGACGTCGAAAGTCCTATGATGGTGAAGAGATGTGAAGAACGAAGGAAGGGGCTCACGCGATGAATGTGCGGAGGCTTGAAGGCGGAGATGCAGCTTCGTAGTCGTGGCTGAAGAGCCGGGAAGGATCTCAACGCTGACGCTCATGATAAAGATGATGAAGAAGCTCTCAGGCGAGAAGAGAAGAGAAGAAAGTGGAGCTCGACGATGAAACAGTGAGTCGTTTGATGTCGGAGGCCAAGGTAGAAAATGCAGACATCAAAGCCGGCACTGGTGCTGAGCAGAGATTATAGCTCGTTTGATGCGCCGAACTTTGATGGTGGATGTTTAGCTGAGCTACGGTGAATTGAGCTCGTGTTGGTGTAGAGACTACCGAAACGAAGTGACCGGCAGCTCCCAGCGGAGAATCAGGCGTCATGTTGGTCCTGATTATAACGTTCCAACTGGGAGCCCGATGGAGACGGCAGAGAAAGAGTAGACGTGTCGTAAGAGAGGTGATAGGCACGGAAGAATAAACTCAGAGAGGAAATCATAGAGACGTCTTGAAGTAAAACCTCGTGGCGTTGAAAATACACGGGGTGAAGAGTGCGGAACCACGATGCGCGATTGGAACGAAAAACTCACTTGGTCCGAATAATTTATAAATAAGTAGTGTGATGGAAAATAACTGTAAACATGAATGTACGATAAAAGTAGGGCGAATGTAAGAGCCGCTACAACCCAGACCTATAAAATTGGCCCATGTGCGTGATTAGTCAACGAAACTGAATAGTACACTGTTCGTCGAAGCGAGAAATGCGATTATTGTACATTTATCATGTTTATATCAAACACCATAATCCGACAGCATTTTACATAAACCATTTCGTTGGACTCGAATGCACGTTGTCCATCTAGAATATTCTTCCTTGGTGTTCGTATTTCGGATCCGGAATAAAAGGTAGACACGTTAGTAAAAATGGAGACCTATTTATAGTCATTTTTATCAGTCATTGTACTTGAAAAGCATGTTGAACCAGGGAGGTGATAGGGAAGGAGTGGGAACTGTTGTAATTTATTCATTGCATGCGTGGGTTCTAAAGCGTAAGAAGGGGATGCGTAATGTATAACTTGGCTTTGAGATTCCATGCTCCGAGCTGTTCTTTAACTGCGGGGAATTTCGGAGGTCAGGCACCAATTTCACATTTATTAAATGATCGGCAAAATTTCAGTGTAAATTATAAACTTGATAGGGAATTGTATTGGGAATAGTGCATCAAAAAAAAAAAAAAAAAATTTACTAGTCCGCCCTTTCTATAATTTGTGCGCAAGATATGGTAAAAGAAAAATTGATCTTGACAGAAACTCAATATTTTAGGATAATTCGCTTATTTTCGCATGTTTTAATGTCCTGTCATTTAATCCATGATATACAATCTTCGATACATTTAAAGGTAATACAAAGTTTTGATATGGGGTCATGAATTTGGTTCAAATGAACATATTGGAAGCATATGCGATTGTACAATATTTAAGGATCGTTGTCGCGGTTGAAATCGAGTCTAAAGAGATGAAATTGTAAATAATGAACTCTTTATGTTGCATAACACCCTCTCAAGACTGATATTACTTTAGCTTTAAAACAATGTTTCTGGACTACAATCGACCGATTTGCTATTCCCGTTTGGAAATTATAAATCAGAACTGCATAATCTGAGATTTTCATGGTCGCAACTACCATGGAATGGCCTTAGACGCAATTTGAAATATTTAAAATTAACCGTGAACCCTTAAATTTTAGACTATTCAATTTCTCGAAAGTAGGAGTGCTACAGGGGAATAATTTTTTAGTGCTTATAATACATTCACAGGGGCATCCAAATATATCAAAATGTTAAAGAATTACTATCCATCCAATTTTCAAAATTTCCCAAAACTTTGCAGGAGCAGTGTGGGAGAAAGGATGTAAGTTAAATAAAATTCGTATAGCACCTTTCTGAAGAAAAAAAAAAAAAAATCGATTTTTAATGAGTTTCAGCTCTCTATCTTCCCACACTATATTACGGTAAATAAGAATCATGGTATTATACAGATAAAGAAGAATATTAAATGGTACAATTTGTTTAATTCTGTTCATTGCACCAAATACTTTAGATATTTGACATGATACATAATGTACATTTTCTTTCCAAGTCAGTCTGTTCTCAATTCTTACTTCTAAAAAAGTTGTAGAATTTACCATTGATATTATTTATTTGTATTATCTTGTATATTCTAAGTCTCGCATAACTCTCAGATTTAAACTTAGGTTTAACATTGCGTTTATGAAGTCAGGTTTAACTTAATCCTAGGTTTAATCCTGGTCTAACTCTGTGGAAATTGTAAACATATTTAAACCTGGGGTACACTTAGTTTAAGTCTGGCTTAAGTCAGTTGTTGGATATTCAGAGAAGAAGAAGAAGACACCATTAAAAGGCATTACGACGAATTATTGCAAATAATGAGACGGAGAGACCTCTTGTGGAAAAAAAACCTTTCACAATCATGGCGACGATGATTTTGTTTGCATCGTTGTCGTTTTTAAATACCAAACAAACAGCGATTTGCACTTGATAGCTAGCTAGCTGACTCCAACACTAAACAAACAAAAAGTTGCCAAAGTAAATCAACACGTATCACTTTGTTGCAGAGGAAAACAAATATAGTAGTTCCGTACCGTTAGTTCGACGTTATGCTCACATAGTTTTGAAACTGTGTGTGCAATACACATTTTCGAATTGCGTCCCAACGATGTTAACAAATGCGAGTTAAAATAAAATTGTAAGGTTGGATTAGACTTAAGAGTAAATAAACGTAGAGCTCAATCTATATTTATAAGACAATTTTGGATTAGTGTAATTAAGAGCCAACGAGCGTATTAAGCCGGAACTCTAGACCTACTAGAGTTTTGGGTAGAATCTATATCTTTATTCTACAATATCTGCCCTAGATCTAGTCTAGACCCTAGGCCTATGACTATGATTAGGCGCGCCTATTCTATTATAATTATTATGATGTCCAAACATCCAGAACATCCTAAAGATGCACTAGATTTAGATGTCTAGATCTAGACCTAAATAAGATTAAAATGACTAAAAGAGAAATGATCACAAGTACCTTCTTAATGCAGATTAACTAGTCCAAAGTCAAGATTGAAGGTCATATGGTCGAATTTTAAGCGTTTTTTTTTTTTAAAGGACAATGCAATACGTTTTATTATCCGTGTTTACGAATAAATGCGCGCACGATCGAATGATAAGCGCAAGAGATTTGTTTGTGTCGAATATTTTGAATTGAAATTATTAAATTTGCAGCACGAAATCCAGCTATAAAAAAGCCTATATCAGCTACCCTTGAAGATGGCTGAGCTGTACTGAGCATGTGCAGTAGAAGCAGACTACATCTCCATGGTAGTTAAACCTTGGCTTAACTTTAAATCTGGGTTTAAGTTTAGACTAGACTTAAACTCAGGTTTAAATAAACCTGGCTTTCAGAAACTGAAATGATACTTAGACCTGAAGTCTGGCTTAATTAAACCCGGTTTAAAGTTAAACCTGGGCTTAACTAATTCTGAGTTTAGAATACGGGCCATGATGTTTATGGTATAATATATCTCTTTTACATAAGATGGAACAAAGACGACTATAAACTAGTTTTTCAAAGATTTTTGAGAATTAAAGTAGATAAAAATTGATATCGGTCTATAAGTATTAAAAATATGTTTATCTCCTTTTTTGTACACAGGAATCACATTAGCCTTCTTGAAAGCAGTAGGAAAGACACCAACTTGTAAATATATAATAAATTACAAAGCGGTATAACAAATGTAGCAATAGATTCTTTAGAACGGCAATATTAACATCATCATATCTTGCTTTTGTTTTTTACATGATTTAACTTTTTAAACAATTTCAAATGTTTCAGAAATCTCAACTGGTTTCAAAAATATAGACTTTGAAAAGTCCCTGTTAGGTGAAAAAAAAAAAAAAAAAAATGCAAGTAATATAAACACGCTTATACATTTTTCCGATAACAAGAAGGATTTTTGATATATTTCCGAAATAAAGCACCTTCTTTTTGCACATTTTTAAAAGTTCAGCATCAAACCAAGGCTGTTTTATTTTTATTTTTTGAAATGGAAAGCATTTAATGTAAGTTTCAAGAAAATATTTCATTAAAACATCAAAAACATTGTTAACAAAATCATATTTTAAAATCTCACCCCGCTTTGTCATAAGTAGCCTTTCACAGAACATAGGAATATTTGAATCAATTATTGCACGCTTGTATATTGCACCAGGATCATCGTCATGAAAGGGAAGTTGCATTTGACAAAAAATAGAGAGATGATCACTCACATCAGTGAGGAGTATCCCAGTATTTACATTATTTTCAGGTCTGTTTCTAAATATATTGTTTATGAGGGTGACAGATTGTGTAGTTATTCTTGTTGGTTTAAGAATCAAGGGAGCAAAAGAATAAGACTTTAAAATATCAATAAACTATTGTCATTTATTTATCAAAAATAAATTATAGAATTAAGAAAGGAAGAGAACAACGAAATGGGGAACAAAGGTGGACAATGAGAATGGCACCCAGAGACATATACATAGTCATAACATAGCTGGGCGGCCAAATCCCCTCATGATGAGAATTGGTTTGTTCATAGCGATCGGAGATCAAGTTCACTTCCGATAAGTTTAGTTACCATTTTTCCACCGCTAGCTTTCACCAGGGCGATGATTTTTCCATCATGTCTCCAGCCCCCCCCCCCCCCCTCCACTCCGGGAACGGAGGGACCGCTTGCGTGTTCCCGAAATCTCCGGCTCGTAACAAAAGAAAATGGTCTCCCCGTATTGACTTTATACACCGGACTTATGCTGAAAGGGGGGGGGGGGCGGTGCTGGGAACACGCATATGCGTACCCTAAATAACACTGAGTGGGGGCCAGGGTGTCCACATTGGATGACTGATAGGTTTTCTTTTACAGACTTGTATTTTGTGGAGTCAAATCCTCTTGTATTGTTATTCCAATATTTTTCAACTTCTTGCGTGCCTTGATGATTTCGTTGCGTTTCCGATAGGTACAGAATTTGACGATGATGGACCGCGGCCGTTGTCCAGTGCTCTTTCCAGTGCGATGAGAACGTTCGATATCATCACGCTTTAGGGGGGTTTGAAGTTTCGTGTTGGTGATGTCGCAGATCAGCTGATCTGTGTCTTCATTTGCATTTTCCTGAACACCAAAACTACGCAATGACGAACGCCTCGAGTATTGCTTAAGATTGTTTGTTGCCATCTCCAACTTCTGAAGTTTGTTTTCCCTCTTCTGTAATAAGCCAGTTCACGGTTGCAGTCTCGGCATGAGCAGATAAAGGTCATTGCAGAACAAATGTTGAAATACACGGAGACGAAACACTGGATACGTGCTCATGCAATAATATTTATGTAATCATTATTCATTCAAGCACATTCAGTGCACTCCATGATACACAGGTGGAAGCAGGGAGATGAGAGTTTGAACTTTCATCTCCCTGGTGGAAGTTTTCTTTGAAAAGGGGGAAACAAAGGCTCTTTATATGAGCACCTCCATCGCTGTAGGAGTGATTATTTCAAAATGTACAAAGTGGGACCTCTTCGTGTTTTGAAGATCTGTAGATATTCGGGTTCATTGCAGTAATGTGTTTTACACAACTGTTTAGCCATTTACGCGAAAAAAACTCCTAAAAGTGCTCTGGTGATTAAAGTCGTCAGCGCACACTTACAATCACCTTACTGCAATATATAGTACGTGTGTGAGCACGTTCACCCAGGGTAGGGAAGATGATATAGAAAAGGAAAAAAAAGAACTACATAAGGAGAGTTGAGTGGATATTGAGAAAGAAAGAAAAAATACACAACGGAAGAGCTGGATAGATAAAAGGACAAACAAAGACTACATACACGAAAGAGAAGAGGATATAGATTGAAGGAGAAACAAAGAAATACATAACGAAAGAGAAGAGGATACAGATTGAAGGAGAAACGAAGAAATACATTACCAAAGAGATATAGTTGAGGAAAATCATTGAAAAATACAACGAAGGACTACACGCGTAAGTATGTACAGCTCCAACAACCCAATGAGCAGGGCTCCCACTTAGCCGAGTTGGTGCCACGAGTTGTGGCTAGCTGGCGCGATCTTATGGCAAGACGTTTTATTATTAATTGATTTAAATAAATTAATTCTTGTTATCAAGAAATAATTTTATGTTGTCAAGCAATGGTAATTCTTGATATCAAGAATTCGATTTCGTGATATCAAGAAATAAATTTATGTTGTAAAGCAATGGTAATTCTTGATATCAAGAGATATGTTTTAATGATAAAACTGCTTGCCACATGATCGCGCCAGCTCGCCACAACTCGAGTCTCCAACTCGGCTTAGTGGGAGCCCTGCTTTAGACTCTGTCTCGATCACATAAAGCCCGCTGTCTGTCTCTCAATGCGCTGATCATTATGAATAATAATTCAACTTATTATGTCGTCACAATTTCAAAGGAATCAGTCAGGCAGAGTATCTAAGATCTGCATACAAATGGATGGGCCGGGGTGGTTATTTATAGAGAGAAGCTAGGTCGTCAGTTTCCATGTGCAGAAGGCCATAATTCGCTGACACCAGACTTGGTGGAAATATCAATAATGTTTGTACAAGCCTGCACACAGCAAACCCATTTGCCTATCACGAATAACCCCCCTAGTCTCTCGGAGAATCTACGGGTGCATGTACCAACAATCAAGCCCCAGAATAAACAGCAGGTGGTCTCCATACACTCGCACACATTCATGGGACAATACGTGCTTTACAAAATCGTAATATACATCTCTCGCACCAAACATATCGGTGATCGGGCTTTTAATACAATTAACACCCCTGCATAGCGGACTCCCTACCCCTTTTTAATCAAACAGCCCAATTCTCACAAACACGAAATCTCTAATCAAATTTCTAACAGAGCATACACAGTGTGGCCAATTTTCGTTTCACTGATGAATAAAAAATTATAACTATCTTATTATTAATCGGATATTGTTCAAGCTTTTACTAATTTGTTTCACTCATTTGTCTACTATTATAAAAAAAAAAGAAAAAAAAGTGTATATCAGGGTGGAATTACCCTGTAAATCAGGTTTGATGCGTTATATCGTATCTCTATATAGGCCTAATTCTCACTCGTGTGTATTTCATGTTAGTTTTGGAAGTGGTAAATTCATATTGCTTTTACCTTTTACTTATTTGATCATTTACGTACATGCACATGCCTCAGCTGTGATTAGGCAAGTCGATTCTCTTTCATGAAAGCATTGTTTACTCCTCAGGACAGTTTTATCAGCCAGTTTGTAAATGAGATATATGCTGCCTTCATTCATATTCTAGTATACTGCAACCTTTAGTCTAGCATGGTATCATCTGTGAAATATATTTTGGAAGAATTAGACAGATTTGGAAGCGCTGCTGGCCAAGTGCTCGATAAAAATAATAAAACAATTTTGAATTGGTTTGGTCCTACAAAGCATAAATGGATTTTTCAAGCCTTTGGCCCTTATTGGACAGATGGCTGTATCAAATACTTAGGAGTTTATATAGACACTGATCTAGATTTAGTGGTGAAATTAAATTGAGAAACAAAACTAGAAAAGATACAGAGAATAGTAGACAATTGGCGGAAGAGAAAGCTTATGTCCTTTGGCAAGAAATTGATCTACAATAGCCACACTCAACCCAGGTGAAATAAATGGGGACCGGTAGGAAGTAATTCCTTGAATGCTGTGAGCACCGACATCGGTAGCCTAGCAGAGCCGGGGTAATATTGGAGCGCTTTGAGCACCCTGCAGGGTGGATATGTGCGCTATATAAATATCCAATATTATTATTATTATTATTATATTATTACTATTATAGGAAGAGTTCTCATAATTAAGACATTGCTTATTAGTCAAATAGTTCACCTGATTATGTTTTGTTAAATCGGTACCAGATTACATTGTAAACAAAAATAGAAAAGATTATATACAATTTTGTATGGAATTCAAAAGTTGACAAAGTGAAAAGAAAATGATAGCTAGAGATTATACTGATGGTGGAATAAGAATGATTGATTTTAGCAGGTCAGATTGAAATGGCTTGGAAGAATAGTTGATGACAAGGAAAGTTATTGGAAAGACTTTGCAATGTTATATTTCCAACCTTTAGGAGGTCTCAATTTACTTTGGAATTGTACTATTGATACAAATATTTTGTCGGCAAATTGCCAAGGTTTTGTTTAGAAATTATGAAAGCTTGGTCATATATAAATGATATTGTGAAACAGGATTACATTCATTTGGATGCTCAGATTTTACGGTATAATAAATATATTACGCATAAAAAACAGCCACTCTTCTATAAAGAGTGGTACCTACGTAACATAATCTTTGTAAAAGATATTTATATTAAAGGAAATTTTATTTCCATGACAAAATTGATAACAACCATTGAAAATAAAAAAGCGAAAGCGACATCACTTTCTTGTTTTTCTAAATTGAGAAATGCAATACAAAAAGTTTGGACTGATAACTTAAAAGAATCTAGTTTGTTAGAAACTCGAACTAGACCAATCGGTAAAAAAGAAAAACAATGGAAATTTGGGTCAAGTAGGTTATTTTATCCTATTCTAGCAAGGAATGACATAGGAGATAAAAGTCCATCATACTGGACAAACTTTATTGATTATCATTTAAACTAGAAAAAGATCATCCAAAGAAATTTGATGAATGCAAAGGAAAATAAATTTGAACAATTTAATTTTAAGACAATTTATAATTTGATTCCTGTAAAAAGAATGTTTTTATGGGGATTAAGTGATTCCGATATATGTGAAACATGTAACTATAGAGAAGATTTATGTCATGCTTTTTTGAAATGTGAAATGAACATTCCCTTCTTTGAAAAATTAATGGAAATGATTAAGCATGTCTACAATGTAGATATTGATTTTAATGTTGGTCTTTTGTTAAAAACCATTTTGGAAAAAGTTAAGATATTGTTACAATTGCCTTTTGGAGCTTATATAAAATGATAATTTTGAGAAACGAAAAGGGAAAAGATGAATGGAAAACAAAAATTGCGGTATATTTTTTTGAAAGAAGTTAAGATACGTTTGGACATTAACACAGCTCTGTCAAAAAAAGGAAAACGAAAAATGTATAATTTACCTGAATTGGTAGCAATGTATGTGTAAAGTTTAAAGTGTTTATGTTGATCAAAAATGTATGTGAGTTTGGTTATTTTGTTGTAATAAAACACCTGTTTAGGATGAAAGAAAAAACAACAACAACCTTTAGTTTGGCATGGTGTCATCGTAAACACCTCTTTGTACGCCTCCTTTCATTTTCTGAATTTTCTTGCTGTACTGATCTCTATGTTTCAAATAATAATTGTACCGGTAATGAGAAGAAAAACAATATGGACTTAATTTCTAATTTCAAAAGTCGGGTATTCACACATATATTTATTTATTGTGGGAGGTTTAGATATCGTTGTAGGAAAGAAAACACATCTACCAATAGCATCTCAGGAACATCATAGGATGTCGAAAACTGTCGAAAGGGAATCGTAACTCAAGCTCCAATGTACGCTGCGGAATCTTCTCATGATCATGGGTTAAAAGCATTTCACAGCCTGATTTCTGTATAGCCATAGTACTATTGTTGAGCATTTGAATAGGGATCATGTCAGGAATGTTGGCTCAGCATTTTTTTTCCTAATTGACAAAATGATACGAATAATATTCTCGTTCAGACGGGGTTTTGCTATTCGGTGTAAGTTTATCCCGGCAGCAGTAATTCATGAATATTTCACTTACACCAAAAGTTATCCACACGCTCTTACTCGGACCAACTTGCCACTTGTACTAAAGTTAACACGACCTTCCACCGACCAGCGTAACTTACCATGAGACAGATACTCCCGGGTGTAAGTGAGATCAGAGCTATCTATACACAAAGTTTGTCCAACTGCTTTGTTGAACAAGCACAAACAAAAGAATGTACGCCTTGTTGTGACACAGTGTAACTAAGTTGGCCAAACTCTGTGTATAGATGGCTCGTGAAAGGTCACATATACTCCCAGGTGTAAGTTGAGGGCATCCACACGGTCAACTTACGCTACCCTCTAGTCGTGTTAGCGAGTTACTCCTGGATTTTTCTAGGAGTAAATAGATCGGGGTAAAGGTAGCTACACCTAGGTGTAGCTAACACGATCTTCGTTCAGACGGTCACTACTCCTAACGTTCCACCTTCCTCGCTATATTTACCCCGACTAGCATATTACCCTAGAGTAACTTTCCTCCATCTGAACAAGACATTAGGGACTTTTAGATTGAGTGGACGAGAACCCCCCCCCCCCACTCCGGGGTCGGAATGACCCCATGCGTGTTACCAAAATGTCCGGTAAAGGGGTACTTTTCGTGCGACAAAGTCCGGCCCGAGAATTGTAAAAAAAAGGGGTGTATTAACTTTTCCTCCGGAGATTTCTTTAAAAAGGAGGTGTTTTTTCTTTTTTTTCTCTCATCTCTTTTGACTCCTGAGAAATTATTCCAAATTTAGGGGGGCACTTTGAGCATTTTTCATGATTTAGGGGGGTCTCTAAGGCAGGAAAAGCCCGCAAAAAGCCCGCGAAAGGGGGGTTCGAAAATGTTGGCAGTCCTCAGATAGATAGGGCGTGCTTTCAAAAAGAGGGAACGAGCATATGCGTACCCTAAATAACACTGAGTGGGGGGGGGGCGAGAACACGACGAATCTGCGGTTCGTTTGCAAAATCGAGAAGCTACTATAGTAACAGCAGGGTGATCGCTGCGGTACTGAAATCCAGAACGGGTTTTGGTCAAATCTACGGGCGTTCTCAATGACGAGCTTGTACCAAAGATGGTTATGAGAATTCGTCGTCTAATAACGAAGGATGATTACGGGCGGATCTAGCTTCTTTTCTATGGCGTAGGCGGGGGGGGGGGGGGGGGGGGGTTGACATTTGAAAAATCGCGCCGACCAATATTTCGCTTAGTGGGGGGTAGGGAGCACTCAAATATATTTTCAATTTGAAAAAAAGTGCCAACCAATATTTCGGGGGGGGGGTCGATAGCACCTTAGCCAGCGCAAGGGGGGATTTAAACCTCCTAACCCCCCTAGATCTGCCCCTGACACGAATGACTCTTCGGTGAGTTTTGTTTCTTCCGATTTTGTTTCTGAACAATAACAACATGAATATGGATATAACATGAATTGTTTTAAAACTTGATGATAAATTATTGTTGCAATTTGATAAAAAGCCGTTTTGTAGCTTGGTCGAGACAAGTTGTGCTAGTCGTGTAGTCCCGTCTGTACTGTATAGAGTGGAAGGAAACAGGCCATTTTCGTAATGTAATCAAATTTAATACATACGTCTTTGTGAAGTTCCTCAATACAAATTATTTCATTCACCTGTCTAGGATTCGCAATAGTCAGAATGCAAACTGCATGTATTAAGTGTGGCAACAACTAATAATGTATGCAGATTTGAATCTGTCTATTTAAATACTATTATTATTATCAGGTGAATGAAATAGTTTGTATAGAGGCACTTGATTCACTTGGGGCGTCATTGAGAACGCCCGTAGATTTGGCCAAAACCCGTTCTAGATTTCAGGGCCCCAGCGGTCATCCAACTGTTACTATAGCATCTTCTTGATTTTGCACACGAACCGCAGATTCTAATTACGCAATGAGTTTGCGAAAATTGCCTAATACGAACATGCCGGTCAAAGAAAGATTACAAAATATACAGTTCCTCATTCTACCCTCAACAATTGCAGTGGTAGACAACAGAACATCCGTTCACTGCTATTATGTAACAAAAATGTGTAGTACAGGTGAATATGCATGCGAAACCTGTGCTACACATTTTTACATATTGCAGGGAAAGGATATGCACTATGAAAATGACTGACAAAGAAAGCGGACAAAATATACAGTTCCTCAGGTAGACAAAGGAACATCCCTTTACTGCTATTATGTAAAACAGGTGTCACATGCATATTCACCTTTTTACATAATAGCAGTGAAGGGATGTTCCTTTGTCTACCTGAGGAACTGTATATTTTGTCCGCTTTCTTTGTCAGTCATGTTCAAAGTGATGCCTTTGTCTACCCAGGGAGGTGTTTTAACTCACATACCCTGGTCTACCTGAGGAACCGTATATTTTATGCGCACGCGGCATCCTAGTACCGGTACCGTACTAGATTTAGGAAAATCAAAGTTGACGCATTCTCGATCGTCGACTGAGACGACTTGACGCATGCGCAGTGCCTTAAAATGACGTCACACGTTGCAGTCAAAGCTGTCGACGTGCAAATCTAAAAGTCCCTAATAACTGGGCCTGGTATACTCAGGGTAGCACATCCGGGTTAACAATACTCTTCCTGCAGGCCCTCCAATTATTATTACTCCAACAATTGACAGTTACCCTTTTAAACCTGGGTAGAGGGTTGTAAATGTGAATTAAAGTCTAGCTAAAGAATGTTAATGCCGGGCTGGCATTCTCCCCATCAACCGTTGTATTAAAAGTAGATAATACAACGGCACTTCCAAACTATGACCAGTCGAGTCAAAATGATGTGATAATGAAGAACAATAATGAAGAACAATCTGTATATATGATTATTATTATTTCGCGTGACCAGGGATAGGGAGAGAAATAAAAGATAAATATAAACACACACACAAAGAGAGTGAGAAATTCTTGCTCATTAATTTTTCAGATTTTCTAACCGAAATTTGGCACACCACCCGAATATTAACTTTAGTCATTATGGCTATGAGTTAATATGGACTGATTCAGAAAATCTTGAACACTCATTGATTTTGTTAGAGTATGGAAGTGTTTTAACATAATGAAGGTGGTCCATATACCTATCCGTTCTGGTTGAAGCGTTTTGTAACTGCAAAGAAATGGCGCTTTACCAAAATAATACACCGGTTGGATGGGATAGAATTAACAAAATGTATTTGTTATAAAATTCCTAAATGATGCAAATATTAAATGGAGTATAATTGATAATGACTATGAAGTATATGTGGAAGAGGGTTAGTATATTCCCAGGTGCTAAAGCAGTGAGACCAAAAAAGGCTGGAATGCTCCCCAGGGAATGGAAAATGTGCATACATTGTGTGAAAGGAAGCCTGAATCCGATGGCCGGGGTATTAATATATCTGTAAAGCGCTTAGGCAAATCTTTGTATCGATATATTAGTGTGGTACGGTATAGTGTGGTACGGTATGTCACTGAACCAGCTCCCGTAGGATTTTTGTGCCACAGTGGATTTTTTGCTGTTTTGGCTTCCAAAAGGTCCCAATTGACCAATAATGATGGGGTGCAAATTTTCAGACCCCTCCTTCATTTCCTGGGGGGTCCTAGACCGGGAGCTAGTGGGGGTCAACCTAGCTGGGAAGGGAACCAATTTTAATGTGCACAGATGTAAAAATCGCATAGCTCCACATAACAAATTGACCGTCTGGCATGTTCTAAGTGGTGAGTGTGGCCAGGGGGACGCCCCCACCAAAAAAGTGTCCCCTTTTGACGACAAAATAGTATTATGTGAAAAATATTTTAGGGAAACCTTGAACCAAAATGAGTTAGGTGTCATATGAAAGAGAGTTAAATTATCTTCATTTCGATACCAATTTCAAAGAATTTGGGATTAAATTTACATCGCAAAAAACGTTTTTGCTCATTACTCCGCTGTCCGTGAAAGGTGAGCCCCCTGAAATGTTTGCCCCCTCCCCCAATCCCAAACTGTTGCACTTTCTGCACTACCTAATGTCTAATCACGTTTGTCTAGTTAATATACTGATATACTAGCAAAAATCAGAGGAATATCTACAATAAAGCACCTTTTTGGCTCAAAATTTATATTTCACACACTACATCACTCATTGAAATTGATATCAGAATGAAGGTATTTTAATTATCCATCTTTTGACACCAAATACATGGTGATTAGAATTTTTAGTTCAAAGTTATCTTTAAAACTCGATGTAAACACACCGAACAGGTCCTTAATCACTCATGCACGTATATGCATACATTTATTACACATGTGAGCAAAAATGTTGTTTTTGTGGAAATCAAATCAATAACTTTGGATTGCTATAACTTTTTATTGAAACGATATATAAACCTCCCCCTCGCACAGAATATTGTCGTTATACGTATGCGAATTCCTGGAAAGTTATGAAAAAATGCAATTTTCCGATTTTGATATATGGAAAATAATGTTTTTTTTTATAAAATTAAATTTTTCGAAAAAAAAATCACAAAAGTCATGTTTTTTACTTAAATTTGCGATGTTCATTAATTCAAATTCTTTAAAATTGGTATCAAAATGTAGATAATTTAACTCTCTTTCATATGACCCCAAACCCATGGTGGTTCAAGGTTTCCCTAAAATATTACTTACATAATACTATTTTGTCGTCAAAAGGGGACACTTTTTTGGTGGGGGCGTCCCCCTGGCCACACTCACCACTTAGAACATGCCAGACGGTCAATTTGTTACGTGGATCTATGCAATCTTTACATCTGTGCATATTAAAATTGGTTTCC
The DNA here is from genome assembly GCF_000002235.5 of Strongylocentrotus purpuratus. NCBI lineage: Eukaryota > Metazoa > Echinodermata > Echinoidea > Camarodonta > Strongylocentrotidae > Strongylocentrotus > Strongylocentrotus purpuratus. The sequence goes on along the minus strand of NW_022145604.1, from coordinate 31,465,817 downwards.
TTCCCAGCTAGGTTGACCCACACTGGCTCCCGGTCTAGGACCTCCCAGGAAATGAAGGAGGGGTCTGAAAATTTGGACCCCATCATTTTTGGCTAATTGGGACCCTTTGGCACAAAAATCCTACGGGATTACATACCATACCGCACTATATTGGGCGCTATATAAAAGCGGAATATTATCATTATTATAAAATTGGCCCGTGTGCGGTTGTATAGTTAACAATATTGAATAGGACGAAGCGAGACATTAATGAATAAGCGATGGTAGGTGTACTGCGATTATTTCACATTTGTCATGTTTATATCAAATACTATAATCCGACAGTAACTTACATAAATCACGTAGAATCGTCAGTTAAACTCGAATGCACGTTGTCCACCTAGAAGATTCCTCTTTGCCGTCAGTATTTTGGATCTGGAATAAAAGGTAGGTACGTTAGTAAAAATGGAAACCCATTTATAGTCATGTTTTTACTAAAAAAAGCATGTCGAACTGAATAGCATAAACGCTAGAATTATTTTAGACAAAATTAATCACTTGGAGAAATTTTTTTCGGGAGATTTGTGTATAAATCCGGTTAACAGAACCAAAGTGCCAGGCAGGTCGTAATGAAATGCAAGCAGGAAAATCACCAGGTAATGATTGCCTCACAAAGTAATTCTATGTCAGATTATAGGACAATGTATCTGCTCTCTTATTATCGGCCCTAAATTATTATATTGTACAATCCGAACTGTCTTCTAGTAAAAAAACAAAGTGTTATCACATTAATTTCGAAAGGCAACAAGGACCACATTTTAACGAGAATTAGTGACCCATCTCATTCATACATGTCGATGTAAAGATCTGTTCAAAAGTACTTGCAACACTGACGCCTAAACAAATGATACATCCAGATCAACATGCTTTCATCATAGGTAGAAATATTGCAGAAGCTATTAGAAATGTTTATGATATATTTTATTACTTAAATACTGAAAGCAAAAATACTTTATGTATCAACTGATTTGAGAAAAGCTTTCAATAGACAATGAATTTATTTAAAAGGATGTTTAAATATGGTGGATGTTTACTCAATGATGCCACTCAACCGAGTATTTTCCAATCTCGAATAAAACAAGGGGACCATTTATCCGTACCTTTTTATAACGGCAATTGAAATGTTAGCCTCTCGTTTAAGCAACATGACAGAAATTCGAAGTAATACTTTTGGCTCAAATGAATAAACACTTTAATTTTAGGCAAATGATTTTTGAGCATTGTGATTAGAATATAAGTTAGTTCAAGTATTATTCGATATGCTAAAGCAATTTGATAAAAGTTCTAGTCTAACATAAAAACTAAGAAAAAACGAAATTTGAAGATTGGAAAGCATCAATGTGTTCGGATTCTGGATGATATCCGCCAAGTCGATAACATCAGAAATTGGCACAATGCTAATGATTATCAGGAACATAAAACGACGGATATGTTATTACCATTAGGCGAGAAATATATGTTTGGAAACAAAGAAATTTAGAATTTTTTGTTAGTAATTACAGATCATTAAATATTTCGGTTTATCTAAGTTTGATTATCTTTTTTCATCGACTCTTATACCCAGTAGGGTTGTAATAGATATTGTAAAACAAGTTGAGAAAGGAGGTATCAAAATGGTGGATGTCAAATCCATAATCTCGGCAAAACAGTTAACTTAGTTTTTAAGAATGAAGAGTGAAAACACCGAAGCCTAGTTCAATAATTTTAATTTTTTAAAGGCAGAAATGTGGTGGTGCGTTTCTTCTTATTAACTGCAAACTTGATATTGATCTGTTAAGCTTACGACTTCCTCTATTATATGCCTCTTTTTTGAAAATCGGTTATGGATACGCTATCTGTAGAGGATGTATCTAAAGCTGATTAGATTGTATGGAACTTTTTTTGAGATACAGATTGACGATAAAATGATTTCTGTGTAAAAATCTTTTCGAAAAGGAAATTGTAACGAGACATTATATTAAGTTTCCAGATGTTGCAAAGACAAATAAATTCAACATCAATGGGAATTATTATTTATTAACACAAGGAGTAGCTTCATGCATATATAACGGCAGTGAATCAAAAACGTAGTCAGGTTCACAAAGATGAAATAGAGGAAATTACTGAATTCTGATGAGGCTATCCTGGGTAAACAAGACATATTATTATTATTATTATTATTATTATTATTATTATTATTATTATTATTATTATTATAGTGATGACAAATAAAAGTAGACATTTTTATGTAAACTTTGTTGAAATGACGAGAGAGTAATCTCTAAGCTATTTTCATTTAGAAAAACATGTATGATTTTAGTGGTACTGAATTCTAAATAGTACGACAAATTATAATCAATACAACTATCGATACAATAACACGAAAGTTCAAGTTGAAAGTCTTGCATAATATTTTGTTTTTGAATTACAAGCTTTGCAAAAATGCATGAAAAGCCTTCTCCAGAACGTTTGTTGGCTTTAAAAAAAACGAAAACTTAAAAAAAGCAAAATGGCAATGTAGCTATATTCAGACGTTTTGGAATGAAACCAAACGTTTGCTGTCCATTTTTTACTTCTATTTTCTTGATAAAAAACAGTAATCGTATGAAATGTTTGAAAGCACTTCCAAAGTATAACAACAATCATGTTTTTCTAATAGCAAGACGTTGTATTGACCTGTGGATGAACAAGAAACACAAGCCAGGCATTGATTGTTTTAAAAGGATGCTATTTACTTTGTATGAAAAAGAAAAATATATTGCAAATCGATAAGGCGAGTTATTATCACCATAGACTATGGAATTGTGTACTACCAATTTAAGTTTTTATTCTCTTTACTATAAATGTACTTCGTAGACGCGTTTCAAGGGTTTGGTATGTTTTTTAAATGCATCAATTATGCATTTACTGTATCCTCATATGGAATATTTTTGGTGAACTGAAAAGTATCTTTAACATATCTTCGAAATATTTGTAATACAGTCAAACCTGCTTAAGTGACCACCTGTCTACAGAGACTACTTGTCTACACCAAGCACATTTTTTGTTTCCCTTAAAAATGGTTTCTCATTGAAACATGTACTAAAGGAACCTGTCTACAAAGACCACTTTTTTGTGTTTCCCGTGGGCGGTCGCTGTAGACAGGTTTGACTGTATATATATACACATATAGTTATGATACAACGGCAGACGTTCCTTATAATGCTTACACTACAATGTTAATCATTGGGCAACATTCATTCATGGACTATATTAAATGTGAAGAACAATCTTACCAAATCTGTTTAAAAACCTTCTAATTGAAGCCACGTGTCATCCCAAAAGGGTTTGAACAAAGCTGAAACGTCGATTTCAAGAAGCTGAAGAAACAAATCTTGTCGTTGTTGATAAAAGTCTCACTGTGTAATCATGAACAAGTTAGCTTCCTGGTTTGAGTAATACCAATCCTACATGAAAGGAATGAACCAATTGTATGCCAGTTGTCTGTCTCCCAGTGGGTTGAATAATAATTCAACTTCTAATGGCGTCACATTTCAATGGAATCAGTCAGGTAGAGCATTTAGATCTGTATAGCTGGAGGAGAAGGCCGTCAGTTTCCATGTGCAGAAGGCCATACATAATTCGCTGACATTAGACTTGGTAGAAACACCATTAAAGGTAGTACAAAGTTTTGGGAAATTTTGAAAATTGGGTGGATAGTGATTTTTTGATATATTTGGATGCCCCCGTGGATATATTATAAGCGCTAGAAAATTTAGCCCCTAAAAGACTTCTGCTTTCGAGAAAAATAGAATATACAATGAATGCTCCCGGTAAATTTTGATAAATTTCAAATAGCGCCTACGGCCGTACAATGGTAGCTGCGACCATGAAAATCTCAGAATATGTAGTTGTGATAAATAATTTCCAAACGGGAATAGCTAATCGGTCGATTTTAGTCAAGAAACATTGTTTTATAGCTTAATTAATATCTTGACCTTGAGAGGGAGGTATACAACATAAAGAGTTTATTATTAACAATTTCATAACTGTAGACTCGATTTCAACCGCGACAACGATCATTGAATATTGTAATTTCGTATATGCTTCCAATGTGTTCATTTGAACCAAATTCATGACCCCATACCAAAACTTTGTATTACCTTTAATGTGTGTACAAGTCTGTAAACAGCAAACTCGTAGGTCTATCCAAAAATATCACCTATTCTTTGGGAGAGTCTACGGTGCAACGACAATGCACAAACAATCAGGGGCGTACGCAGGGGGGGGGGGGGGGGGGGGGGGAGGGGGGGGTTGGGGGTTCAACCCCCCCCCCTTTGCTATTTTTATGTGTGTAAACCCCCCTAAAAAAACTAAAAACCCCCCCCCCCTTTGTTATGTTTTTTTTTTTTTTTTATTAATTAAGCCCACGGCTCACGTAAAGTGAACTTACCCCCCCCCCCCCCAACGAAAAAAAATGTCAAATTTTCAAATTTCGAGACCCCCCCCCCCCCCCCCGAGCGACTTTTCGGTTGGCTGATTCTTTGCGATTTTTTTTTTTGGACTACCAAAAAAAAAAAAAAAAGTGTCCGCTTAACCCCCCCCCCCCCCCCCCCCACGCCCCCCCCCCCCATCCCCCACGCCCCCACCCCCCACCCCCCACTGAGCGACTTTTTGGTTGGCTGATTCTTTGCGATTTTTTGTTGGGACTACCAAAAAACAAAAAAAAGGGTCCGCTCAACCCCCCCCCCCCCCCCCCCCCCCCCCCCCCCCATGAGCGACTTTTCGGCCGGCGCGATTTTCAAATTTTCGGGAGCAAAATATTTTGGGCCAGATTTTAACCCCCCCCCCCCCCCCTTGAAAAAATCCTGCGTACGCCCCTGTCAACAATGTAGCCTGAGAATAAACATCAGCTCGTCTCCATGCACTCGCACATATTTATGTACACTCATGAACCTACTTCGTAGTAGGTCCATGGGACAATACACGCTTACAATTAGTAATACACATCTCTCGCACCAGCAAACAGATAGGTGCTTTTTCCTCTTGTCGTCTTACCGAGGGGTTTTATTTCACATATTTCACATCTATTTTATATTTACATCAATTTATATTTGAACATAGATAATTAAATGAATATTTTTTGAATAATTTCTTTGTGTTTCATCAATAAACAAATGTGCTTATTGGAAATATAATATCGTAGTTTTGATTTGAAATTAATAAGCAGACTTTTACTTTTGTACTCTCTACCATCATACCAAAGTTGGATGTACATATATATATATATATATATATTATGTATTAGCCTAAAATTAACATGAAATTGATCACAAAGTTTACTTTTCCTTCAAAAAAATTACCTATAACGAATGCTTTTTCATTCATACTTATTTGCTAATGAAAGTAATTATAAAATAAATTTACAATAATTTTCCTCCAAACTCGAAACTTATTACATTTTAACAAGACATGAAAAGGTGTTTCTGTAGTGTCACACTGGTTATTGTCCATTACACGCCATCTGCATAGATTATGTTTTTATGGAAATATATTGTTCAATGCTTTAAAATAAACTTGCTTTAACCTATTAGGGTAGGTGTAGGGAATTGGAGACCCTAAAGCACTTTTGCATAATTTACATAAACATGAACAATGTTACACATACAGAAAGTTTTGTATTCTATTCAGTAACTTCTTCTCTTTATTTGGTAACAAAATTGTGGTCATGATGTAACTGATTAATAAGATAACAATGATTAATGACGTCATCACCAAAGGTCTCTCATTACCTACATGTGCCGGTAATAAGGGACAGTTACAAATCAAGAAATTTTAAGTACAGTTTGAATGAAAATGGGATTGTTATAGTTAGTTCAAACACTTTTTGAAAGAGATACATGCAGCCAATGAACTTACTGTAATTTTGAAACGATTTTAAGACAATGTGGCCTACTTGGGATACTCCCAAAACCTGTTTTGTATACAAACAAAGGTTTACAGTCCATATAAACCAGCTCGCTGATCTCACATTTTTATTCATATTGTCCAGGAACCTCGTGAGTCTTCTCATTCTATAATACATCCCAAGTTGGCCAGCCAATATTCAAATGTGCATCTTCTTTTTTAATCTTCATATATCATATTGAAATCGAACTACATTGTACCACATACATCTATGAATATTGATGTACACCCCCTCTTTCTTTTTACTTTTCTCTCTCTCTTTCCCCTTTTACCAATATTTTTTCCACCATATTCGTTTTATTATGTATCCATTGAGGGTAGTCATGTTTTCAAGCTTTGCTTACTTTGTCAACCCTCCTGTTTGATGTTTTCGATTAGTTACTTTATTCGACATTATATTCTTTTGAAATGTGTAAAATTTGCATGTTTTGTTTGTTATATAGTGTAATAGGGCAAAAGAAAAAGAAAATCCAACAGAAATAAATAAATCAAATGTGGCCCAAAATATTTCTGTACATGGACAATCAACCAACCAGCATCGGGTCATTGACTGTCCTCGGCATACCCGACATTCACAACAAACGACCCCCATCTTGGACCTAGGGGGTGTTTCACAAAGATCCTAAGTAGAACTTATCTCTAAGTTGGACTTAAAAGTTATGGAAAGCCATTAGCATCCTTGAAAATATTTCGTAAAAGTTATTTTAAAAGGCATAAAATGTTGATTCAAATCATTCATATTTTCTATTATCATGGGAGATTTCATGTTCTTGATGTGGAATTTATGGAAAGTCTAAAATACTTGATTTTTCGCTTTTGAATATATTTTATTTTAAGGCTACAAATGGCTCTCCATAACTTTTAAGTTCAACTTAGAGTTAAGTTCGACTTAAAATCTTTGTGAAACACCCCCCTGGTGTTCCCCATCATTGCCTGCACACATTTCTGATCAGACACCATTCATAATGTGCATTGCAACACCCATTTACAACACACAATGGCCATAAGTTTTCTGTGATAGTTGGCACACTTTATACATTTCCTAAAACTCCTTGTTAAAAGCCACCTCTAAATATTTGCATACACCACAACATTCAGTAAAAATTCATTTTTTTTTTCCTTCTTATCTCAGAGCAAAATTTTACGATCAAAATTGCTTACCTTGGTCAATTTTGCCAATTTTAGCGGACAAAGAACGCATTTTAGTCTTCGAAATGAATTAGATATATGCAGTAGTGTTGTAAAAGGCCACAGATGGCAATATTGAAGCCAGCACGGACAGACAGTGATGTGTTTGAGCTTGGTGGTTTCCAGTGCCCTGCGGTCTCCAACTCCCTACACCTACTCTTTTTTTTATATTTGTTGACATTTAGAATTGAATACTTTCTGCACATCCAAAGAAAAAGGTAAATTTAAGTAATTTTCCTAGTAACGAGTAACAATTGGTTTCTGAATTTTTTGTCTCAGGATGAAGAAATACTAATGTTTGGTCTTCAAACTAGAAATACCAACACAATCTTCTGTAGCTACTTCTATTAAATTTAAGTTGTTTTGTTTACTACTTAATTGAACATTCTTTCGAATGCATAATTCATTGGACCAATAGCATTGGAATGCATTTCTTCAATTTTGCGTATTCGAACTCAACTAATAATTGATGAAAACCAACTTTACTATTTAACATAAACGAATCTTTCCAGCTACCATTTTTACCATGCAAAAAGAAGATTTTGATAAAACTCTTGACAGTCTATTTTGTTTACACATCATTCTCATATGTTTCTTATTCAAATTATATCGTTAGCTACCAGGACAAATTCCGATCATTTCTTTAAAAGATTTATTAAGGAAAAAAAACGATTTGATAACAAATTTAGGAGCAGGTACTACAGTTGCCGTATAAACAATTTGTGAAACGATTAAGGCTTTTTTAACAACCACTTCGCCATTAAACTTAAGTGTTCTCTGTTTCCAGTTTTTCAATAGATTATGATTTTTTTCTTCATTTTTTCATCTAAAATTAAAAATTCGTTTTCCGTTTTATTTTTCCTGATATATATTCCCAAATATTTAGTTCAATACTTTCCCCACACTTTCAATCCGCATAATATGTATTTATTTTAGTATTTAACCAGATAAGTGATAGGGTTTTACAGTTACCACCCCCTCTTAATAGCGGAATCCCTGCCCCTTTACATCAGTTGCCAAGAGCTGCCCAATTCAGTTTCATAACCACGACAACATTTAAGAAATCTTTAACACCAATGTATACATAGCTTAACAATTATTGTAGAGTATTGGATATGTTTGTTTCACTGATGAAAAATTCAAAAAATCATAACTCTCCTGTTTTTACTCTGATATTGCTTAAACTTTCACTAATTTGTTTCTCTCATTTTCCTGCTTTTCCTAAAACTAAGTTAATATCAGGTGGACTTCCACTTTTAATCAGGTTTGATGTGTTAAACAGAACCGCTATGTTGGCCTACTTGTCACTTGTGTGTATTCATACTTGTTTTGGAAGTGTTACATTTCTACTATTTTTTACTTGTTACTTTTTTGATTATATACGTACATTCACAGATCCAGCTGTCACTAGGCACGTCGATTCCTTTTTTTTTTTTAATTAAAGCCTTGTATACTCCTCGGGACGTTTTTGTAAACCTGTTTTTAAATGGGATTACCTTCATTCATCAATATTCTAGTTCACTGCAATCTTTAGTCTGTGATGGTGTCATCGTTAACACCTTTAATTACTGAAGCCTTGATCTAGTATACGCTATTAGACATTTTCTGAATATTCTTGCTGTTCTGAGGTTCCAATTAATAATTGTACCGATAATGAGGAGGAAATAAACATTAATTTGAATTCAGCCCATTTAAAAACGTTTTTTTACATTACTTATTGTGGGAGGTTTATATATCGTCGTAGGAAAAAAAACTTACCAATAGCTTTAAAATCTGAGGAACATCGTAGGATGTCGAAAACTTTGTTAGAGAATCGCAACTCAAGCTAAACTGTACGCTGTGGCATCTTCTCATGAGCATGGGCTAAAATCATTTCGCAAACAGATTTATTTATAACCTAAAAGGCTTGTACTATTGTTGAGCATTTGAATAGGGAACATGTCAGGAATGTGGGTTCGTCATTTTTCCTTATTGACAAAGTGTAATTGTTCAATGAATACTTGATTTCTTTATAAAATTCACCAGGTTTTCACACAAACTTTTGATGGCTCAGTAGTTTGGAGGAGCTTTTTACAATAACAACCATTTCCCTAGCAGTAAGTATTCCCACTGAATTAAAGTAGTTTGCCTTAAAGGAATTATAGAATAAAAACAATCGCTGTCTTTTCTCGAAATGAAACCGGGAATAAAACAAAATAAAATTAAGTGTTCAAGAATATCCATGAAATATGTCAAAATTGGTAGGAAATGTCTGTTTGTTTAAGAAATTCAGGCAAACGTTTGTATTGAATTGTATGCTCTATTTCCATTTAGTATTGATGAGTAGTTGTGAACGACTTCAATATACTAATATTAACTGAGCAAACCGACTTCTCGGTCAAGCTCCGCTATCAGCTAGGCCGGTGAATTTTGGGACTTTCAGTTTGCGTGGGCATTAGTGTAGCTGAGCCAGCAGGGAGCTGCAGAGGACTGCAGTGCCGTGTATACAAATGCACATATACATGTAATTTGTTAATTCGTAGCTTTACAGCTTTTCAGAAATTGATTTCTGTTTTTATTCCATTCATGCATTTGCTGTTAGACAGTGTAATACATTCCTATCAAATTGTATAATAGACACATTTTCATTATGTGGTAGCCCACATAGTAGGTAGTCTTCGTTTTCATTCTTATTCGACTCCAGCTAAGTCTGGAATATAATATTATTTGAATGCTTCCTGGGGATGTGTCCTTTTAAAATGTGGCTTTGATGATCATACATTAACTTTGGTAGTCAGGTTTATCATCGTCACGTTTGGCAGGAAATAACCTGATGACCTATTGATTTGTGAGCGAGGGAGAAACCGAGATGATGAGGGGATGGGGATGGGAGAGGGCGTCCCACAACAGGACCTATACGAGCCATTGATTAGGAGAGTGTGATCAACGTAGTTTAAGTTGGGCAACATATAGCGAATACTGTTTTGTTGGGCAAACACAGGACAAAATAATCTACGCCATGTTGTGACCGAGTGAAACCAAGTAGGCCAAACTCTGTGTATGAATGGATCTGGAACCAACAAAAATGCCCCTCCAAAAAAATTGCCCTTCTAAGCGAATAAAGTACTTCCCCGGCAATAAAATAAATGTCCTTACTAAGGAGAAATATGTTCCTTCTTTTTTGTTGCTCCCTTAAATAATATTCTTGACCCATTCGTGTGCTTTGTTCACTCATTGCAGTCCCCCCGCCTGCCCCGCCACCTAGGCCACACCGTCCCCCTAAACAAAATTACAAAATATGGACTTATGGAATTATGTAATCATGAACAGGAAAATGAATTAATGCAAATAGAAGTGTCAATTAAGTTGTACATTTTTTTGATATAAGTTCAAGTACAGTAATCGATATGATATATTTTCGTGGGTTACGTTCAGGACAAAATAGCTTTGATTCGCCAAAGTAGATCTAAACGCACAATACAACTTTTTTAAAGAGCGCCATCTAAAACAAAATGTCAACATGACGTTTAAGTAACCTATTAAACTGTGACATTGATGATGATGTGAAATTTAAAAATAACAAAGATAAAAATGATGATAAGATTGTAGATGATGATGATGATGCTGCTGCTGATGATAGTGGTGATGACGACGATGACGTCATTATCATCCTCATCATAATTTTAATAAATTGTATGGTAATTATCAACATATTTTCATAGACATCATCATTGCCATCATTATTCATTACTACTACCAACACCGTCAACATCATCATCACGCCAATCGGCCATATCTTAACTATCATCATCTATTTTATCCCTGACCTTGTCATAAACGTCATCATTATGAAAAGAAACCTTGTCACGGTATCACTGTCATTATCATTATCAATGTTTCTATCATTTACATCATCATCATCATCATCATCATCGTCGTCATCATCTTCACCATCATCATGCCCATCGTTAATGTCAGGACTATCATCATATATTTTATCACCAATATCTTTATCTACGTCATTAGTATATTAAATAAAACTCTGTCATGGTATAACTATCGTCATCACTATCAATATTGCTATCGTTATAATAATCATCATCTATTTCATCATCATCGTCATTATCATCATTATCATTATCGTCATCATCTTCATCATTGTCATCATCTTCGTCATCATCATCATTCGACTTCGTTTACATCAGAACTATAGGCAATCAATCACACTACATCATTATCATCATCGTCAACATCAACGTCACCACTGTCATTACCACTATTTATTCTTTTCATTCATAATGGAGCTCTCACACTCTGCCGTGTAGGCCTACCGTCCACCTGCCGGGCTATTAAAAAAAAAACAGAGTCCAGAACGTTGGGTTTTGAGCGAACTTGTCCCCGGCCGCTAAAAAAAAAATCATAAAATTAATCTTTTCACCGTTTCGTTGCCATCTTCTGACCGTTCTTACCGGGCGCATACCGGGTGTTGAACGTGCTTCTACCGTCTTCACCGCCCAGATTGACGTTTGTTGAAAATTTTGGCCGTTTCCATACCGGGCCCATACCGGGTCTCGAACGTGTGCACCGGGTTTGTAGCAGCCACCTACCAGTCACTTAGCGTCCCTTCACCGCTCGGAGCGTCCTGTGAGCGAGTCCCCGGACTGCTGACGTTCATGACACGTTCACAACCCGCTTACAACCCGTTGCAGACGGTGGATTTTTTTTTTGCCCGTTCATCACCGTTCTGTAACGGGTTATGAGCGTGTTGTGAACGTGTTCATACAGTGTGACCGTTTTCATAACGTATTCATACCGTCCTCATACCGTTCAACACCGTCCTCTTGCCGCTTACTTGCGGCCGGTGCCAGCCGGCCAAAGTTTTGAACATGCCCAAAACTTTCGCCGGGTCCCACCGGGTGTAAATAAGCGCCAACGCCCTATTAACGTGTTGCCCGCTTTGATAACGAACCACCGTGTGCCCTCGCCGTTCTCCACCGTCCGCAGACATTTTCGCGCACGGTGGCACACGGTAGGCCTACACGGCAGAGTGTGAGAGTCACTTTAGATTGTCATTAACGTAACATCGGACCATAAATAATGCATGTGGTTTGCTGAAACACAGTATTTACTTCTGTATTTTGTGTAAGAGCTCACCTCATTGGTTATTGTTTCAAAAATCTAATTTTAAAACTAAAACCAAACAACAAACAAACAACCACCAAATTAATATACAGAAAACAGCAAGAAGAAAAAAAGCACATCATCAACATCATTCGCCGACATTACCAGAATTACTGGCAGTTGTTTGTTGAAAATTCTATCATCTGTAAAACGGACTTTAGCAACAAATGAGTATTTTCAAGGAGCTAGGAGGAGCTTTGGTATTACATCGACAGCAGTTCTTACATTAAGAGAAACACAATTTTTGCTTGGAATTCACCACTTTTCAAATAAAACGATTTATTTTTGTCTTAAAATATAGACTGATACATACACATGTTATAGAAAAAAAAAAAAAAAAATTATTAGTGTTTCTACAATGTTAAATGATACCCTTACATTGATGCATTTTTCATGTCATCCTAGTACCGTCTACATAGATATAACTCAATTACGTCATTTGTTTGAAACGGGTCCGCTCGCAATACATTATAAAGATAATCACTGAACCTGTCAGATAAGTTTGTCCCAATGACCTGTTCATACACATACATAACATTTTAGGTTATAGTTGTAATACATTTGTCTATATATTCCCATATATATTCCTTAGTCTGTTCTTCATATTACGAAAAAGTGTACAATTTCCAACAAAGAATGACAAAGAGAAAACTGAGTCCTGGTAAAAACGAAAAATTCTTTTTGAGTTTCCTCATTCTTTGTATGTCAATTTGGGAGAATATCATAGTAGAATTATCTCCTGAAAAGAGATCGCTGTTAAAATACCAAATATGACAATTTTATAGCTGAAGACTTTGGTTCATAATTTTGTGCGTGGACCAATAAACCAATGGCAGCGATGTGATCTTCAGCAATTTGTAGTCTGTTATTCAAAGGCTTTTGCTATTACGATAATTCAAAACATTACAGTAATATATGAAGACTTTACATACTGAAATTTCACTATTTGCTTCTCGGCAGTATCTTTCACAGTGTCAACACACGTGATTTGACTGTGATATGGTCATCTTCCTAACAAAAGTATATGCATACTTATTTCATTCTTTGTATTGTGTACATGTTTCCTCTCCGTGATTTTTCAAGTTTTTAGTACAAATATGTTCTGTTAAATGAAATACTGATGTAACATGTGAAATATTTTTCATTTTAAAGGCAATGTACTCGTTTGACCAGAACTCAACTTTATCTAAAAGAACATGACGAAATATATAACCAAGTATTTTCTATTTCAACTTGTGTATAAAGCCATACTTTGAAAGACGATGGAGTAAAATGATTACAAGTTCATCATGTGATGGTTTCCACCTATACATGTATTAAACATACAACTTCATCTTTTAACATGACAGTGACATGTCACAAAAGCAGTCAGTTATTATCAGTTGCAATACTAATTACTATTTTTTTCATTAAACATTCCTTCATAGTCATATATATATATATTTTAAGGTTTCCAGTTTCCACTTTACTTCCACCCATAAAAGAAAGATAACAACAATAAAAACAAATACTTGATAATACAAATTATGAACACAAACATATTCATATTTACATTTACGTATACGTGTACATAAGCTGATAGGTGAGAAAACGAATCAAAATAACTAGATTTAGAGAGGAGGAGCTTCAGAGGCCAAATACCTGTCAAGGGCTAGGTTCTTGCAGACTTGCTTAATTTAGAATATAATTCTAGCACATTAAAAGGACAGAAAGAACGAAAGAAATAAACTAAGAAACAAACTAACAAAACAAGGATAATTAGGAATATTTTCAAGTATGACCATGATTCACAGCATATCAATGCAATGCAATGCAATTTCAGTTATGTAGTTAAAAGTACCTTAATTTTCTCCTAAATAAAGTCAGATTTTATAGTTACCATATCTTCTTTAAAAAAAAAAAATGCCTTTGTAAGTGCTACTTTCTTTAGCCAATCATGCCAACGGCTTCATTTCTCATTATCATTCTATACCATATTCTCTAATATATAATATCATATCAAAGGTCTAATTACGAAGTATATTGAGATAAAAATAATCAAATCCACGTCCACAACTCTACTAATATTCGGGTTCAACGTAAGCTTCTATACAAAGTTAAAGTAAAATTAAGAAATAAGTATGACATAATAAAAACTTAAAGTTTTTCTTTAAACATTGCCATTTTCAACAGAAAAAATTCAGGCATGTACATACTACTAGGTATAGCACACCAAAAATAAGTATAACGAACACATGTTATTTGATGATTGCAAATGATCAAGCTTTATGAAAGCTTCAAAAAAGAAAAAACAGAATTGAATTCGGTCAATGCGTTGTGATTTTATACCATTTTTTTGAAATCGAAAAATTACCGAAAAACCTGCCAGAAATTGTCAAATTGGCAAAAATGGCAAAATTCGACAAAGTTGACAACTTAATTCATCACTTTCTTGGACACAAATAATAAATTAAATTATCAGACACTAAAATATCATCTTTGTGGTAAAAAAAAAAAAAAATTCATATATCTATTACCGTTTTGAAAACAGAAGCCAACAAAATAAGTATTTTTTGCTATTTTTGTGAATCTGCAGATATGAAAAAGTTGTGAAAATAACTAAGTCCGCCTAATTAATATGCGCATATGTAATCAAATCAAAACCGAACATGATACATCAGTGAAACCTATGTATATCAGACAGGTATGAAAATATATTTCAGCTAATTATTCGCGCACTCATGCAAATTAGGAAAGTCAAACTGTTCATTTTGGGGGCATTTTTTAAATCATATATTCATAGATCATATTTACACCAAATATTAACCTTAAATTCCAAATATTTTTGCAATGCCAATAAAATATGGCGATGGAAATTACTTAGATCACCGTCACAGCTATTTCCTCACGTGTTTCACAAATTATTCAGAAAAACCGATCATATGATAAGAATTTGTAGACTTTCAGCTACATCACAGTATATTTGGCTATTTAAAAGATGTCAGATTTGAGGATTTATGACGATTTTCCGAGAAACCATTCAACAGGCCATAACATTCCACAGGGACTGAATTTCAGAGTACCAAAAAATTTGGTGACCCCAGTACAGTTGTGGCTACCTTGAGTGTAAATAACAAATTGATTCAATGAGTGAAACACATGAGGATATTGCATTTTGGTAGGGGAGTTTTATACATTGAGGTGCATTTTCACCACGCAGAATAGCAGTGCGAGTCAATGGGCGATCAGCGGGCCATGTCACACATGGCTGAAAAGACAATATTCCAGTTAAATAATTTAACATATATCCCACATGCCTATTACAATGAAACTAGACACAATTGTAGTTAAAGGTATGCTTGAAATATATGTGAAATAAAAATTAAAAATATTGTTTAGTTTTTAAAAAATTAATTTACAAAAATGCTATTTCTACCAACTGACTGCTGTTGTGTGTGTGTTTGCGGGGCAGACTGTGTGCACAGGCAGTGTGGTCACCCTAATACTACGCAATTGTGTATTACATTGTAAATTGCAATTACAGATCATTTGGCGTTTCTAAAACTACTCTTTTAAATTAACCATTCAAACATATTAAATTATCCTAAATGGTATATAACGATTCCACCTTCGATACTTTCCAAGTTACAATATCTTTTTGTTCTCTTCATGCATTTGATTCATTATAATTTATCTGTGTGTACTTTTACACGATTTATGAAATACAGTACTAGTGTTATACACTTTGAATATATTTAATTATGCTATTTTTATATAATGCATGTGTAATGTATATACATATATAAACAAACATATATGTACGTAAAATATATACGTAATACACATATATGACATTATGTGTAATCTATTCTGTGTTTATACCCATGGATATTGATGAGTATAAATAAATGCAATACAAATGCTTTTTGACGTCATGATTAAAATCCAGATAATGTTTCTTTGCTCTTTTTTAGACGACATAGGCTCTTCCCATACACGCTCACCTATTCCTCTGTAATATAATGAACATTTGTTGCTACTAATCTACACAATCGGAAGGGATCATCTTGTTTTTCTGTTACGTTAAACAACATGAATTAAAGAAAATGTGGATAGAACCATGAGTCTGAGGGAATAAAATCATACCTTTCGAATTAAATTAAATATTCACTCATTATATTATGCAGTATGTTTTTCAAGAGAATTTGCTTTAATACAATTCACCACGTTGGAAGAAAATTATTCAATTTTCAATCATTTCATAACTGATACTTGTCTGTTATCATTCATGGACTGATGTGATGGTTAGTTTGAATATATAGAGTCTATCTTGAGTACAGAAAGCAATCTCCCCTGATCGGAACTCGCGGAGATAGTACCAGTTACGTGTCTCGGGCTTCTCAATCTTTTGATCAGAGATGAGAGTCTGGACGTGTTTCAGCTCGCTGGTGTACTCATCGATACTAACCAACCCACGACCATGCTTGACCCAAGCTATTAGGATTGAATTATTCTTAGTCACAGCAGCATGTGCCGATAGTCCCGATTTCTCTACCTTGTGTTTCACATTGCCATCTTTGTCAATTATTATTACTGTGTTAATATATTTGATGATCACTAAGTCATTATAACTGGTAATCTGATGAGGTATGTACATGTACCCATCGCATGGTATCTCCCTGATCGCCTTCCCACCTGTTGGTGTGAACGACTGGATCTTCTTGGCTTTCCTGTAGCCGACATAGATCTGATCATTACTGTCTACAGTGACACGGCCAATCCCACCTTTATCATGACTCAGAGTATCAAACGTTACATCAAGCTTCTCTGACCCGTCTGTGTACAGTATGATATCATTGTTGCCATTTAGTACGACATACCGACCATTAGACAGGTATCCTACATCATGGATCCGGACATCCTTGAGGACTGTCTTCTGCAGCTTACCATCAGCAGAGAAGATATCGATTCCTCCAGTGCTGTATCCCACTGCCATCCTACCATCGGGTGTTGCAGCCATGCCATTCATGCAGTCTTTCTTAGAGAGCTCTACGTCACATTCCAACTCACATTTCACGATCCTTACCTCACCAATGTTCAACTGATCAGATTGATTGTTAGGTGTGGACAATATACACGCAACGACGATCAGAAAGACTGGGAATCCTACCATAACGATTCCGATAGCTTTCTTCTGCAGCTGACCAAAGTTCAACTGACAATTAGGTGTCAATGTCATTTGCTCTGCAAGGTCAGCTACATCCGTAGCAAGCTTCTCCTTTGGATCATTCCTATCTAGTACATTCTTCAGCTCACAAGACAATGTATCACGAATAATAATAATATCACCTTCTAATGGAGCCTTCATGCTATTACCCGCTAACAAACTAGCACTCTCAATACTTGTAATGAACCTCTCATCAACATCTTGCATCTCATCCAAGCTTTTACATAATCTCACTTCCTGAGTTTCCAACTGCTTGTCTGATTCTGCTTTCCTCTCGTTTAATTTCTTGAGTGATTCTTGATAACTCTTGTTGTTTTCAGCCTTTTTGCAGGCAATGCGATCCGTGACACGCTTCTTCTGAGTCATGATGCAGGTCAGGTGATTCTTGATGGCTGTAATTTTCGTCTCACCTCGGGCTTGTAGAGATTCAATTTGTTTTTTGGTAGAAGCATTGTAATCCTTAGCTTTTTGAACTGTGTGACCTTGATTCTCATGATCTAGCAACCTACATCTAAAGCAGATAAACTTCTTACAAGTGACACACACATCAGTAAAGATATGTTTTAGTTTATCCTCTTTGTGTTCCTGGCAGTAAACCTCATTTTCGAGAACCACCCTACCCTCTCTGACGTCTTTTATTCTCACAACTCTATGCTGGAGTTGAGCCAGCCATTTGGTATGATTCTCAAGGCATGTGCTACACATATTTTTACCACACTCACAACAGAAATGTACAGCTCTCGAGTTTGAGTCGCAAGTTTCACAGACTTGCTGGCTATTTCTCACATCATCAATGAGAGACTTAAGAGGAACATTAGTATTTAGATTCGAGACATTGCCAGCCTCTACATATGTCTCGCTTCGACAGATGGGACATGCTACATAATATTTTGAAGAGCTTTTAAGAATACCATTAAGGCAATTCTTACAGAAAGTATGTGTACATGATAACTGCTTTGGTTCACTAAGCAGCTCGAAACAAACGGAGCACTGCAAATTGCGTGAAACTCTGTGTTCGAATTCCGACATTGTGATTCTCCTATATTAATTTACACTGATATGATCCATAATGCAAACAACAATAGTATATCAATGGAGAAATTTAACCCGTTAATTGGTGAATATCCCTATCTTCCATGGGTTTGGTACCAAAATTACCAGTTCCAGTAGACAATGGTTTTTATCAAGTTTGACTTACCATCCTTTGTTATTATCCACCTTCAATCACGTTAATGATAAAATAAACCGGACTAAAATAATCGGATTAGGACGGGGAATTATCTTGCTTTCAGCCAACGGTCTTATCGGTAGTTATTCAGAAACCGTCTGATAACGTAATGACACTGTATTCTTGTATTATGGTAAGGGCTATAACTAACTAAAGTAACTAATTTTAATGAGATGAGAGGGTGTGTTTACAGTCGGGTATATTCTCCTTCCTGCCGTCGACCACCACATGATATCTGCTGAAGATCAAGAACAAGTCAGGAGGCAGTCTGAAGAGGGGTGAAGATTATCTCATTTCTTCTGATCCGTACTCCTCACACAATGTTTTATTTGGCCCTAAAATTGAAAATGAATAAATAATGATACAACATAATAATTGGGCCTTATATACCTACATATATAGATAAACCAAGGGTAGCACATCAGGGTTAATACTGCTCTTCATGCGGGGCCCCAGTTAATATTGCCCGACCAATTTCCAATTTACACCTGGGTAGAGGGTTGTAAATTTGGATCGTCATTTTTGCCAAAACACGTTAATGGCTGACAATCGAACCATTAATCGTATAAGAGTAGAGTAAATTATAGACCACTATAACACGACACCTCCAAAGTATGACCAGTCGAGTCTATTATGATAGTGAAAAACAATTTATATATATGATTATAATCATAAAGCATTTGGCGTCACCATAGAGAGCGAAAAAGAAAAGGAATGACTAAGTACGGGCCACGCGGAGGGGGCGGGGGGGGGGGGGTGCAATGAACCAGAGAAAGGGAGAGAGAGAGAGAGAGAGAGAGAGAGAGGAGTTCACCGCTCATGATGGCGGTCTCCTGCGTTTTTGTAATTTATCTTTTTTCATTTAAAAATATTTGTGTTTGTATGCATCATATTTAATGTACCGAATACTTTATAATCATGTATAATGAAGAAATAATTGTTAATTTATGTAGATATTTATGTACTATTTTGAAAACAGAGAAAAAAACACAGCTGAAAGAAGGCCTTGTGTTGAAATATTTGCATTTCTCTTCTCTTTAGATATTTCAACATATTCGTGATGTTTCTTATCAAACCACTCTATCCATCAATACGTTTTCCAAATAAAGTTTATCATAAACTTCGCGATTGATATTAAAAGTTTGCCACCAATAAACATGTCGATCAAGGTTGAAAACTATCCAAACTTTCATTAAAACAGATACCAATTTCACATATTCACCTTAGAGAGCGTTTAAAATATAATATGCTTCAATGCCTAGCTATAAATAGCTATAAATATGAATTTCCTACATTATTTCTACATTAAAATAATTCCTAATGTAATTTCTGTACAAAGATTAGAAAGTACTTTTCTTTTAAATGTGCAGTTTTAAATATTTGTGAAAAGACTGTTCTTAATCAGATCATCAAAAGACCGAAATCACCATAAAATGCCTGACAAGTAGCTTTAAACCCATTTTCAAATTTGGAAACAAAGTTCATAGTCTATTAAAGTAGAGACATCCTCCTTCCGAAAACTTCCCAATCAGCCTTTATGGCAAATTGACAACTGACTAAGATGCCAAAGAGGAAGTCCCTCTCTTCGTTTTTCATGTCATGTTTATGTAATGTGCCAAGCATCCTCATAATGAATTGATTCAAGTACAATTAGCTGCTATAGTCATAGAACAATCATGCAATACTTTTGTTTAATGTGATAATCAGTAGATGGTTGATTTAAAGATTTATACACCGTTATCATGACTGTGTATATCGAACACCATAATCCGACAGTAACTTACATAAACCAAGTGAAATCTTTCGTTGGACTCGAATGCATGCTGTCCACCTAGAAGATTCCTCTTTGCTGTTAATATTTCGGATCTTGAATAAAAGGGAGACATGTTAGTAAAATTGAGACAAATCTGTATTCATGATGACACGGCAGGAATTCATTCAGAATACTATATGGGTGGGTGGGTGTAGTTATTTTACCTGACTGCTAAGAAAGCATAAATGCTTGTTAGTAAGCAACCAGATGGCCTACGGCTTTAAGTCCTCTCCGAGGGACCTGGTAATGAGGATTAGTGCCTTACCAAAGGGCACTAGCACATCGACTTGGTTTCGAACCCGGGTCACCGGATTATGACACCACTGCTCTACCGACTGAGCTATCGCGCCTCCTCTTATAACTCAGACTCAACTATAGTCATAATAGTAGAGTAGACGTTCCGTCATGATTATTACACTAGAAGATTGTCAATTTAATAAAATATCGATCAGTTGGCAACATATATTCATGGCTATAATACCTTTAAAAGACAATCTTACCAAATCTCTTTGATATTCTAATAATCGAAGCAAGTGTCATTCCAAAAAGGTTTGAACAAGGCTGAAAACATCGATTTTCAGAAGCTAAAGAAACAAATCGTGTCGATGTTGATAGAAGTCTCAGTGTGAAATAACGAACAAGTTAGTTCCTGGTTTGAGTAAAGCCAATCCTACATAGGAATGAAACAATGACAGGAAGTCAGTTGGGTTCAAGCTAGGTACGAACGGTACACGTCAGGAATCAAATCGGTGACTCATGGTTGACACAATTCTGACGATAATCCAACATGTTACATACCGTACTATAACGGAAACTTCGTTTGCTATCCCGGACATGGATATTCTTCATGGAGAAGTTTTCTTAACCCTGCAATTTTCTAGAAAATATATTTCCATGTTAGTATTCTAAGCTAGGTTCAGGAAGGATAACATATCCTTAATATGAAAGCTAAGTAGAAATCCAAAGCAGCATGAGAGATTGGCCTTTATCACGCTTGAGGAGGCGAATACCTTTGAACATCATTGGTATTGATACATACCACAAATTTAATAAGTAACATACGTCAGCCGTCTTTGAAAATTGTTCTCACCCAACATAATGATGTCGTAGAACTTGCTGAAAAGGTCGGAATATTGAAGGACTTGCAGAATTTGTTGATGTGTTAGGGTTTGCGGAGTAGGGCGCGAAATTATAGGAATTGACGAATAGGTCAGGTTGTTGTAGGACTTGCAGAATAGGTCAGAATGTTGTAGGGCTTGCAAAATAGGTCAGGATGTTTTAGGGCCAGCAGAATAGGTCAGGATATTGTAAGGCTTGTCGCGTAGGACGGGATGTTGAATTTCAATTAAGTTGAGTTTATAACGGGAATATTTACATTACTAATTGACAGATCTTTAGATGTCATTGTAGGACAAATATTTTTTACAAATAGCCTTAAAATATCTGTAAAATCTTAAGATGTTGGAAGATTCGTTGGGGGAATCGCAACTCAAGCTCTACGATATGCTGCAGAATGTTTTCATGATCATGGGTTAAAAGTATTTTTGTTACCTGATTTCTGTATAACCATAAAAGCTCGACTATTGTTGAGCATTTGAACAAGAATCATGTCAGGAACGGGGTCCAGTACCTTTTTCTTGATTAAGAAAATCAGGCAGAAGCTCTTATTGATTTTGTTTAGCATTCGACTCTATTTACATTAGAACTATAGGCAATCAATCATACTACATCACTGTCATCATCGTCAACATCAACGTCACCACTGCAATTATCACTAGTCTTTTCATTCATTATAAACGTAACATCAAACCATAACACAGTGCATGTGGATTGATGAGACAAAGTATATGCTTCCGTATTTTGATAAGGGCTCTTATCATTGGTAACTGTTTCAACAATAACATTTCACTATACAATACAAAAACAAGTAAGCAAACAAAACAATACACACAAAACATCAACCAGAAAATGAGTTCATCATTTGCTACCATTATCATAATTCCTGCCAGTTATTTATTGTACGTACTACCTGTAAAAAAGGAGTTAACGTTATAACCATGAATGAGTATTACCCAAGTCACAATATAAAATGTATGGGTAGAAGAGCAGGATGATATAGACTGAGGCGTATTTTACGTGCTAATAAAAGAATAACATGCTACATCATTAACTCGTAGTGGTAAACAAAAACGTAAGTTAGAATGACCTGTCCTTACAAAAGTTTGCCTGATTTAAATATGTTTAATAATGTTCCTTTCTGATCGGCCTAGATTGCCTATAGATGAGCCAATCACACGAAACCATTTGTCTGTTTCCACATACCTGTGATGATTCAGCGAATTTTCTTGTCACCTGATTGAGTTTACTCTACTAATTTAGGGTGGGTCAACTTATTCAGAATGAGGAGGAGCGAAACCTTGTTGGGATGTTGGTTTTGGGAGAGAAGAAAGCCTTTTGGGTAATTGGATCCATATTTTATCTGATCTCTTTCGACTAATGTATATGCTTTTTTTGCGTTACTAATAAGCTCATATTACCAGGGTCATTCGATGTAAATGTGACTTTTTGGAAGTATTATGTATCATTAGTAGATTCTCGTTACCAGAAGGTTCCAGGTTTCAACTTGACGTGTTTGTCCCCCGGAGAAGGCATTAGTTTTCAATTCCGTCAGATTTAGCATGAATTTCTAAGTCCACTGGTTACATATCAATATCAAACATTTGTATTACTTAGAGGTCAAATAAAATGAATAAACCAATACAGAAAAATAGAATCCCTAGCTGTTTTCAAGTTTTAATTCTTAAAAAAAATTGTATTTTATAGTTGGATTTAGGGGCTTAAATACATACCTGACGTAAAAGTGAGAGAACGAGGTATGGAATTGCTCTAAACTACTGCTCTTAGATTAATAAATTAGGTGTATATCATTTGTGTTAAACTATTTTTGTTATTTACTGTCTTCCTTTTTCCAAGAGTCGATCTTCTGTAATTTTCAACTTTCTCTCCATTTCTCCCAACTTTTTGATGGACCAATAAATACTGCTCATTTACATTACAATTCTTGGCACGAAACAAAATTACAGATCTACTGTCTAAGTAGCTAGAAAGTACGGAACCAAAGACTCATTAAACAGAAACTAAGTATAATGAGGTTAAATTATAATATCGAAATTTTGAGAGAAATTCTTTACTATGATTTTGAAGCACAATCATACAGCAAAGATTAAAGCAAAATAAATGTGGGAACACATACAAGTAAGGAAAGATAAGAGAACTCGCTATATTTACCTCTAGATACGACTCAGTTTGTGGTAATGTTCTTCATCTGTTCGGCATTTTGTTTAATAATGCAGATAGTCAAGCTAATACATCATATTTTTATATGAACTATAGTTTGTTTTGTCTTTGCCTCTATCTTCACCTACATGATGTATACTTGTATCGATATCTATAGGAAGGGCCGAATTACCCACCCCCCCCCCCCCAACACACACACACACACACACACACACACACGTACACAACCCCATTCAGTAGTTGTATCGCTATGAAATGCCTTCTTGCTAGGTTTATCATTTTGGAATGTTTGCATCGCTCATTAAACACTGACGTTTATACTTTGTGTGTGCGTATGTGTGTATGTGCGTGTGTCACCCTTTTACATCGCTTAGAAGGCGACTAGAGGGGAGGGGGGCGATTTTGATACTAAGTTTCCTCCGTGTACCAACTTTAAACCATTTCAGGTATACAGGACAAGGATATTAAGGTTGCAATGTTCGTGCATGATTGCTACGTTGGATAAAATCATGAAACTGTGTAGCCCGTGAACTTTGATTATCAAATTGCATGTAAATATATTGTGACATCTGCTACGTCAAGCATTAAGGGGATACATAGAATATACTGAACGTGTCCCTAGGTCAAAGGCGAACTCATTCGATAAATGGAATGAGCTAGGGCGTAAATGATATGTTTTTTAATCAGTTTTTAAGTTTGATAAGGGCGCAATATATATATAAACATCAATTTGAATTAAAATTGTCTGTATCGTTGCAGATAATACTAAAAGTAGATTCAAAGCAGCCCCTTGAACAACAAAGAGTTCTTATTTCTTAGTAAATCCCATGATTTCATTCGTTTCTATTTCAATCTTGTTTTATGGAACTTTCGCCCGTTGTACGCATGGGAGTTAGTACAGGAGTCGTCGTCGTCTTCCTACAATCGGCATGGACCTACTACGAATCATGACGCTCCCTTTATGACCCTACTGATGATAACGTTCCAACCACTTCTATACTGGGCATAGCGATGAGCGATGAGCTATATGCAGATGTTCATGCCAGTAATCTCTTTTATTCCGTCAGCCCATCGAACTGTTGGCTTACCACGTTTTTGTTGACCCTCAACATGACCTTGGGTAATGATCTACTCCAGGTTATCATCTGCTCTCTAGTCCTAGAATTTGATATAAATAGGCAATTTGTTCTTAGTGGCATCAGGTGACCTTCGCTCCAATTTGTTTCTTGACAAAACCATTTGATTGATGAACCTTTCAGGATATCCTCAGCATCCCTTTTTTTTTATCATCATCTATTCTTTTTAACCATGTTTTAAGATACCCTCTTAAAGGTATTACAAAGTTTTGGTATGGGGTCATGAATTTGGTTCAAATTAACATGTTGGAAGCATATGCGTTCCTACAATATACATTGATCGTTGTCGCGGTTGAAATCGAGTCTAAAGTTATGAAATTATAAATAATAAACTCTTAATGTTGTATAGCTCCCTCTCAAGGTCAAGATATTAATTTAACTAGGCGTTGTGGCGTGCGCCTGTAATCCAGCTAAAAAGTGGAAGTTACAAACTGATTCAGCCGAGGACGCAGGTTCGAAACTGAGTCACGTCTTTCGGATGGTGACGTTTAAAGGTCGGTCCCAGACGTAAATAATCATATCTGATTGATACACGTCTGTAAAAACCCAATACACACACACACACACACACATATGAAACAATGTTTCTTGACTAAAATCGACCGATAAGCTATTCCTGTTTGGAAATTATATATCCCAACTACATATTCTGAGATTTTCATGGTCGCAGCTACCATTGTACGGCTGTAGGCGCTATTGGAAATTTATCAAAATTTACCGGGAGCACCGGTAAATTTTTATATTTCAATTTTCTCGAAAACAGAAGTGTTTTAGGGGCTAATTTTTTTAGTGCTTATAATACATCCACAGGGGCATCCAAATATATCAAAATTGTAAAGATTCACTATCCACCCAATTTTCAAAATTTCCCAAAACTTTGTATTACCTTTAAACAAAGCAAGCGTATACGAAATTTAATGTACTGGGTCAGCTCGCAATTTCCCAAGATAATCACCGATAAATCTGTCCAGATAACGTTTACTTGCTCATACACATACAGAACATTCTAGGTTACAGTTTGTCTATACATTTCAATATACATTCCTTTTTATATTTTTTTCATATTACGAAGAAAAAATACATTGTCTAAAAAAGAATGTCCGAGAGAAACTGGTATAAATGACAAAACAATTTTTGAGCTTCTCCATTCTTTGTAAGTAAAAAAATATATTATCCATGGGACAACCACAATGAAGTCTCCTAACCATTGACGTTTAGATTTTACACTTTCTCAACAATATACATATAATTTCTCAAAGAGCTTGATTTACAGAATGATATGATTATACAGGGAATGTACCCTACTCTAATAGATGTAAAAGTATCCAACACAAAGTCGAAAAACAAGTATTTTCCATTTCATCATGTGATTAAGGCCTACTATGACGAAAGATGAAGTAACATATATACAAGGTCATAGCGTGATGGTCTCCACCTATACATGTATTAAAACACTATGATTAAACATACAGCTTCATGATTCTATAGCTTCATCTTGCTGGTACCAACAAGGCAGCTAGTTTTTATCAGTTGGAATACTAGTTTTGTTAACTAACCATTCCTTCAAAGCCATATGCATATTCAAGTTTCAAGTTTCAATTTTACTTCCACTCATAAAAAAGATAACTAGAATAAAAGCATATACTTAAACAAAACTAATTATGAACATATAGAAATGAATATATACATTTACTTATACTTGTACATAACATGATAAGTGAGAAAATGAAAGAAAACTACACTCTGAGTGGGAGAGCAGACAGAGGCCGGAGACCTGTCAAGGGCCAGATTGTTGCAATCTTGCTTGCTTTGAAATATAATTTTAAAGACCGTCACCACTACTGGGCCAGAAGGGATTAGACCACACAGAGAGCCATCGAGGTCACTGTGACAGGTGGCTATCTCATTAACTCAGCTCTCATTTAACATAAGAAAAAGAGGATCATGGGGGACCAACAGGCACCGATTGGGAAGTTTTCTATATAGAGGGAGCAAGTAGCTACAAGTATGGCAGTGTGCCTTTAAGACATTAGTAATTGGAAAAAAGAGAGAAAGAAAGAAATATTTTATAGTACGACGATTCGTAGTATGTGAGTAAATATTTCAGGAGTTCAGTAAATTGTTCATTGGAGACAGGTTTAATAGTAAACCTAATGTGTAATTAGAAATATTTACAAGTATGACAATTCACAATATGGGTATATACATTTATTTCAAGAATTCAATAAGCAGTACTTTGATTTTTCTTGAATTAAGACTTGTTTAACATTGACCCTATCAATGTATACAACAAATGCCTCTTCGAGTGTTATAATCTTGAGCCAACCATGCTAACGGCTTCATTTATCACTATTATATTTTAACATGTTCTCTAATGATATCATGTCACATGTATTATTACGAGATGTATTCACGATAACAGCAATCAAATCCTGGTCTATAAATCTACTTGTATTCGGGTTTAACGTTAGCTTCTACAAAGTAAAAGTAAAATGAAGATGTAGAAGTATGCAATGGGGAGAATAAATATTTTTGCTTTAAACATTGTCATTTCTAACAGAAGACTGAAAGCATACAAACTATACAAGGTGCAGATTACACTCTGCCATGCTTTTAGGATATTTATAATACATGTATTATGTAAATTTAAAGGTACATTCTCTCTGAATGCATGTTGTCGTTAGAGAAAGTGACAAGAGAGATTATTATTAAATTACAAGAAAACGGAATGCATGGTAATTTCAAAGAAGGGAGGAATACCATGCTCTTGAGATCAACAACAATCAAATAAAAAATCAAAGAATAAAAAGCTGAAGATGAAAACGAGACTCTGCGTACTTAATTGCTACGTGTATCCAGTTTTAATGTATGGATGTGAAGCTTGGACCCTGACATCAGACCTAAGAAAGCGACTGGAAAGTTGTGAAGTTTGTGGAATTGATCTCGGGGAGAATAAATTACTTCATAGAATATGGGAAAGAGAATTGTGGCACTCCATGGTCGCCAACGTGAGAGCTCGGACAGCATGGTGACATGTCTTTAAATCAACGAATCTACGAATCCTCCATAAATTGCGAAGATGATAATTACAATTACGGACTTCCTGGTTTACATGACAGGTCAATGCATACACCAAGATCTGTAAATGTAGGGGAGAGAGGAATAAATTGACCATTTAATTTTAGCCGTACGTCTGATATGTATTGCAGATGGCGAGCATAA
Source organism: Strongylocentrotus purpuratus (assembly GCF_000002235.5). NCBI lineage: Eukaryota > Metazoa > Echinodermata > Echinoidea > Camarodonta > Strongylocentrotidae > Strongylocentrotus > Strongylocentrotus purpuratus. Next base: position 31,437,603 of record NW_022145604.1, on the reverse strand, counting down.
GAACAAAAGGTCATGAATCCAGTTTTGTTATTATTCAATTGAAGATAGTTCGACGACATCTAAGTGCTTATCTCTGCAATACACAGTGAGATTTGGTGAAGTGTTTCGTTAATGTTTTCCAGAGAGCGTGGATCAAAAGAAGTAAACAACTGAATATCATCAGCATAGCAAATATACTGTAAACCATGTTTATAAATAATGTCCGATATGGGGGTGATGTAAAGACTGAAATAGATCGGTCCGAGAACTGACCCTTGAGCAACTCCAAAGTCAGCTACCCATGGGTCAGATAATTCCCCATCTATATTTACCGTGGATGACCAACCAGTTAGGTATGACTTCATCCACCTAAGAGCTACATCTGATATATGAAAAACAGGACTCTAAACGATTCAGTAATATCACATGATCGACCGTATCAAAAGCTGCACTGAGGTCTAATAAGACTAATAAAACTGACCTCCGTTGATCAAGAAATGATAGAACGTCATTCTGCAGCTTCAAAAGAGCTGTTTAATTGCTGAAATTGGACCTGTAAGCTGATTGCATTGTATCATATAAGTTGTTATCGTTTAAGTGGTCTATGAGTTGAATAGCTACTACCTTTTCTATCAGTTTGGCAATATGTGAAATATTACTAACAGGCCTGTAGTCACGTAAAGTATCCTTATCTTAGTTGAGTTTCTCGATAATAGGCACAACTACAGCCTCGTGAGCAGCTTCTGGGAAGATACCAGATTCTAAGGAACTGTTTACAACACAAGTCAAGGCAGGAACATTACAATTGATAAGTTTCTTCAAAAGCCAAATAGGTTGAGCATCTAACATAGGAGTAGCATTAGATTATAATGCGTTTGATATTATCTTCGCTGACAGTTTCAAACTCAAGTTCCAATCATTCTCATAAACAGTATTGCACATCTTACAGCCTTCACTACTTCGTGGAGGTGTGCCTGTGACATTGTTGTGAATATCACTTATTTTATTGACAAAGAACAAAAAAAAAACGGTTTGCTAAATCAGTAGGATTGTCATACATAGGGAGAAGTTTTACATTCTTGTAGGGCAGATAATTAACCGTTTGAAAAACAGTTTTGGCACTAGCTTTACAATAATAATAATAATAATAATAACGTTTTATTTACCCAGGGTAGCCACTTCAGTTATAAAACTGCTCTCCCAGAGGGCCCTACATAACATAACATGTTACTATTACCCTTCTCCAATCTAATATGCTGAGCGCCTAGCTAGTAGGCAGAAGGTTCCATTGTTATAAGTCTTTGGTATGACTCGGCCGGGGATCGAACCCACGGCCTTCCGTTCATGAGGCGGACGCTCTAACCATTGAGCCACCATGCCCGGTTGTAAATAATTCCTTTATGTAATTTTGCTTGGTCTTAACAATGATCTCATTAACATGCCTGTTAGCTAGCTTAAAAGCTGAGTGATCTGTCTCAGAAGAGCTTTTGATCCATTTCCGTTCTTACAAGGCGTGCAACAAGTATCTCCTCATTGAACCAAGGATTACGAACCGTAGTGGAGCGAGGAAAAGTTTTTAGCTTGTATAATTTTAGTTCAATAGAATTTCGCTAAAAATCGTTTTGAATAATTGAGAGTCATAATTCATAACATTGGAAGAAAATTATTCGATTTTCAATCATTTAATTATTGTAGAGTCGTCGGATACCGGAATATTATCTTTCATGGACTCGTGTGGTGGTTAGTTAAATATATAGAATCTATCAGGAGTGCAGAAAGCAATCTCCCCTGATCGGAACACGCGGAGATAGTACCAGTTTTTCTGAGGCTTCTCAATCTTGTGATCAGAGATGATAGTCTGGACGTGTTTCAGCTCGCTGGTGTACTCATCGATACTAACCAGCCCATCGCCATGATTGACCCAAGCGATCAGGATCGAATTAGTGTGAGTCACAGCAGCGGATGGGTAAACATTCAATTTCTCTACCTTGTGTTTTACATTGCCATCTTTGTCAATTATTCTTACTTTAAAACTACTTTCAGTGATCAATAAGTCGTTATAACTAGTAATCTCCACACACCCATTGCATGGTATCTCCTTAATCGCCTTCCCACCAGCTGGTGAGAACACCTGGATCTTGGCAACCAAGTAGCCAACACATATCAGATTATTACTGTCTACAGTGAGACTACCAATCACATTACTTTCATCTTTACCCAGAGTATCAAACGTTATAGCTAGCTTCTCTGACTCTTCTGTGTACAGTGTGACGTCATTGTTGCTATTCAGTACGACATACCGACCATCAGACAGGAATCCTAATCTACGGATACCGACATCCTTGAGGACTGTCTTCTGCAGCTGACCATCAGTAGAAAAGATATCGATTCCTCCTGTGATGTATCCCACTGCCATCCCACCATCGGGTGTAGCAGCCATGCCATTCAATTGGCCTTTCTTAGAGAGTTCTCCATCACATTCCAACTCATATTTCACGAACCTCACCTGACCAATGTTCAACTGATCCCATTGATTGTTAGGTGCGAATATAAGTTGCTCTGCATGGTCAGCTACATCCGTAGCAAGCTTCTCCTTTGGATCATCCCTATCTACTACATTCTTCAGCGCACCAGACAACGTATCACGAATAACAATGATATCACCTTCTAATGGAGCCTTCATGCTATTACCCGCTAACACACTCGCACTCTCAATACTTGCGATCAACCTCTCATCCACATCTTGCATCTCATCCAATCTTTTACATAATTTCTCTTCCTGAGCGTCCAACTGCTTGTCTAATGCTGCTTTCCTCTCGTCTAATTTCTTGAGTGATTCTTGATAACTCTTGTTGATTTCAGCCTTTTTGCCGGCAATGTGATCAGTGACACGCTCCTTCTGATTTTTAATGCAGGTCATGTGATTTTTGATGGTTGTAACTTTCGTCTCAACTCGGGATTGTAAAGATACAATTTGTATCTCGGTAGAAGCATTGTATTCCTCAGTATTCTGAACTGTGTGGCCTTGATTTTCATGACTCAGCCATCTACATCTCATGCAGATGAATTTCTTACATGTTATACACACATCAGTACACATGTGTTTTTGTTCATCTGCTTTGTGTTCCTGGCAGTAAATCTCTTTTTCAATGACCACCCTTCCCTCTCTGACGTCTTCTACTCTCACAACTCTATGCTTGACATGAGGCGGCCATTTGTTATGAATCTCAAGGCATGTGTTACACATGTCCTTACGACACTCACAACAGAAATGTACAGCTGTCGAGTTTGAGTCACACGTTTCACACAACTGCTCACAATTTCTTACATCATCAATGAGAGACTTAAGAGGAATATTAGTATTTAGATTCGAGACATTACCACCCTTTACAGCTGTTTCGCTTCGACATATGGGACATGTCAGATAATTTTGTGAAGAGCTTTTAAGAATATCATTAAGACATTTATTACAGAAAGTATGTGTACATGATAACTGCTTCGGGTCACTAATCAACTCGGAACAAACAGGGCACTGCAAAACGCGTGAAACTTTGCGTGCAAATTCCGACATTATGATTCTCCTATCTCAATATGCACTGACATGGTATATAATGCAAACGACAATATTACATCAATAGAGAAATTCAACTGGTTGATTAGGGAATAATGATATCCTACTTAGGTTTAATACAGATCTCACCAGTTCCAGTAGGCAATGGTTTTATCAAGTTGATCTTACTTCTCCAGTCATCATACTGAACCACCTTTAATCATGTTAATGCAAAAATAAACCAGGCCAAAATGATAGATTTAGGACGGGGAATTATCTTGTAATGGTTTTCAGCCAACGGTCTTATCGGTAGTCATTAGAAAAACAGCTCATAAAGTTATGACAAAGAATTTTTTTCTTATAGTTAGGGCTATATTTAACTAAGTTAACTTAGTGTAATGCGATTTACAGTCGGGTTTATTCTCCTTCCTGCCGTTGACCACCCCATGCTATCTGCTGCAGATCAAGAACAAGTCAGGAGGCAGTCTGAAGAGGACTGAAGATGATCTCATTTCTTCTGATCCGTACTCTTCACACAATGTGCTAGTTGGCCCTGAAAATTGAAAATGAATAAATAATGATACGAAATAATACCTGGTTTTTATTTAAGGAAGTATTGATAACTAATAGTAGATTAATGACAAATCATCACAACTCTGTTATCATGGAAAACTTGCCTCCCATCAGCATTGAATAGATCAACATCAATAACAGATACACACAGAGAGTGAGAAAGTCTTGTTTATTAAAGGTAATACAAAGTTTTGGTATGGGGTCATGAAATTGGTTCAAAAGAACATATTGGAAGCATATGCGATCCTACAATATTCAGTGATTTAGGGATCGTTGTCACGGTTGAAATCGAGTCTAAATTCATGAAATTGTAAATAATAAATTATTTATGTTGTATAACTCCCTCTCAAGGTCAAGATATTAATTAAGGTATAAAACAATGTTTCTTGACTAAAATCGACCAATTAGCTATTCCCGTTTAGAAATTACATATCGCAACTACATATTCTAAGATATTCATGGTCGCAGCTGCCATTGTAAGGCCGTAAGCCCTATTTTACCGGGAGCACCGGTAAATTTTTATATTCAATTTTTCTCGAAGGCAGAAGTGTTTTAAGGGCTAAATTTTATAGTGCTAATAATGCTTCCACATGGGCATCCAAATATTTCAAAATTGTAAAGAATCACTATCCAGCCAATTTTCAAAATTTCCCAAAACTTGTATTAGGAATTTTTAACATAAATTTGTCACATCACCCGATTATTTACCTTTAGGCCTTATTTAATATTGACCGTTTAGGAAATGTATGAATTGGATTGTTATTTTGAAGTGTTTTATTATTGTGTTCGCGGCATTTATAAATTTGAAGCGCTTTGTAACTGCAAGGAAAAGGTGTTACACCAAAATACTATGTGGATTAGATTGGATCTGCTCGAAGACATTTATTTGTAATATAATTCCTAAATGATGCAAATAAAATGAAGTATAATTGATAATAACTATGGAGTACATGTGGAAGAGGGATAGCATGTTCACATTTGCTTAGCAGTATGACCAAACAAAGGAAGTTTAAGTGGATTAACAAATGAGGTTTCTCCCTATAAAAAATTGTTTCGATCTGGAACAAAAGGTAGACACGTTAGTAAAATAAATTTCCATCTATACTAATGTTTTTATCAGTCATTATACTACAAAAAGCACGTAGAACTGCAATACACAAACGCTAGGAACTTTTTAGATAACATAGTTAATCACTTGATGGAAGAACCTTGAGAGATTTGTGAGGGCCAATTAATAGTAGCAGTGCCAGGCAGCGGTTCATGAAATGCCAACAGGAAAATCATCCAAAAAACGATGTCAGATTCTGGGACTTTGTATCTGCTCTCTTATAATCGGTCTTAGTTATTCTTTTTTTTAAATCCGAACTGTCTGCTTGTCAAACAAAAAGTGTTATCGAATTAATTTTGAAACCCAACAAGGATTTAACACACAAAAAAGAGAATTACCGACCTATCTCATTGGTAAATGTCGATGTGAAAATCTGCTCAAACGTACTTGCAGCGCGCTCGAAAAGTGGTACATTCAATCATTCAGATCAACATGATTTTATCAAGGGTATAAATATTGCAGAAGCTATTGAAAATGCACAGGATATGTTTTATTACTTAAATACTGAAAACAAAAATGAGTTTATTGTATCAACTTATTTTAGAAAAGCCTTCGATTCAATAGACTATGAATTTATTTATAAAGCAATATAGTCTGTAGGCTGTGGTCCAACAATTATTAATTGGGTTAAAACAGTCTATCATTGAAGGAAGTGTACTCAAGAATGGCACTATAAGACAAGGGGCTCATTTTCCCCGTAACTTGTTATAATGGCAATTGAAATGTTAGCTTCTCGTTTAAGAAATACGAACAAAATTAGAGGTATTACTTTTGGCTCAAGTGAATCACAACTATCATTATGGGAAACATGATTGTTGTGCAATTTGTTTAGATTATTAAGCAATTAAAGTGTTATTCGATGTTTGATAAAAGTTCTAGTTTGACATTAAACAAAGACAAAAGAGAAATTGAAGCTTCGAAAGATAAACTACATTTTGGAAACGAAGTAATGTAAATTATATGTTTCCATACAGCTCATTAAATATTTCGGTATATCTAAGTTTAATTACCTATTTTTATTAATTCTTAAATCGAGCCGGGATGTGATAGATATAGAAACTTTGTTCTATTTCTTTTCTAAGGAAAGAGAAGGACAAAGTTAGACGGAATATCATTAAACAACAAGTTTAGAAAGGAGGTCTCAAAATTGTAGATGTCAAATTCGTAATCCCTGCACAATAATTAAATTGGATTTTATGAATAAAGAGTGGAAGCAATCAAGCCTAGTTTAATAATTTTAGTTTTTGTACACAGAAAAAAAAGGATACTATGTAAATTAGATACTATTAAAGATACTATGTCCCTTTTGCAGCCAACATCAAATTTCGTAGAACTTTGCAGGAATTATGAATATGTCATGCATGTCCTATCTGTGAATTGTTAACGTTAGCAGTGTCCTTATATTCAAATTATGCAAGGAAACCCGTTTACTTGCTAGACTTCACTGTCAGACACTATTGAGTGACTGGCTGGCTTGTTTTCCTTTGGTAAAAACATACATAAAATGAGCTGGAAAGAGTACATGAGCATTTGTCTACATCAATAACCCACTTCTTGTAATTGTCAAAATTAAACTGATTGAATCTTTGCGCAGCACAAAACGTACGACCATTCGGTACAATGGTCTGGAAATCAGCTTATTCTTATTGTTTTGGTAGCACCTAAGTCCAGTCGACAACTAATATTCGTTTTTTCCCCACTTATAGACATTTTCAAGCCCCCCTTTTTTGGGGGAAGTTCTAAATTACGATTATCTTCCAAATGCCGTTGGAATTTAACCCTTTAATTTTGTTGGCCTGCAAATTGGACCTATAAAGGTAATACAAAGTTTTTGGAAACTTTGACAATCATGTGGATAGTGATTCTTTACAATTTTTATATATTTGGATGCCCCTATGGATGTGTTATAATTACTAGAAAATGTAGCCCCCAAAACAATTCTGCTTTCGAGAAAAATTCAATATAAAAATGTACCGGTGCTTCCGGTAAATTTTGATAACTTTTAAATAGCGCTTACGGCCGTAAAATGGCAGCTGCGACCATGAAAATCTCAAAATATGTAGTTGCGATATATAATTTCTAAAGCGGGGATAGCTAATTGGTCGATTTTAGTCAAGAAACATTGTTTTATAGCTTAATAAATATCTTGACCTTGACATAAATTGACCAAATTCTTGACCCCATAGCAAATGTTTGCATTACCTTTAAGCTTACAACTACCTCTATTCTATGCTTCTATTTTGGAAAATCGGTCACGGCTACATTCATCTGAAGAGGTTGAATCTTATGCTAATCAGATTATACGGATAAATTTTGGGATTCAGATTGATAATAAGATGATTTGTATGTAAAGAGTTTGTTCGAAAAGAGAATTGTAACTAGACCTTTATATTAAGTTGTAAGATATGGTGCAATGATAAGATACGACTTTTTGAACAATTAATTCAACATTAATGCATGGGGAACAGCTATTTATTACTACAAAGAGTAGCTTCATGCTTAAAGAAGAAAACTGATCACATACTTAGTCAGGTTCACAAAGATGAAATAGAGGCAATTACAATAAAATATATAGTAATGCCAAAGACATCTTAAGGTGATAAAAAGTAAACAATTTTAGATAAATCTTTGTTGAAATGAATAGAATGTAATCTCTGACCTCTTTTCGTTTAAGAAATAATTATGATTTGAGGGTTTCTAAATTATGTACAGTACGACAAATTATGATAAGAAAACACGAGTCTTTGAGTTTAAAATTCTGAATAATATTATGTTTTTGATTACAAGCTTTTAGAAAATGCATAAAAAGACTTCTACAAAATTTACATATGGCTGTGAATAATCAGAAACCTTAAAACATGTAATATGGCACTGTAACTATATTCAGACGCTTTAGAATGAAACCAGATTTGTGTTGTCGGTGTTTGACATATCTTTTCGGGATGAAAAAAAGTAAACGTATAATAATACAACATGTTTTTTAAATAGGAAAACGATGTATTTACCTCAGCATGAATAAGAAACAAAAGTCAAGCGTTGATTGTATTAAAAGGGTGCTTTATACTTTGTATAAAGAAGAACAATATATTGCAAATCGAAAAGGCAAGTTATCATTTTGCCATATAAAATGGAAGTGTGTACTACCACCTTTTGTTTTTCATTATTTTTACTTTTCACTGTAAACATATTTGACCTGAAGATCTCTTTATTATACATGTACTTCATAGACGATTGGTTCAAGCTATTGGTATATTTTTTTAGATAATATATTGCATCCTTCCATAATAGTAAAACATCTTTGAAATATTTTTGATATAAATATAGTCATGATGAAACGGTAGACGTTCCTTGCATAATAAGTACACTATGATGTTAATCAGTGGGCAAATTTGGTGAGATTATTAAGACAATCTCACCAAATTTGGAAGTTTACTAATTAAAGCTAGGGGTCATCCCAAAAGGTTGGAACAAATCCAAAAAACATCGATAGAAAGGGGCTGAAGAAACAATTCGTATCGTTGTCGATAGAAGAGTCACTGTGAAATAACGAAAAACCTAGTTCCTGAATTAAGCCCCAAAATTAAAAAAAAAACAGCAGATTGTTTCCATGCACTCGCAATTATTCATGAACAATACACGCTTTACAGTTCGTAAGTACACTGCTATCTTATGGATGTGATTGTGTCATCGTAAAAACCTCTTAGTATTGAACGCTCGAATTAGTATACGCTATGATATAGTAATTTTTGACATGTAAATTCAAATAAACTTATCCTCCTATGCCTAACGGTAGGCTATTGTATTTATTTGTAATGGGCGTTCCCAGCACGAGCCTTGCCTTATAGGTTTTCGCCTCCTCCCATTTTCAGATATTACATGTTGTTCTGATTATTATGTTTCAAAGAATAATTGTACCGATAACGAGAAGGAAATAAATATCAATTTGAAATGAGCCCATTTATTATCATTATTTATTATTTCCTTCTTTTTGTTTACACTACTCATTGTGGGAGGTCAATTTATCGTTGTAAACTTTTACCAATAGCTATATTATTTTAGGAACATCGTAGGATGTCGAAAAATGTATAGGTAATCGCAAATCTACCTCCACTGTACGCTGCACAATCTTCTCATGGTCATGGGTTAAATGCTTTTCGCAACCTAATTTCTGTAACGTCATCAAAGGCTTGTACTATTGTTGAGCATTTGAATAGGGATCATGTCAGGAATTTGGGCTCGTCATCTTTTCTAATTGACAAAGTGTTCTTTTTCAATAAATGCTTGATTTCTTTATACATTTCACCAAGTTTTCACACCAGCTTTTGGTGGCTCAGTACTTTGGAAGAGCTTTACAATAATAACCATTGACCTAACAGTTAGTATTCCCACTGATTAAAGATAGTGTGCGTTCAGGTAATTATATAATAAAAATAATCACAGTCTTGAACCATAATGCATGGCCCTACAGAGGAATTTTTCCTGTTGGGGGCCGGGGGGAAATGCAATGAATTTTTGACAATTTATTGCATTTTCTTCGTTTTGGGGGATTTGAGGAAGGGGCCGCATACCCTAGCAAACACTGCGTACAGTCATGCTTCAGGGGCTAAGCAATGGCCTCGTTACTGTGAGGCTCCAGAATAAAAATCGTGTCGACCAGCTATATATTAGTGCCCTTTTGTGAGGCATTAATCATCATTACTGTCAATTATGACTTAAAGACGTAGGTCCCTTAGCTGATTAGCATAGTAGCACACACATGATTAAGCAGTCACGCAAAACAAACACTTGCAAATTAATATTCAATAAAATCTGAGAATCTATGCCATTATCTAGATCTATTAGAAATAAATAATTTTTAAAAATCCTTCCCTAAACTGGGGTAAAAATAAATATTCCACCATTATGACCAACAGTGTAGATTTGATGTGTTGTACTTTTAGCCCACATTTTTGTTACCTTGTCCATACCATGTTACAATATAAAATGTTTGGGAAGATGAGCAAGAAGAAAATCATTTTACAAAACGTGGAATTTGTTTAGGTGTCTTTAAAGTACTAATAACACGGTACAGCGTTACATTGTAGTGGTAAAAATACAAAAGTTAAAACACAGAAATTGATATCAATGAATTAGACTACTAATACAGTTCTAGACTTGACTAATGCCCTCAATCTTACCCAATTCACGCGTTCAAAGTAAAACAACGATTTTTGGTTTGATGGGTAGAACTGATGACAGTGACCTGTTCTAACACAACTTTGCCTGATAAAAATATGTTTAATCGTGTTTTTTTTCTGATCGCCAACTATCTACCTCATGAGCTAATCACACGAAGCCATTTGTCTGTTTCTCATATTCAACGTGTAATGATTCGGCGCATTATATTGTCACGTGATTGAATTGGGTCCATTGTTTCAGGGTGGGTCCACTTATTCTGAAAGGGGGAGGGCACAATAAGGGGATGTTGGTCTTGGGAGGGACGAAAGACTCTTGGGTATTCTGTTTACCTGATCTATTTCGACTTATTTATACTATTTTTTCGTTTAATACTTATAAGCTCATATTATTGTGGTTATTCGATGTAAATGTGATTTTGTGGAAGAATCATGGTTCAGTAGTAGTGTCTCGTAACCAGGAGGTTTCAGGTTCCAAATGACGTGCTCGTCCCCTCGGATAAGACATCAGTTACCAAGGCCGTCAGATTGGACATGAATTTTGATAAATTTGAACATGAAAGTCCGCTGGATACTTATCAGAATTACACACTCGTAGTCGTATCATTTAAATGCCTAATTAGATTAATAAACGTGATAGAAAAATAAATGTCAATTGATATTCCTAGCTGGTTTTAAGTTTTTATTCTTGAAATAATGTATATTTTACAGTTAGAATAATGGGGGTCACGAAAAACATACCTGACGCAACAGTGAGAGAACGAAGTATTGAATTGTTCTTAACCATTTTGTGAGAAGCCATTACAAGTTTGTCCTCACAACTGGGATGTGAGCAGGTATATCATCTTGGCTTTTCTCTTAATACCTGAATTGAACGAAACTTAACGTTTAATATCACACTACACTCTCTTTACAATCCAACTCTAAAATGTGTGACAAAGCATCATAAAAATGCATTGAATACTGCTTCTCTCGGGACTTTTCGCATCAAACTTTGTTTTTCTTTTTCCTTTTCATTTCCGAAAATAGACCTTTTTTGTTGTTCTGTTCCATGAAAATGTTCGATTACAAATGGTTTTTTTAGTGAGTTTTCTCTCACTTGAATATCGTAATTTTAATTATTTTTTGTGATAACCAAACAACCGAAACCTTCACCATAATCATCCTCCTTTATCACCCTCCTCATATTAACATCATCATTTTCATCACCACCATCCTCATCATTATAATCATCATTCATCATCATCATCATTAACATCATCATCATTATCACCAGCACTATCATAACCATCATTGTCTTCATCAGCATCGTCATCAGCATCGTCATCAGCATCAGCATCATCACCTTCATCACCACCATTATCAACGCCATTATCCTCCTCATCGCCATCACCACCATCATCACCATTATCATCACTGCCACGGCACCACCATTATCCTCGTCCTCCTCCAAATCACCATCATCCTTATCATCTTCATCATCAGCAGCAATATCATCACCATCATCGTCATCATCATCATCATGACCAACATCATCATCACGATCACTATCATCACTCTTTGGACTACGTGGAAGGACAGAGCCATTAGGTTAATGGCTCTGATATGGAATATCCAACCGTTTTATCATTCTATTGTTGTTATATAAGTCTCCGATTTTGTTATATTGCGTTATAGTTTTGTATGATGATTTTTGGAAATAAAACAAACAAAACTCTCATCGTGATCGTCAACATCATCAACAAGTTCTTCGTCACCATCATCACCACCGCCATAATATTCCTCATCACCACAATCACCACCATCACCACAATCATCATCATCCTCATCACCACCATCCTCCTCCTCCTCATCATCATCATCATCATGAACATCATCATCATCATCATTACTATCATCATCATAACCATCATCACCTTCATTATCATCACCAACATCACCAACATCATCACCATCACCATCATTATCATCATCACCACCGCCATTATCTTCCTCATCACCATCACCACAATCACCACCATCACCACCATCCTTCTCCTCCTCCTCCTCATCATCATCATGAACATCATCATCATCATCATCATTATCATTACTATCATCATCATAACCATTATAACCCTCATCATCATCACCAACATTGCCAACATCAACATTACCACAATCATCATCATCATCATCACCAACATCATCACCAGCATAATCATCATTCACCACTATTACAGAAATTACTTGCAATTACTTGTTCTGTATTCGCTCATCTTTAAAGTTTAAAGTTTCAAGTTCAAGTTTAGTTTATTTCCAAGTTTATTGTAACCATGAATGAGTATTACCAAGGAGGTAGGGGAGCTTCCGTATTACATCAACAGCAGCAGCTTCTTACTAATAGATTTTTATTCTAACATCAAGAGTGACAACATTTCTTCCTTGGGATTCACAACTTTTCAAACAAAACCATTTATTTACGCCTCGAAATATAAACTGATACATACACACGTTATAATTGTTTGTCCATGTTTATGATACCCTCTACATATTTATGAATTGTGCACGAAATTGATTTGAAACGGGTCAGCTCGCGATTTGTCCAAAATAATCACAGAACCTATCAGATATGTTTGTCACCAATTACCTGTTCATACACATACAGATCATTTTAGGTAATAGTTGCAATACTTTTGTTTATACATATGTTCTTCATATAGAACACAGTTTTTTTTTTTTAAAGAATGTCAAATGGAAACTAAGTTAAGATAAACACGAACAACTATTTTTGAGCTTCCTCAATCTTTGTATGTCAAATTAAGAGAATATCAAAGTAAGAATATATCCTATTAAAAGAGATCGTTGTTAAAATACCTAATAAACAAGATAAAACAGAGTTTAGGTCACGATTGTGTGTGTAGTCCAAGTAACCCATGACAGTGCATGTGATCGTCAGTAGTTGTAGTCTGTTAGTCAAAGCATTTTCTATAATGATAATTCAAAACCTCACAGTATACATGCAGACTTGTGTTTTTCATACTGAATGTTCCCTCTTTGCTTCTGGGCAGTATATTTCACAGTGTCAACATAACTGATTTGAATTTGATATGAATTTCCATTGGTAGTCTTCCTACCATAATTATGTGCATACTTATTTAATTCACTATAATGTATATATTTATCCTTCGCGTGCTTTGACATGCTTTATTACAAATAGGGTTTGTTAAATCAAATATTCACATAACATGCGAATTTAATTTCCCTTTACAATATTACGTACTCGTTTAATCAGAACTCAACTTTATAATCTAAAAGAACTCAAGGAAATATATACTCCGAATTATTGGGGTTTTGTTGAGCTTAAGGTGAACGATGACACATTACTTTCTTCAAATAACTTTGTAAGCTTTCGGAGTTCGGGATAACTCGGTGATCATGTAAAAAGGTGCTCTCCTTTGGCTTCTCTCAATTATTATTTATTTTGAGATTCATCAAGAATATATACTAAACTTGTACTGTTCAAACTTCGGAAATAAATATTATCCATGGAATAACCAAAACAAAGTCTCCTAACCATTGACGTATAGATTGTATACTTTCTCAATTAACACTATGAAAATGTATTTCTCAGAACTTGAGTCACAGAAACACAGGGATGGTAACCTACCCATATGTATGTGTAAAGATGCAAAGAATAGGGAAACAAAATCAACTACACCTTGTGTATAAGGCCTACTTTAAAAGACGACAGAGTAACATGTTTACAAGGTCATCAAGTGATGGTCTCCAGCTATACATGTATTAAACACACAGTTGAATGATTATATAGCTTCATCTTTTTACATGAGTGTGTAATTCAAATAACGCAGCTAGCTATTATCAGTTTATAAATATAATGACTACTTTTTCATCAAACATTCCTTCATAGTTATATACATATCTAAGTTTCCAGCTTCCAGTTTACTTCCACTTATAACAAACAGTCAACAACAATACACGCATATACTTGGAAATACAAATTATAAACATATACAAAAATGTATGTACATTTAATTATACGGGTACTCAAGCTGATAAGTGAGGGAATGAATTAAAATGAATAGCTAACTTCAGAGTGGAGGAGCCGACAGAGGCTAAAGACATGTCGATGGCTAGCTTCATGAAGACTTGCTTAATTCAAAATATCATTCTAAAATGGCCAATGGCTTCATTTATCTTGATCATACTATAACATAATCTTTAATGACATCTTCATGGTCTAATTACGAGGTGAATACACAATAACAATAATCGAACCCCGTCAATAAATTTCCTAGTATTCGGGTTCAACGTAAGCTTCTATATACAAAGTTTAATTAAAATGAAGAGATAAGCATGCCATAATTAAATATGACAGTTTTGATTTAAACAGTGCCATTTCCAACAGAAGAAAACAAGCATACACAGTGCGTCCAAGAAAAAGCAAAACCGAGAATTATCGATATTTTATCATAACTGAATCACAATTATAATTAATAAATGACACATATTTGTAAAGCTTGGACGCTCTTCTTTCATTTAATGCAACTCATATGATACATATTTCACGCATGAGTGATTAAAAATAATTTGAAGAAAAGGAACCAAAAAGTCATTTGGCGAACAAGATCTGACTTCCAAAGAGAAAATCACATTTCTAGAAAGTCAATATTTTGCCCTTTCATAGACACCTCAATCAGGAAAATGAGCCAGGAATATCAAAGTCAGTTTTGACACGAACATCAGGAAGGTGAAAACCAAAGAAAGGTTTTGATATGGTAGGTAACAGTTTTTATCGCGATTATTTCCGTAAACCCTATGACATCAGAAGTCACGAAATGTTTATTTCGAGAACTCACGTGATACACAAGGTGATAAATAAGGTGTTACAGCCTGTTCTACTTGAATTGACTAGATTCAATTCCATCGGTAGTCCAGTTTTTCATTGCCATTGATTGATGGCCAAAGGTGTATATACATTGATGTGAAATATGTATGAAATACTTATTAATGACATGATGTGTAATCTATTATGTGTTTATGACCAGAATATTGATGGCTATCTGTCATGAAAGGAATTTGTTCCAGACGAGAAGGGAAATGTACTACTCAAAGGTCAGTTAGAGGTAGCCAAGCGTAGGATGCATTATTGCATACATTTGCATTATATATATTTTTTTATGCATGCTTTTGGGTTGGCTATTGAATGTTAATATAAATATAAATAGCTCTCATACCTAGGAGGTTTTTTAATGTTAAGGACCTGGCAAAGATAGGGTAAAGGGAAGTTGCTTTAGAATAAAGGGCAAAACCCTTCAAGTCAGGGCTACGGTGCAGACGTTTAATGCACGAGGTAAACTTTTTTAGTAAGGCAGCAGAAACATTTTTCTTCAGAGAGACCGTCAACTCGGGACGAGATAAGCTGTCAAGTCGACGGGGATTTCTACGCAGTCTGGAGACTGGCTAAGCGACCAGGGGAGTCATCGACAGAGATAGAAGGGACTTTTAGATTTGCACGTTGACAGCTTCGACTGCAACGTGTGACGTCATTTAAAGACATTGCGCATGCGTCACGTCGTCTCAGTCGGCGATCGAGAGGGTGTCAACCTTGATTTTCCTAAATCTAGTACGGTACTAGTATATGCCGCGTGCGCATAAAATATACAGTTCCTCAGGTAGACAAAGGAACATCCCTGCCCTGTTATTATGTACAAATGTGTAGAACAGGTGTCACATGCATATTCACCTGTTCTACACATTTTTAAATAAAAGCAGTGAAGGGATGTTCTACCACAGCAATAGGCCATTTTCGTAATGTAACCAAATTTAATGCATAGGTCTATGTGAAGTGCCTCAATACAAACTATTTCATTCACCTGATAAGAATAATAGTATTTCAATAGACAGAATCCTAACTGCATACATTAGTTGTTGCCAGGTTGGACAAACATTATACCTACCTTGCAACACTTAATATATGCAGTTGCATTAAATTTGGTTACATTACGAAAATGGCCTATTGTTGAGGGTAGGATGAGGAACTTTATATTTTGTTCTCTTTCTTTGTCTGTCATGTTCATAGTGTTACTTCCTGCATGCATGTATATCGTCGAGTTCAATCTAAAAGATTTCTAATTGTAGTCAACATGGGCAGTTGAGTACGTTGACACGCATGATCAGTCGGCGTTCGTCGTGTTCTCGTTCACTCAATCTAAAAGTCCCTAGAGATGAGCTGCCAAGTCGACGGGATTTCTACGCAGTCTAGAGACTGGCCAAGCGACCGGGAGCTGTGGGGGACTCGCGAGATGGAAGCTGCCGTGCACTAAAGTTATGTTCTAGTAAATTGATTATGTTCTGTTGATTTTTGACGCAACGATTTGTAGGCTGAAGATTAAAACTTCATTATACCTTTATACAATTGTTTTCTGCTGTGGTTTCTGATGAGGTAGCAATTTAAATAACTAAAAAGAAGTCACTCACGTAACACTATTAATAAATACAATAAGATACTTTTTGACATTATGATTAAAATCCAGATGACTGGCATCTCCGTTTCTTTGCTTCATTTTAGATGACAGAGGCTTTTTCCATACACAAACATATTCTTCGGTAATAGAATGAACAGTTTTTGCTTCTAATCTGTGAATCGGAAGGGATCACCATGTCGTTCTGTTGCGTTAAACAACAATAATTGAAAACAGAAAACTGGACACAAAAAAAAATGAATTGAATCCATACCTTTAAAATTAGTTAAATCAAAAGTCATTTTATAGTATACGCATTTTGAATTTCAGGAGAATCTGTCTACAAATCACCTAAGGTAATTGAGAGTCATAATACATCACGTAAGGATACATTTTTAAATCATTGCATAATTGTGAAGTCGCCTGAAACGGGACTGTTATCATTCATGGACTGCATGGTGTGATGGTTAGTTTGAATATATAGAGTCTATCAGGAGTACAGAAAGCAATCTCCCCTGATCGGAACTCGCGGAGAACGTACCAGCTTCTCTCAGACTTCTCAATCTTGTGATCAGAGATGAGAGTCTGGACGTGTTTCAGCTCGCTGGTGTACTCATCTATACTAACCAACCCATCATCATGATTGACCCAGGCGATTAGGATTGAATTATTCTGAGTTACAGCAGCGTGTGCCGATAGTCCCGATTTCTCTACCTTGTGTTTCACATTGCCATCTTTGTCAATTATTATTACTGTATAACCAGTTTTGATGATCAATACATCATTAGAACTAGTGATATGCTGAGGTGTATACCCATCGCATGGTATCTCCCTGATCGCCTTTCCACCATCTGGTGCGAACACCTGTATCTTCTTGGCTTTCCAGTATCCGACATAGATCAGATCATTACTGTCTACAGTGAGACTACCAATTCCACCTTCATCAATATTCAGAGTATCAAACGTTACATCCAACTGCTCATACGCATGTGTGTACATTGTGATGACATTGTTGCCTTTCAGTACGACAAACCGACCATCAGACAGCAATCCTACACAATACATAATGACATCCTTGAGCACTGTCCTCTGCAGCTGACCATCAGCAGAGAATATATCAATTCCTCTTGTAACGTATACCACTGCCATACTACCATCGGGTGTACCAACTATGTTATTCACGAGGCCTTTCTCTGAGAGTTCTAAATCACGAACCGACACACATTTCACTACCCTTACCTCACCAATGTTTAACTGATCACATTGACAGTTAATTGTGAACAAAATACATGTTACAGCAACGAGACAGACTAGGAATCCTACTATACCGATTCCAACAGTTGTCTTCTGCAGCTGACCAAAGTTCAACCGATCACATTTAGGTGTGATTATCAGTTGCTCTGCCCGGTCAGCTACATCAGTAGCAAGCTTCTCCTTCGGATCATCCCTATCTAGTACATTCTTCAGCTCACCAGAGAATGTATCACGCATAACAATGATATCACCTTCTAATGGAGCCTTCATGCTATTACCCGCTAACACACTCGCACTCTTAATACTCGTAATCAAACTCTCATCAACATCTTGCATCTCATCCAATCTTTTACATAATTTCTCTTCCTGAGCGTCCAACTGCTTGTCTAATGCTGCTTTAATCTCGTTTAATTTCTTGAGTGATTCAGCCTTTTTGCAGGCAATGTGATCTGTGACACGCTTCTTCTGATTCTTGATGCAGGTCATGTGATTCTTGATGGTTTTAACCTTCGTCTTACTTCGGGCTTTGAGAGATTCAATTTGTGTCTTGGTAGAAGCATTGTATTCCTTAGCATCTTGAACAGTGTGGCCTTTCTTGTCATGATACAACATTCGACATCTCAAGCAGATGAACTTCTTACAAGTGATACACACATCAGTACATATGTATTTTTGTTCATCTGCTTTGTGTTCTTGGCAGTAAACTTCTTTTTCGATAACCACCCTTCCCTCTCTGATGTCTTCTACTCTCACAACTCTATGCTTGCCACTAAGGGCCCATTTGTTGTGAATGCCCAGGCATGTGTTACACATGTTCTTACCACACTCACAACATAAATATACAGCTCTCGAGTTAGAGTCACACATTTCACAGACTTGCTGGCTATTTCTCACATCATCAATGAGAGATTTAAGAGGAACATTAGTATTTAGATTTAAGACATTGCCACCCTCTACAGATGTTATGCTTCGACAGATGGGACATGTAAGATAATCTTTTGAAGAGCTTTTAAGAATATCATTAAGGCATTTCTTACAGAAGGTATGTGTACATGATAACTGCTTCGGGTCACAAAGCAGCTCGAAACAAACAGGGCACTGCAAATTGCGTGAAACTTTGCGTTTAAATTCCGACATTGTGATTCTCCTATCTCAATGTGCACTGATATGATACATAATGCAAACATCAATAGTATATCAATGGTCAATTTTAACTCGATGACTAGAGAATATTCATATCTTCCATAGGTTTAAGACAGATATCATCACTTCCAGTAGACAACGGTTATATTAAGGTTGAATAAACATATTTAGTTGTGATAAACCACCTTTAGTCATGTTAATGATAAAATAAACCCGGCTTAAATAATCGTTTTGAAGATTTTCAGTAGTCACTAAGCAACAGTATATAACATTATGACAAAGTATTTTGTTCTAATAGTTAGGGCTATAATTAACCAAAGTAACTGAGTGTAATGAGATGAGTGTTTACAGTCGGGTATATTCTCCTTCCTGCCGTTGACCACAACATGCTATCTGCTGCAGATCAAGAACAAGTCAGGAGGCAGTCTGAAGAGGACTGAATATGATCTCATTTCTTCTGATCCGTACTCCTCACACAATGTACTAGTTGGCCCTGAAATTGAAAATGAATAATAGTGATACAACATAATAATTGGGCCTTATATACCCAGGGTAGGACAACTGTATTAATACTGCTCTTCCTGCGGGCCCCCAGTTACTATTGCCCCTTCAATTGTCAGTTACCCATTTACACATGGGTAGAGGGTGGTAAATATGGATCGTCGTCTTGCCAAAGCATGTTAATGGCTGACAATCGAACCATCAATCGTATAAGAGTAGAGTGAATTAATGAACCACTTTAACACGACACCTCCAAAGTATGACCAGTCGAGTCAATATTGATAGTGAAGAACAATTTATATCTATGATTATAATTATAAAGCATTTTGCGTCACGATGGAGAGCGAGAAAGAAAGGAATGACTAAGTACGGGCTACGAGGAGGGGGAGGGTGCATTGAACCAGAAAGAGAGAGACAGACAGAGAGAGAGAGAGAGAGAGAGAGAGAGAGGAGTTTACCGCTCAAGATGGCGGTCTCCTGCGTTTTTGTAATTTATCTTTTTTCATTAAAAAATATTTGTGTTTTATAATTTTGTATAATGAAGAAATAATTGTTAAATTATGTATATGTTGATGTACTATTTTGAAAACATACAAAACAACAACACAGAACTGACAGAAGGCCTTGTGTTGATATAGTTGCATTTCCCTTCTCTTTATATTTTAACATATTCGTGATGTTTCTTATCATACCACTCTGTTCATTAATACATTTACTAAACAAAGTATACAATAAACTTTGCGATTGATATCCACAATTTGCCACTAAAAAACATGTCGATCAAGGTCGAAAACTATCCAAACTCTCAATAAAACAGATACCAGTTTCACATATTCACCTTAGAGAGCGTTTGAGATAAAATATGTTTCAAGGCCTACAATAGCTATAAACATGAATTTTTTGCATTATTTATACATTAAAAGAATCCCTAATATAATTTCTAAATGTGCATTTTTTAATATTTGTGAAAAAAATGTTCTTAAACAGATCATCAAAAGACCGACATCACCATAAAATGCCTGACAAGTAGCTTTAAACCCATTTTCAAATTTGGAAACAAAGTTCATAGTCTATTAAAGTAGAGACATCCTCCTTCCGAAAACTTCCCAATCAGCCTTTTTGGCAAATTGACAACTGACTAAAGATGCCAAAGAGGAAGTCCCTCTCTTCGTTTTTCATGTCATGTTTATGTAATGTGCTAAGCATACTCAGAATGAATTTATTTAAGTACAATTAGCTGCTATAGTCATAGAACAATCATGCAATACTTTTGTTTAATGTAATAATCAGTTGATGGTTGATTTAAAGATTTATACACCGTTATCATGACTGTGTATATCGAACACCATAATCCGACAGTAACTTACATAAACCACGTAAAATCTTTCGTTGGACTCGAATGCATGTTGTCCACCTAGAAGATTCCTCTTTGCTGTTAATATTTCGGATCTGGAATAAAAGGGAGACATGTTAGTAAAATTGAGACCAATCTATATTCATGATAACACGGCAGGAATTCATTCAGAATACTATATGGGTGGGTGGGTGTGGTTATTTTACCTGACTGCTAAGAAAGCATAAATGCTTGTTAGTAAGCAACCAGATGGCCGACGGCTTTAGATCCTCTCCGAGGGACCTGGTAATGAGAATTAGTGCCTTACCTAAGGGCACTAGCGCATCGACTTGGTTTTGAACCAGGGTCACCGGTTTATGACACCACTGCTATACCGACTGAGCTATCGCGCCTCCTCTTATAACTCAGACTCAACTATAGTCATAATAGTAGAGTAGACGTTCCATCATGAATAAATTATTACACTAGAAGATTGTCAATTTAATAAAATGTTTAACAGTTGGCAATATTTATTCATGGGCTATGATAACTTTAAAAGACAATCTTACCAAATCTCTTTGAAATTCTAATAATCGAAGCAAGTGTCATTCCTAAAGGGTTCGAACGAAGCTGAACACATCGATTTGAAAGAACATGAGGAAACAAATCACGTCGTTGTTGATAGAAGGCTCAGTGTGAGACAACGAACAAGTTAGTTCCTGGTTTGAGTAAAGCCAATCCTACATAGGAATGAAACAATGACAGGAAGCCAGTTGGGTTCAAGCTGGGTACGAACGGTACACGACAGGGATCAAATCGGTGACTCATGGTTGACACAATTATTACGATATTCCGACATGTTACATACCGTACTATAACGGAAACTTCATTTGCTCTCCCGGACATGGATATTCTTCATGGAGAAGGTTTCTTAACCCTACAATTTTCTAGGAAATATATTTCCATGTTAGTATTCAAAGCTAGGTTCAGGAAGGATAAAGTATTCTTAATATGAAGGCTAAGTAGAAATCCAAAGCAGCAAGAGAGATTGGCCTTTATCATGCTTGAGGAGGCGAATACCTCAACCTCAACACATTTGATAGGTCACAATTAAAAGTAATTTTTTCATCAGCCGTCTCCAGATATTTCTGTCACCCAACACAAAATGTCGTAGGACTTGCTAAAAAGGTCACGAAATTCAGGATTTGCAGAATATCTTGGGATATTGTAGGGTTTGTATAATATGTCAGGATGTTGTAGGGCTTACATAATAGGTCAGAGCGTTGTACGGATGGTAGAAGAGGTCAGGATGTTGTAGGGCATGTAGAATAGGTCAGGATGTTGTAGGGCTTACAGAATAGGTCAGAGCGTTGTACGGCTTGGAGAATAGGTCAGGATGTTGTAGGGCTTGCAGAATAGGTCGGGATGTTGTTGGGTTCGGAGAATAGGTCGGGATGCTGTAGGGCTTGCAGAAGAGGTCGGGATGTTGTAGGGCTTGCAGAATAGGTCGGGATGTTGTAGAGCTTGGAGAATAGGTCGGGATGTTGTAGGGTTTGGAGAATAGGTCGGGACGTTGTAGGGCTTGGAGAATAAGACGGGATGTTGTAGAGCTTGGAGAATAGTTTAGAATGTTGTAATGGCTTGCAGAATAGGTCGGGATGTTGTAGAGCTTGGAGAATAGTTTAGAATGTTGTAATGGCTTGGAGAATAGGGGAGGATGTTGAAGGGCTTGGAGAATAAGTCAGGATGTTGTAGGGCTTGCAGAATAGGTCAGGGTGTTGTATGGCTTGCAGAATAGGTCAAGATGTTGTAGGGCTTGGAGAATAGGGGAGGATGTTGTAGGGCTTTGAGAATAGGGGAGGATGTTGTAGGGCTTGGAGAATAGGTCGGGATGTTGTACGGCTTGGAGAATAGGTCAGAATGTTGTAGGGCTTGGAGAATAGGTCGGGATGTTGTAGGGCTCGGAGAATAGGTCAGAATGTCGTACGGCTTATAGAATAGGTCGGGATGTTGTAGGGCTTGGAGAATAGGTCGGGGTGTTGTAGGGCTTGGAGAATAGGTCGGGATGTTGTAGGGCTTGAAGAATAGGTCGGGATGTTGTAAGGCTCGGAGAATATGTCAGAATGTTGTGGGGCTTGGATAATAGGTCGAGATGTTGTAGGGCTTAGAGAATAGGTCGGGATATTGTAGGGCTTGGAGAATAGGCCGGGATGTTGTAGGGCTTGGAGAATAGGTTGGGATGTTGTAAGGCTTGGAGAATATGTCAGAATGTTGTGGGGCTTGGATAATAGGTCGAGATATTGTAGGGCTTGTATTATAGGTCAGGATATTGTTGGGCTTAACAAATAGGTCGGGATGTTATAGGACTTGTATAATAGGTCAGGATGTTGTAAGGCTTGTTGAATAGGTCAATATGTTATGAGCTTGTATAATAGGTCAGGATGTTGTTGGACTTAAAGAATAGGTCGGGATGTTGTAGGGCTTGTATAATAGGTCAGGATGTTGTAAGGCTTGTTGAATAGGTCAATATGATGTGAGCTTGCATAATAGGTCAGGTTGTTGTTGGGCTTAAAGAATAGGTTAGGATGTTGTAAGGCTTGGAAAAAAGGCCAGGTTTTGTAGGGCTTGGAGAATAGGTTTGGATGTTGTAGAGCTATGAGAAAAGGTCGGGATGTTGTAGGGCTTGGAGAATAGGTCAGGATGTTGTAGGGCTTGGAGAATAGGTCGGGATGTTGTTGGGCTTGGAGAATAGGTCGGGATGTTGTAGGACATGGAGAAGAGGTCGGGGTGTTGTACGGCTTGGAGAAGAGGTCGGGGTGTTGTACGGCTTGGAGAATAGGTCGGGATTATGTAGGGTTTGGAGAATAGGTCAGGATGTTGTAGAGCTAGGAGAATAGGTCGGGATGTTGTAGGGCTTGGAAAATAGGTCAGGAATTTGTGCTTAAAGTGATCCAGTAACTTTGTCTTAGATCCTTTGACAAATCCTTGATTTAGGTCATGCTGCAGTGATAATTATGAACCTTTAGGTCAGTCAGGAACCCCATGACTTTTACAAGCCGATCGCCTGTCTGATTATCAAGATATTTATGATTGCAAATCGAAATAAAAAATTGCGTTTGCCAAACGGTTTTCATAACACTCCAGTTTATTGGCTAAAACGAGTATAGTAAAATCGGTCACTCAAAGGTTTCTCACTTTTTGAGGCACTTCTTGATCATTTTGGAGCGCAATTTGTTTAGGGCTTCAATATTAGAGTAATAATGACTGCTTTGAGAGATTGAAGGCAGAATGAGCGATTTGAAACTCTCATTGTAAACGCCATCGTAATCGCAGTTCCACGGTGTACTGTTTATGCTCACTTCTCTGGCTCCTCCAGGCATGATTCTGGCTCAGAAGCAGACTCATGCCTGGAGGAGCCAGAGAAGTGCAGTGCAGAGTCTGCACTGCGCATGCTACGTTGACCCCATTTAAACGCGTTTACAAATGATTGAGCGTTTATGCTTCCCCAGAATCGCCGATTTTGCAGAATTGCCGATCCAAAACGCACCTTTCTGTGAGTTTACGATCGGCGATTACGATCGCCGTTTTTCTGTGATTCTACAAAAATGAGAAAGGACCGTCTTTTGAACTAAACGCGTAACAAATGCCTCATTCTGGCCAGAAAAAGTTGAGCATAAACGTACCCATAGCTGTTTTTAAACGCTCAAAGGGAGGTTACAATCGAGAGCGTATACAAACAACTTTGTCTCGAATATTAAAGCAGTCATTATTACTTTTATATACTGAAAAAAGAGTCAACTTTAATATGACACCACCTTGGCTTTTCTCTAGTTTATCTGCACGATTGTTTTTTTGTGAGTGTATCTTTGAGAGTTAGACTAGTCTAGATCTAGACCTCTGTAGCATTTCCCCCTAATTCCTCACAAATTTCAAAGCTGTTGAGTGTCATAACATCAATAAATACCTTGTCCTGAAGACCTAAAGGATCATCCAAATCAAGCGAACCTTGGATTTTGACCATGTCTTCTGCCGAGATAGCTGTTTTGTAAACTCTCGTCGAATTGGAAAAATCTTCATGCTTAATTTATGATGTCGACATTGTTAGACTTAGAATTGAGGAAATGACTGTGAAGTCCGAATCTAATAGACTAGTAAAAATTGACTTCTTCATGTATAAAGAACCGTTCTTC
This sequence comes from Strongylocentrotus purpuratus, assembly GCF_000002235.5. Taxonomy (NCBI): domain Eukaryota; kingdom Metazoa; phylum Echinodermata; class Echinoidea; order Camarodonta; family Strongylocentrotidae; genus Strongylocentrotus; species Strongylocentrotus purpuratus. The sequence continues at coordinate 31,412,334 of NW_022145604.1, read as the reverse complement.
CTTCTAGACGACAGCACCAGCGTAAAACTTTTGGAGTAGGCCTAAGCCTAGATCTACGTTGTCCAGCTCCGAATTTGGAAGTTTGTTTACGCTATCGAGGGCTGTGTCGATAACTGGCAGGTAGCCTAGATCTATCTAGACCTAATCTTCGAATATGTTTATGGAGAATTTCACGACTTCATTGACTTCTTCATGTATACAAAACCGTTCTTCCGTCTATAGCACCAGCGTTAACATTTTGGAGTAGGCCTAGGCCTAGATCTACGTTGTCTAGCTCCGAATTTGAAAGTTTGTTTACGCTATCGAGGTCTGTGTTGATAACTTGCAGGTAGCCTAGATCTAGACCTAATCTTCGAATATGTTTATGGAGAATTTCACGTACCCTGTTGGTGTTCCTGCTGTCAGTGGAATTAATCAAGTCTTCTGATTGATCATCATCAAGAAGTTGAAAGTTACTCTAGAACTATTACATAGGTTTGGCATTTTTCGTTTATTTACGGGAATGGCTAAAATCACGACTGCAATTAAGTAATACTATTTCAATAGCCAAAATTTAAACTGCATACATAGTTGTTGCCACAATTAATATATGCAGTTTGCATTTTGACTATTGGACTACTATTATTCTTATCAGGTGAATGAAATAATTTGTATTGAGGAACGTCACAAAGACTTATGTACAAATCAAATTTGATTATATCACAAAAGTGGCCTTTTCCCTGCCACGCAATACAGTACAGACGGGTCTACACGACTAGCACAACTTTTCTCGACCAAGCCACAAAACAGCCTTTTATCATATTTCAACAATTTATATGATCCAAAATCCATGTTTTATCCATATTCATCCTTAGTAACAAAAAGATGGAATTACCTTTCCATCTTTGGTACAAGCTCGCTGATCGGGTTTTAATTCACTTGGGGCGTCATTGAGAACGCCCGTAGATTTGGCCAAAAACCGTTCAGGTCACTCCGCTGTTTTAATACTATAATAGCTTCTCGATTTTGCACACGAACCACATATTGTCCGTCTGCGTTGAGCTTGTAAAAACTCCCTAATATTTCCACTTAGTGCACACCGGGTAAAATAGTACGCAAGATCTTACTTTATTTTTTTTCCATCAGCTCTCTAATTTTCATATGATATATTATCTGCCTTTATGAAATTGGAAACATCTTTTTAGAACATCAAAGTTCTAAGGAAACAGCGGAAATGTAACCAATTCCGACTCCTACAACCTTCGGCTTGACCTCGAGTCGAGGCTCAGCCTTGGCCTTATCTCCCGCGTATAGATGTACAGTGCGTCCCAGAAAATACGAAACCGAGAACTATCGATGTTTCATCATTACTTAATCACAATTATAATGAATAAATGACACATATTTGGAAAGCTTAGATCCTCTTCTTACATTTGATGCAACTCATATAACATAATTAACAACAGACTTAACTCCGTTTCGTTGACAATCGGCCGTAGACGAAAGACTTAATGCATGGCTGATTGTCAACGAAACGGAGTTAAGTCTTTTGTCAATTCTGCTTGTTGCTACGGCAGGCAGCCAGTGAAAACGAATTAGTTTGATAAAATTATGGAAATGCAATCACGACTTTAAACAAACATAACTTTGTCATTCGTTGCTCATTTTTCCTGATTGAGGTGTCATATGAAAGGGCAGAAACGCAACTTTCTAGACATTTGATTTTCTCTTAGAAATTCAGATACCGTCCGCCAATTGACTTTTTGGTTTCCACTCTTCAAATTCATTTAAGCACTCATGCGTGAAATATGCATCATATAAGTTACATCAAATGAAAGAGGAAGATCTAAGCTTTCCGGTGTCATTTGTTAATTATAAATGTGATTAAGTTATGATAAAACATCGATAATTCTCGGTTGCGTTTTTTCTGGGACGCACCAGATGTGATTTACTGGGTAGGAGTTCGAACATTTGGCAGAAATACTTAGGAAATGTTATTCTCTTTTTAGTATTGATTAGAAATTGCTAACTTCATGACTTCATGATGCTATATTTAACTGAGCAATCCGAATTCTCGGTCAACCTCCGCTATAAGCTAGCCCGGGGAACTTTGGGACTCTCCGTATTCGTTCTCGTTACTAGGGCGCTTTAGTAACGAGACGGTACGCACAGGAGACGGAGTGTTTAACCAACTGTGACGGGTCTCGCACTCTTGTTACCGTCGTGATATTTAAGCGCTTTCGCTGTCTGCTAAAGGCGACGGGGACGCAAAGCCGTATCCAATTCCCGCGCTGAACTGCACGCCTGCTGCCTTTTGGTGCTAGTGCTCTAGGGCCTTGAGGCTTGGCCGGAGCGCCGGGGCAATGGACCCGGCGGTGGGCTGTAGTGCACAGCGTGCAGGCACGTCATTCATAACGATGAAAAAGGTCCCCCAAAGTAGGCCTAAACGGCCAAACCATCAATTTATTGTAGATTGGGGGATAGAATAAGCTACTTATCGAACAGACATTGGAATCACTAGTAGATTCCCTGTTTTTATCTTCAGTAGTCATGGTAGTGCCCTGCATTGTTAGATCTAGATCAAAATTATTTGTCAGCTCCTCTCTCTTACGTCGTGTTTAGGGAACGAACGCTATGATGGCCGAGTACCGTTCCGAAAATCGACGGGACGGAGAGATTTCAGATTCGCGCATGCGCAGTTCGTTTTTTTCGCTCGCGTTACCGTCTCCTGTGCGTACCGTCTCGTTACTAAAGCGCCCTACTGTAGCTGATGGGCTAGCAGGCAGCTGTATAAGACTGCACTGCCGTGTATACAATTGCACAGCTACATGTAATTGTTCAGTTCGATGCTTTACCTCTTTTCAGAAATTCAATTTCTGTTCTCCATTCATTCAGTTACTGTTAGACAGTGTACTATATTTTAGTCGAAAGGTATCATATACTCTTTTCACACTGGTTTTGCTTAACCCCGTACTTTGCTTAGCCCCGTACTATCCTTAACCCCGGACTATTTTTTTTGGCTTTTCACACACGCTGTTTTTAGTCCCGTACTAGCGCCTATTCCAGAATAAGAAAATTCCCGCTGTTCTCACTGCATTTCGTTAACCCCGGATATCGTGAATGTTATGATTGGACATACTTCGCATCTGGCCAGCTGCGATACGCTCCATTGCGTAGTACTGGACTATTTTTCGTTTCTGTTCTCATTCATTTGCTTAGCACCGCAATTGCGGGGTTAGCAGGAGTTAGCACCACAATTGGGGAGTTAGCCCTGCTATTTTGCAGGGTTAGTTAACCCCGTACTATAGGTGGGGTTAGCCAACTTTAGCCCACTTTGGTAAAAACCAGTCTGAACAGAAAGGGGAATAGGCTTAACCCCGTACTATAGGTGGGGCTAAGACCCCCCCCCTTAACCCCACCTATAGTACGGGGTTAAGCAAAATATTGCCAGTGTGAAAACAGTAATAGACTAATTCGTATTATGTGGTAACCTACATAGTACGTATTCTACGTGTGCATTTTTATTGGACTCGAGCTTGAGTCGAAGGTTAGGAGCCGGAAATATAATACAATTTGCACACTTCCTGAGAATGTGTCATTAGAAAATGTGGCTGTGATGATCATACATTAACTATGGTAGTCAGGTTTATCATCTTCACGTTTGGCAGGAATAACCTGATGACCTATTGATTTGTGAGCGAGGGAGAAACCGAGATGATGAGGGAGTGGGGTTGGGAGAGGGCGTCCCACAACAGGACCTATAAGAGCCATTGATTAGGAGAGTGTGACCAACAAAGTTTAAGTTGGGCAACATATAGCGAATACTGCTTTGTTGGGCAAACACAGGACAAAATAATCTACGCCATGTTGTGACCAAGTGAAACCAAGTTGGCCAAATTCTGTGTATAAATGGATCTGGAACCAACAAAAATGCCCCTCCAAAAAAAAATCGCCCTTCTAAGCAAATAAATTACTACCCCGGCAATAAAATAGTGCCCTTACTGAGGAGAAATATGTTCCTTCTTTTTTTGTTGCTCGCTTAAATAATATTCTTGACCCATTCGTTCGCTTTGTTCACTCATTGCAGTCCCCCGCCTGCCCCGCCACCTAGACCACCCCCGTCCCCCTAACACATTATATAAAAATATGGAAATATGGAATTATGGAATCTTAAACAGGAAAATTAATTAATGCAAAATAGAAATGTCAATTAAGTTGATAATTTGTTTGATCTAAGTTCAAGTACAGTAATCGATATGATATATTTTCGTGGGTTACGTACAGGAAAAAATAGCTTTGATTTGCCAAAATAGATCTTAACGCACCATACAACTTTTTAAAGAGCGCCATCTAAAACAAAATGTCAACATGACGTGTAAGTAAGTCTGAGATGCGTGTCTGCCGTGTAACTTATTTAATTGTGACATTGATGATGATATGACATTTTAAAATGACGATGATTGCTGATGATATGACATTTTAAAATGACGATGATTGCTGATGATGATGATGTTGCTGCTGATGATAGTGGTGATGATGTTGATGATGACATCTTAATAAGCATAATCTTCATAAATTACATGATTATTATCAATATATTTTCATCAACATCATCATAATCATCATTATCATCATCATCATTGCCATCATTCTTCATCACTACTACCAACACAATCAGAATCATCATAACGCCCATCGGCCACGTCATCACTATCATCATCTATTTCATCCCCGACCTTGTCATCTACGTCATCATTTGAAGAAAAAAACACCTTGTCACGGTATCGCTGTCATCATCACTTTCAATGTGTATATCGTAATATTATCATCGTCATCATCGTCATCATCAGTATGCCCATCGCACATGTCGTCACTATAATTATCTATGCTATCAACAATATCACATTATCTACGTCATTATTATATTAAAATACACCTTGTCATGGTATCACTGTCATCATTACTATCAATGTTTCTATCGTCATAATCTTCATCATCATCATCATCATCATTCGACTCCGTTTAAATCATAACTATAGACAATCAATTATTCTACATCACTATCACATAGTCAACATCGACATCACCACTGCCATTATCCCTAATTATTCCTTTCATTCATTTGATTTTTATAAACGTAACAACAGACCATGAACAATGCATGTAGATTGCTGAAACTAAGTATTTACTTTTGTATTTTGTATAAGGGCTCTTATCGTTGGTTACTGTTTCAAGAATCAAATTTTAAAAATAAAACAAAACCAAAAAAACAACAGCAACCGAAACAATATACAGAAAACAGCAAGACAAAAAAAAACCCAGATCATCATCATCATTCGCCACCATTAGCAAAATTACTGGCAGTTATTTGTTGTACATTCTATCATCTTTAAAACGGACTTTAGCGACAAATGAGACTTTCAAAGGAAGTAGGATGAACTTTTGAACAGCAGCAGCACTTTAATAATTGATCCATATCCTTACATTAAGAGTGACAATATTCTTGCTTGGGATTTACCAGCTTTCAAATAAAACGATTTATTTTCGCCTCAAAATGCAGACTGATACATATACAGGTTATAGAAAGAAAGACAAAAGTATTGTTGTGATAATAGTTTCTACAATGTTTATGATATACTTTACATTACCTCATATTTCATGTTATGATAAATTTGTCCCAATTTCTTTAACTTGTTCATACACATACAGAACATTTTAGGTTATAGTTGTAATACATGTTTCTATACATTCACATAAACAATCCTTGTTCTGTTGTTCTTCTTCCGAAACAATATACATTGTCAACAAAAGAATGTCAAAGAGAAGACTGAGTTCTGGTAAAAAAAAGAAGTAAAAAAAAATATCATCGTAGAAATATCTCCTAAAAGAGAGCGCAGTTAAAATACCAAATATGACAAGATATAGCTGTAAAGTTTTGGTCAAAATGTTGTGTGTAATCCAATATACTCCTGACAGTGCATGTGATCTTCAGCAAGCTGTAGTCTGTTGGTCAAAGCCTCTTCTATTATGATAATTTAAATTCTCACAGTATACATCAAGACTTATGTTTTACATATTGAACTTTCAACATTTGCTTCTAGGCAGTATCCTTCACAGTGTCAACATAATTGATTTGAATTTGATAGGAATTACTATTGGTCGTCTTCCTTACATGATTATATGCATACTTATTTCATTCTTTATATTGTTTATATGTATCCTTCGCGTGATTTTTCATATTTTATTACAAATATGTTTTGTTAAATGAAATATTCATTTTACATGTAAATCCAGTTTTCCTTTAAAAGACAATGTACTCGTTTGACCAGAATTCAACGTGTACTTAAAGAACTTAATGAAATATATACACCGATTTATTGCGTTTTCGTTAAGCTTAGGTTAACGATGATCTATTTTCTCTAAATACTTTGTAAGCTTTAGGAGTTTGGGATTACCCGATGATGTACACGAGTACTCTTTTTTGGCTTCTTTCAATTATGATTCTTAAAAAAAATCCCCAAAAATCAACATATTATACAGAACCTGAACTGTTGAAACTTCGCCAACAATATTATCTATGGGATAACCACAACAAAGTCTCATAACTATTGACGTATAAATCTTATACTTTCTCAACACTATACAAATGTCATTTCTCCTAGAACTTAAGTTACAGAATGAAATAATTATACAGGGATGGTACCCTACCCAAATAGATGTACATGATTGTATACAACACAGAATAGAAAAACAAGTATTTTTCATTTCACCTCGTGTATAAGGCCTACTATAAAGCATGACGGAGTAACATGTTTATATGGTCATCACATGATGGTCTCCACCTATACATGTATTAAACAAACATCGTAATGATTTTATAGCTTCATCTTTTTTACACGACAGCAAAATTTCATCAAAGCAGCTAATTATTATCAGTTGGAATACTTTTTATTAGTTTTTTCTATTAAAATTGCGTCATAGCCATAAAAACATTCAGGTTTCCAGTTTCAGATTTACTTCCACTCATAAAAAAGATAACAATAATAAAAGCATATACTGAAAATACAAATTATGAAGATATACACATGAACATATTCATTTATTAATACGTGTACATAAGCTGATAAGTGAGACAAGGACAGATAGATAAATTCAGAGTGGAGGAGCCGACAGAGGCCAAAGACCTGTCAAGGGCTAGCTTTTTGTGGTCTTGCTTAATTTAAAATATTATCCTAAACATTAGTAATTGAACAAGAAGAAGTAAGAAAATAGGTAATTATTATTATGACGATTCACAGCATTTGATTAAATATATTTATTTCAGGAAATCAGTCAATAGTACTTTGATTTTCTCTTGACTGAAGACAGGTTTGATATTGACTCTATCAATGTCTACTAAAAATGCTTCTTCAGTTGTAACAATCTTGAGCCAACTATACCAACGGCTTCATTTCTCATTATCATACTAAAATATTCTCTAATGATATCATCTCAAAGGCCTAAATACGAGGTATATAAACAATAACAATTATCAAATCTACGTCCATAAATCTACTATGGTATTCCGGTTCCACGTAATCTTTCTATACTAGGTAAAGTAAAATGAAGAGATAAGCATGCCATAATGAAACATATTTTTTGCGGCAAGCGATGCCGTTTCCAACATAAGAGTGCAAGCATGTTATGTTATTGCAATGTACCATACAATATGCAATTGCTTAAAGTTTACATGCAGCATTTATACTTTAAGAAATTGTATATTGTATGGTATATTGCAATAACATATGTTAAAAGATGCATAGGCCAATTTTTTTAATATATTAATTACATTTAATTTTCACCTTCATTAGTTATGTATTATTACTATTATTATAATTCTTAATTAATCATTTAAATTATTATGCTAATTTCATATAACACAAATCTGATATTATATGTACGTAATATACATAGCCTACGTAAGATATATATATATATACTTGTGAAGATAGGTATACAGATAAGTGATCAGATGAGAGTAGAACAGTGGGAGGAGAAAAGACAACAAAGACAGCAGCTAGTTACGGCTTCAAAAGCACAACCACAAATGACTTTTGTCTGCAGCAACTGCAACAGGACCTGCCTCTCTAGGATTAGATTGTTCAGTCACAGCATGAGCTGCACACCAAGAAACTAATTAGTACAACTAGCACAATATTCTATTGTCTTTCGAGACAGAAAGTTGCCAAGGATATATATTAGAATATATCATGTATAATTTATTTCAAGAGAATAATTGAAAGTCATAATACATCACGTTAGGAGATTTTTTTTTCAATCTTTTATAATTGTGTATTCGCTTGATCCTGGACTGCTATCATTTATGGACGGCATGGTGTGGTGGTTAGTTTAAATATATAGAGTCTATCAGAAGTGCAGAAAGCAATCTTCCCTGATCGGAACTCGCGGAGAACGTACCAGTGTGTTTCAGGATTCTCAATCTTGTGATCAGAGATGAGAGTCTTGACGTATTTCAGCTCGAAGGTGTACTCATCGATACTAACCAAACCATCATCGTGCTTGACCCAAGCGATCAAGATTGAATTATTCTTAGTCACAGCAGCGTGTGGGTAAACATGTGATCTCTCTACCTTGTGTTTTACATTGCCATCTTTGTCAATTATAATTACTGTAAAACCATCGTGGAAGATCAACAAGTCTTGAAAACTAGTGATCTGCAAAGGTGAATACCCATCGCATGGTATCTCCCTGATCGCTTTCCCACCTGCTGGTGAGAACATCAGGATCCTTTTGGCTTCCCAGTAGCCGACATAGATCAGATCATTACTGTCTACAGTGAGACTACTAACCCCACCTTCATCTTTACTCATAGTATCAAACGTTACATCTAGCTTCACCCACTCCTGTGTGTACAATGTGACACTATTGTCGTACTTCCGAACAACATGTCGACCATCAGACAGAAATTCTACATCAGTGTTACCGACACCCTTGAGGACTGTCTTCTGCAGCTTGCCATCAGCAGAGAAGATATCGATTCCTCCTGTGAGGTTTGCCACTGCCATCCTACCATCGGATGTAGCAGCAATGCCATGTATGCAGTTAGAGAGTTCTACATCACGTTCTAACTCACATTTCATGAACCTGACCTCACCAATGTTCAACTGATCGCATTGAGTGTTAGGTATGAATATCATTTGCTCTGCACGGTCAGCTACATCCGTAGCAAGCTTCTCCTTTGGATCATCCCTATCTAGTACATTCTTCAGCTCACCAGACAATGTATCACGGATAACAATGATGTCACCTTCTAATGGAGCCTTCATGCTATTACTTGCTAACACACTCGCACTTGTAATACTCGTAATCAACCTTTCATCAACATCCTTCATCTTATCCAAACTTTTACATAATTTCATTTCCTGAGCGTCCAACTGCTTGTCTAATGCTGCTTTCCTCTCGTTTAATTTCCTAAGTGATTCTTGATAACTCTTGTTGATTTCCGCCTTTTTGCCGGCAATGTGATCCGTGACACGCTTCTTCTGAATGTTGATGCAGGTCACGTGATGTGTTATGGTTGTAGCTTTCGTCTTACCTCGGGCTTGTAGAGATTCAATGTGTTTCTTGGTAGAAGCAGTGTATTCCTCAGCATCTTGAACAGTGTGGCCTTTCTTGTCATGGTACAACATTCGACACCTCAAGCAGATGAACTTCATACAGGTTATACACACATCAGTACAGATGTGTTTTTGTTTATCTGCTTTGTGTTCCTGGCAGTAAACCTCTTTTTCGAGGACCACTCTTCCCTCTCTGACGTCTTCTACTCTCACAACTCTATGTTTGACATGAGGCGGCCATTTGTTGTGATTCTCAAGGCATGTGTTACACATGTTCTTACCGCACTCACAACAGTAATGTACAGCTCTCGAATTTGAGTCGCAAATTTTACAGACTTGTTGGCTATTCCTCACATCATCAATGAGAGACTTAAGAGGAACATTAGTATTTATATTCGAGACATTGCCACCCTTTACAGATGTTTCGCTTCGACAGATGGGACATGTTAAAAAAGTATGTGAAGAACTTTTAAGAATTTCATTAAGGCATTTCTTACAGAATGTATGTGTACACGATAACAGCTTCGGGTCACTAAGCAGCTCAAAACAAATGGGGCACTGCAAATTGCGTGAAACTTTGCGTTCAAATTCCGACATTGTGATTCTCCTATCTCACTATGCAGTGATATGATACATAATGCACACAACAATAGTACATCAATTGAGAAATTTAACCCGTTAACTAGCGATAATGCACACCCCCATAGGTTTAATACATATATCACCAGTTCCAGTGGGCAATGGCTTTATTATGGTTGACGGAACTTCTTCAGTCATCATAACTTTAATCATGTTAATGATCAGAAAAACCAGGATTAAATCATTGGGATAGGACGGGGGATGTTCTTGTTAAGGTTTTCAGTCCACGGTCCTATCGGCAGTGTTATAGCTATGGCTATAATATGCTTAAGTCAGTTAGTGTAAAGAGATGAGTGTTTACAATCGGTTAGTTCTCCTTCCTGCCATCGACCACCACATGCTATCTGTTGCAGATCAAGAACAAGTCAGGAGGCAGTCTGAAGATGAATGAATATTATCACATTTCTTCTGATCCGTACTCCTCACGCAATGTGCTAGTTGGCCCTGAAAATTGAAAATGAATAAATAACGATACAAATTAATAATTGGGCCTTATATACCCAGAGTACGACATCATGGTTATTACTGCTCTTCCTGTGGGCCCTCCAATAATAAGTAGCCCACCATTCGTCAGTTACTATTGCCCGACCAATTTCCAATTTACACCTGGGTAGAGGGTTGTAAATATGGATCGTCGTCTTGCCAAAACACGTTAATGGCTGACAATCGAACCATTAATCGTATACGAGTAGAGTGAATTAATGAACTACTATAACACGACACCTCCAAAATATGACCAGTCGAGTCAATATTGATAGTGAAGAACAATTTATATCTATGATTATAATCATAAAGTATTTGGCGTCACCATGGAAAGCGAGAAAGAAAGAAATGACTAAGTACGGGCTACGAGGAGGGGGAGGGTGCAATGAACCAGAAAGAGAGAGAGACAGACAGATATACATGTCAATCAAGGTCGAAAACTACCGAAACTCTCATTAGAACAGATACCAATTTCGCATATTCACCTTAGAGAGCGTTTAAAAAAAAAAATGTTTCAATGCCTACAATAGCTATAAATATGAATTTCTACATTATTTCCACATTAAAATAATCCCTAATATAATTGCTGTACAAAGATTACAAAGTACTTTTCTTTTAAATGTGCAGTTTAAAAAATTGTGAAAAGAACAGATCATTAAAAGACCGAAATCGATATTAGTAAAATACCTGACAAGTAACTTTAAACCCATTTTCAAAATGGAAACAAAGTTCTTAGTATATTAAAGGGATCGTTTAACAATGTTAAATATAAGATGCACGGCCCTACGTGTAATCAGTGTCTGTGATATAGTTTTATATTGAAGCCCTAAATAAATTGCGCTTCGAAATGATCAAGAAGTGCCTCAAAAGTAAAATCCTTTGAGTGACCGGTTTTGCCATATTCTTTTTCCCCAGTAGACTGTAGTGTTATGAAAACCGTTTGGCAAACGCAAAATTTGATTTCGATTTGCAATCATAAATGTCTTGAAAATCAGACAGGCGATCGGCTTGTAAAAGTCATCGGGTTCTTGACTGACCTAAAAGTTTGTATTATTATTGCAGCATGAGTTAAATCAAGGATTTTTTTAAAAGGATTTAAGACAAAGTTACCGGATCCCTTTAAAGTAGAGACATCCTCTTTCCGAAAACATCCTCACAAAAATTCCTAAGCAGCCTTTTTGGCAAATTGACAACTGACTATGATGCCAAAGAGGAGGTCCATCTCTTCGTTTTTCATGTCATGTTTATGTAATGTGCCAAGCATCCTCATAATGAATTTATTCAAGTACAATTAGCTGCTATAGTCATAGAACAATCATGCAATACTTTTGTTTAATGTGATAATCAGTTGATGGTTGATTTAAAGATGTATACACCGTTATCATGACTGTGTATATCGTACACCATAATCTGATAGTAACTTACATAGACCACGTAAAATCTTTCGTTGGACTCGAATGCATGTTGTCCACCTAGAAGATTCCTCTTTGCTGTTAATATTTCGAATCTGGAATAAAAGGGAGACATGTTAGTAAAATTGAGACCAATCTATATTCATGATAACACGGCAGGAATTCCTTCAGAATAGTATAACTCAGAGTCAACTATAGTCATAATAACAAAGTAGAAGTTCCTTCAAAATTATTATTAGAAGTTTGCCAATTTAATAAAATGTCGATCAGTTGGCAACATAATCATGGGCTATGATAACTTTGAAAGCCAATCTTACCAGATCTCTTTGAAATCCTACTAAATGAAGCCAAGTGTCATCCTTAAAGGGTTCGAACGAAGCTGAAAACATCGATTTATAAAAAGCTGAGGAAACAAATCAAGTCGATGTTGGTAGAAGTCTCACTTTGAAATAACGAACAAGTTAGTTCCTGGTTTGAGTTAAGCCAATCCTACATAGGAATGTAACAATGACAGGAAGCCATCTGGGTTCATGCAAGGTACGAACGGTACACGTCAGGGATCAAATCGGTGACTCATGGTTGACAATATTATTACGATATTCCAACATAGGCGCGTACGCAGGGGGTGGGGGGGGGGGGTTACCCCCTTCATTTGTTTATGTGTTTATTTTGGAGCTACCCCCCCCCCCCTTTGCCAATGGCTGACCTAAAAAAGGTGACGTTACCCCCCCCCCCCCCAACGGAGCAAAATGTCACATTTTGAAATTACGAGACAAAAAAGTGTCCCCTTATTACCCCCCCCCCCCCCCCCGCTTAGTCAGCGGCTGGCTGAGTCGTTGCGATATTTTGGGGACCAAAAAAAAAAGTGTCCCCTTGATTTTCGGTTATACGATGGCCCTAGAGTTCGTACGTTTTTCGTAAGAACGCCTTGACTTCTTCTTACGTCATACTTACGCCAATCTTACGAGTCTTTGTTCTCGCAAGGTGGTCGTACGTGGTAACTCACGGCATTCACAAGTCATTCGTAAGAAGATCTTACGATTTTTTTAAATATTTGGTCGGGTTGCAAACAAGTGCTGCCGTATACTGCCGAAAATTTGACTGTTGAAAGTTTGATATTTCACGGCGGCAGTATTGCCAAGAAGACTACAACTGCAACTGCAACTCTATCAAGTGTTTCTTGAACTTAATGTTTTTTAATAAAAATGGCTTCTCAAGATACAAGTTTTGCTGAGTTAACAGAAAACTAACAAATCAATAATTCATTTCTGATTTTCATGGAAAGAAAAAAGAAATACAGAAAAAATATCATTTTATGTCAACAAATTCCTGAATTGGAACCATTTTCTTGTGAATTTGTTATTTCTACAATCGAATTTGCAATATGCTTTTCGTTTTTGAAGTAATTTATAATCGAAACTCTAAAATTATCAAAGTCGGGCAATTGTTTCTTTATTTTGTAAGTATACACCATCTGTCGCAACACAATCAGTATACAATTCAATGCATTATTATTTGAACCGCTTAAACCAAATATAATTTATCTTGTAATGAAAATGTTAATTTATTTCCGGTTCCAGTATAAATCCAGTGCTCTAACCTATCCCAAATTTGTTTAACATGCGTACAAACACATAGAAGATGTATAACTGTTTCAATCTGTTCATTACAAAATGTACATTCTTTTCTTGGGACTAAATTTATTTTAAACAGTAGATCGTTCGTATATAATATGCGTTGCAAAACTTCAAACTGAAACCATCGTAAGCCCACATCAATGGTACAATTAAATCCAATAGAACAATATGTTTTCCAATCTTATCATTGAGGTCGAAAATGTATTTCCATTTAAGAAAACTTTTACATAGTCCTTTTCTTCTCTTTAATAAAATTGCACAGATATTTGAACATCCTTTAATTCATTTCATAACAAATGCCACTGTATCTAGGAAAAGAGGTTGTGGCACCTTGTTAAAAAATAGTACAATTGTTAAACCCTTGTCTAATTGCATCGCATAATCCACGATAAAAAAGAAAATTTATTTGAATATTATACTTTTCTTGGAAATGTTCCAGAGAGAAAACAAAATCACCATTTGTCTCTAAAATATCATTGACAAAACGAACTCCCTTTTGACACAATTTTATATTATATATTGAGCTATTGCCTATTTTAATGTAATCATTATTCCATAAGGGTTGGCAAGAAATGTTATCATAATGCATGGACAAGAGCTTTCTATAAGCCATGAACATTTCTTTTCAAAAAAGGTTCTTAGTTTTACCTGCCAGTTCCCGAAAATAATTGTTTACTGTTAGCATATCTGTTACTTCCTTTATTATAAAAGCAGTCATGTTCACCGAAGAAGTCAACAAGTTTGTGCTCTGTGGTGGCATCAAAGTCATACTTCTCCTTTCTTAGTTTCCCCGTTGCCTCATTTTCATCGCTATCAAACTGCCGTCTTGATGGTTCTCCCTCCTCCTCGTCATCGTCGTCATCTTCCATCGCCTCCTCCCGGTCGCTTCCGATGGCCATCATTTCTTGATATTGTTGTTGCTGCTCTCCTCCTCTTCCTCCTTCCTCCTCATCTCTTTCCTTACGTTTGTTTCCCTTCCCTCTAACAGATTTCCCCTTTGGTCCCATATTTGTTCGACAGGGGATGCGCCCTCGACGAACACTATGAACAGGCACACCGGAAGCAGTTTGGGATTGGGGGTGGAGGGGGGGGGGACAAACATTCCAGAGGGCTCACCTTCCAGGGGCAATGGCGTAATGAGCAAAAACGTTTGGAAAGGGCGGGGGCAGAAGAAAAATCTGCATCACCACCACTCTTACACGTACATTAGCGTGGGGTCCAGGGCCTTAGCCCCGGCATGGGGTCAAGGGGCTGAGCCCCCGGAAGCTCAGGGTTTTAGGCATAAATTACGGTCAGATAAGCATATTTAGATCTATACCTTATTTGTGACACTGGCAGGTCACTAATTGGCGGGGAGACCAGTGGGCAGAGCCCCCGGAAGCTCAGAGGTTTTTTTTTTTTTAGATATTTAACTACGGTCAGATGAACATCCAGGGGACCACCTTAGGGCCCTTAGTGGGGTCCGAGGGCGGAGCCCCTGTAAGCTCTGGGGTTTTAAGTAGGCATTTAATTACGGTCAGATCAGCATATTCTGATACCCCATTTACGACATTGGCAGGTCACTTATTTTTCTCTCTTTCTTTCTTTTTCTCTGTAACATACTTTTTTCAAAAAGTGAGGGGGGCTCGAGCCCCCGAGCCCGGCTGTTCTGCAGGCCCTGACATGAAGGCTTTAAATAAGCATATTTTTCGCCCGACTGTAAATTTTGGAATTTCAAGTTTTCCAACAAACGCATAAAAAGGTATGACTTACACAAAATTGAGAAAAAATACCGGAAATCATGTCTTTTCAGTAACATTTGTAGATCACTGGTATCGAAAAGGAAATAACACCCCTCCCCCTATCAGTACGCCAGCGTTCAGGGTCTCATGTCTTCTTACCCCTATAACAAAAAAACACAAATGCTTTCCCATCCTCTCACAATTTTGCGACGATATGCCCGTATCGCTATTATAAAAACCTCCATTGATAAATAAATGTGGCATGTGGAATGTTTAAGAAATTTTATTCCTGTTAACTTTCCTTTTCTTTGAATGGAATTTTATATATGAGTTAATTCAGGTTTGTATTATTGTTATGTTCTTTTGGGTTAAAATTACAAACCATCTATATTCCTTTACTGCTTTTCTTCTTTGGGGGAGGGGAAGGGGGCATTTTTTTTTTTTTTTTTTTTTTTTTGGGGGGGGGGGTGGGCAAAAATTCGTTTTGTCCCCCCACCACTTTTTTGGTTGGGCGCGGGGGGAGGCGCCTATGACTATGAACAGAGTGAGGATTTGAACTTCACGCGCTTGACTTTATAACCGCTAAAACTCGAAATCTGCATAAATTGTGTACGTACGCCTTACGAGCACCTTACGAACGCCTTACGAACGCCAGGAGTCGTTCGTACGAAGGCCATGAGAATCTCCACTCGTAAGGCGTTCTTACGAACGCTGTAAGAGCCCTTCATTAACAACGCGAGGCGTTCTTACGGTCATCGTAATAATTTGAAGCTTCTAGAATTGTCCCTCGACCCTACGAAATGTACGAAGATCTTGCGTGGTTCGTACGATGTAATTACGGCGTTCGTACGGCCGCCTTACGAAGAGAGGGTTTCGTACTATGTTAAAAAATGTCGCTATTAATAAGGACCGCTATTCATAATCAAAGAGGAGGGTCGGGGCAATTCATAATATTAGAAGAGGGTCGCTATTCATAATACAAAATCGGGCTCGTTATTCGTAAGGGTCCCTATTCATAATACTAGAAAAGGATCGCTATTCATAATCCGACTAGAGGGTCGCTATTCATAATACGACTATAGGGTCGCTATTCATAAGAGTAATTCTTCATAACGTCATTATTCATAATCGAAGAAGAGGGTCGCTATTCCTAATACGAAATGAGGGTCGCTATTCATAATAGGAGAAGAGGGTCGTTATTCCTAATACGAAATGAGGGTCGCTACACATAATACGGGGTGAGGGTCGCTATTCATAAAAAAAGTAAATTAAATAAGCAATAAACAAAATGATAATAAGAAAGCGAAATAATGGATAGGGACACTCCATGGCTGTGGCGTAGGCGGGGGGGGGGGGGAGGGGGGGTGCCACATGGCCCCAAATATTTGTAGAAAGCATATATTGAAAAAATACATTTCTGAATATATAAAGATTAAAGGCGTGCCCCAATAATATACGTGACAAATCATCGCGGGCCTTACCCCCATACCCCCCCCCCCCCCCATCCGCTCAACCACGCTGCGCCATTCGGTCCACCCTCCCCGCAGTGTTCCCTTGTTACAAGTACATATTTATTACCGACAATTCTCGTTCGAGTAGTTCATAGATTGCGTAGTTTTACGGGTTAGGGGGGGGGGGGGGCAGCAACGTTGCCATCAAGGGGCTCATCATTATTATTATTAGTGTTATTATAATTATATTCAGCATTTTAAAATTATTTTTCATTCATTCATTCACAAGGTCAATCAGCATTTGTCTCCTGCGACTATTCCAAAGAAAAAAACGACTACGCAATGATCACTTTTCCCGTGTAAAACCACAGGATAGGGCAACACCAAACTGATAATAATCTCCCTATCAGCTAAATTTATCCCCAAGGAACTGTAGATGAATAGAACTGTTTCCTCATAAAACGGTTTCACTGGCGCAAAGATTGAGATAAGTTTTGAGTTGAAGTGGGGTTTCGGGCGGACGTCATTTCAATTTCCAATCCGCTGCAGTGTCAGAGCCTCTGAACTCGATCTCGAAGAACGGCACCCCCCCCCCCAACAACAAAAAAGAGAGGGGAAACGAATGGGAAAATGGAACATGGAAAGGAGGCGCTAACTGCTTCCTAACTCCGAAACAGGCTCAATCCCTCCTTGTTTTAAATCATCTTCAACATGAAAACAATTCAAACACAGTTTGAAGACATATCATGTATTTTGAAACCATTTGCATTCATTGAACTCATACCGTCACTGTTTAGTAATTTATGGTATATTGGTATATTATTTTATTAAATGCTAACATTGTCTGACTCGTAGATGGCATCTCAAAGCGCTTTTTATCCATTGGAAAGGCGTTTCATAAATTGCAACTTCTATAATAACTGTAGTGACTTGCCTTGTTCAGGTGGTATTACGTAATGCTGGTTTCTTGTATGGGTTCCGAAGATTATCATCATATTTGGCAATGGAAAGTAAATTGAAGACGATCGAAACTATATTTCGAAAAATCAACTCAAGGGCAATTTCAAATAAATCATGTTCAGATGGCGACCAAATACAGTCAAATCCGTCTCAGCGGTCACTTCTCTATATGGGCCACCTGTTTATAGTGGTCACACATATTGCTTCCCTCCAGGAGAAAATATGTGTTGTAGAACCTGTCTAGTAAGGCTTACCTGTCTACAGCGGCGAGTTTCGCTGTTTCCCCTTGGTATTAGGTTTCACCAAATAGATAGATTTTACTGTACATCATTGTCGCGTTCGCACATTGCAATAGGTGACGCATAACGTTTGTGTGAATTGCCTCCGGTTGATTTTACGAAAGTAGGTGCGATCGTGTTATTAAAGGACTGAACAGAGTACAGAGAACCGTGGCCATGTATTTTCTGTCATGCATTATAATCTCATTGGAAATTATGCCATCTCTCCTTCTCTATTTCTCCCCTTACCCTTACCAACTCTCCCCACATTTCTCTCTTTTATCAGTCCTTCGAGCTTGAGCTCTCTTTTTCTTTCTCTTTCTGCTCGTATTTCGATTGTGATGCTGCTCCTATTCTACTTTCATATTCTCATTTATATTCATACCTGAATTTATTCATGATGTGATTCAGAATTGTATTTAAAATTCTTGCTATGTAAAAGTCATATACATTGTAACTGTCTTATTATGTTTTGTGCCGAAAGCCGGAGGACCGTACCTGCTCATAGACTTTTCTTTATAGAGTCTTGACGCCTTTCTGGCTTTCAGCACACGACCCCATATTGTTGTCTTATGTTTTATGTATGACATGTTACACCAATGGAAAACAAATTTCTGTATTTTATATGGACAATAAAATCTTGAATCTTGAATCTTGTGAATAACAAATATATATAAAATCTATCGAATGGAAATTTGATGTAAAGATTATCATTTTGAGTTATCACAAATTAAGTATAATACAGGATTTCCCGGCCAAATTCGCGAGTTTGTCATTCGAATTCATTTACTTTGCATTTAAGTTAGCGCAGATCAGCTTTGCCATGCCAATCATCATTCAATTTTCCCGATTTTGTATTTAATTTAGGATTTTGGTCGAAGGATTTCATAGATCTGTCATTCAATTTAGAAACTGCTCAACTATAGCATTCAAATTAATCGTCACTTGTCGAGGCGTCATTTTTATCATTCAAATTAACACCTATCATTCGTATTCGAATTATGTGTATTCAATTTAGGAATGTTAGGGGGAATAAATGCAACACACGTTTACAGCTTTAAAAAAATGCAATTAAATGCATGATTTGCTATTTGGGTCTTTTCTGTTATTCAATTTATTAATTTTGAGGACAAAGCATATGTTTGTAGTCAGACATTAGGTAAAGAAGGGGCGAAACAAGGGATATGGCATCTCTGAATGGACATGTTCATATACCCCGGAAAAGTGGGGACACGAAAACACCTACCCCAGTCACAATATGGTACCCTTCCTCCATAATGAAATTGTGATAAATTTATGATGAAACACAAGACAAACAACTTCCTTACATGAAAATTTACACAAATATTGAGACCATCAAGTCCGTAAATGTACAGTAAGTCTTTTTTTTAACAATCAAACTTAAAGGCTGATGAATATCTGATAAATCTAAAAGTATATAAAGAGTATAAATGCAAGAAAATAAAATAGGATGAAATACACATGAAAAAACGATCTTGAAAGAAAAAGAATGAGCTATAAAAAGTGTTTAAACAACGAGAAATGTATATTGACCATTAATTTTAGTGCACAAAGTGCTAATTTGAATGCTACAAATGAATTCGAATGCTAAAAGTACACCGTCGCGATGTCAGAAAATCGTGTTGCGCTAAATCGAATGACCAAATAACGAAAGAGGCAATTTGTTCATTAATTGGAATGAAACATACATAGATTCTAACGAAAACTTCATAGATTTGAAATCTAGAAAAAGGAATATAAACCCGAGATATACCCGACAGCACTAAAACCGTCGAATTTGAACGCAAGACAAATGAATTTGAATGACAAACTCGCGAATTTGGCCGGGAAATCCTATAGTATTACTATAAATTCTGTTTGGTAGCGAAGTTATCATGCAGCAAACTTTAAAAAAATCCCTTGCTTCCACATTCATTCTCCCTTAAAGCTTTAAATAACCGTGAAGATAAGTAATCAAGACTTCATATTTCCATCAACCTTGGCATTATGACCCGATGATATTCAGCTGATAGCAAGCAAACTGATCCCCTGATTGATATACCGTTTTCATCCGATAATGAAATGTGATGTTTATGATCTGCCGAGGAAAACATTATTTTGACACTTTATCAGGAATACCCGTTTTATGAAACGGGAAAGGGTAACACTGGATTCATCGTGGAGGCTGAAGACTGCCTGTCACTAAAGGAAGAGATTATCATAATGCAACAAATTAGACTTTGGAATGATAGCCGAAGGCCAGCTTTACTGCAAGAACCGAATAAAGCCGTATGCTTTTCACATTTTTTCCTCTTTATTCATATTTTACAACGTCTTTCATATATTCGATATTTTATCGTGGCAGGACTGTGTTACGGATTGTGAATTATCCAGAGGTTGAAAACAAGAATAAGAGAAGTTTCTCGGTAATTGGGTGAATTGCCGTTTGGTCTACACCCAGCTCGTCTATTATCCACATGGTCTCATTATCATTTCGTCTACTTATCATTAGGTCAAATGACCATTTAGGCTAAAAGTAATTTGGTCTAATTGCCATTTGGTCTAATTGCCAGTCGGTCTAATACCCATTTGGTCTACTATCCATATGGTCTAATAATCATTTAATCATAAACAAATAATCATAATGGCCATACAACAGTTCGCTTTGATATGAAAGCAACACGATCACTTGATGCTTCACATATACACACACACACACACACTGAACACTACAGTGCAAATTTCCATATACAGTCTTTATTTTCTTGTCTGAATACACCGGCTTTACCGTTATTCATAATGCACCTTAATAATACACACACACACACACACACAAGCACTGAGCACAAAAATGCAAATTCCATATACAGTCACTCATAGTTTTTCTCGTCTGAATTGACCACCTATACCGTTTTAACAATGCAAGTTGATAATGCACAAATACGCTGAACACAAAAGTGCAAAAGATGCCTTTGATAGGTACATGAGGTATAACGCCTGATAAAAACTGTGTGTTCTGTACCGATGCGCAGTTCTTTCATAGAAGCCAACGTTACAGTTGCAGTTACATGCACGTCAGTCACCTAGTGCAGGTTACTGTATTTCATCAATGAAAGTGGCTAATATTTGTTGCTATATAGGACAAACCATGGCAAGCTGTCGGTTCGTGATCAGCGGTTATCTTTGGAGAGGTATGTATCAACAAAGTCATTAACATTCTGATACAAGTTCCGAGTATGACTATAATACGTCGTCTGGAAAAAACCGTTGAGCTTACTTGCAATTAATGATTTTGCTTTCCTTTTCTTAAATCATCAAAAATAGGTATTTCAATCAGACAAAGTAGATGCATGGAGGTAAAATGACTCGGTCTATTTACTCAATGAATAATTGATTTAATTATTCATTTGCAGTTTTACTATAGGATTTCCCGGCCAAATTCGCGTGTTTGTTATCCGAATTCATTTACTTTGCATTTAAGTTAGCGCAGATCGGCTTTGCCTTGCCAATTATCATTCAATTTTCCAGTTTTTGTATTTAATTTAGGATTTTGGTCGAAGAGTTTCATAGATCTGTTATTCAATTTAGAAACTGCTCAACTAGCATTCAAATTAATATTCACTTGTCGAAGCGTAATTGTTATCATTTGAATTAACACCTGTCATTCGTATTCGTAATATTTTTTTATTCAAGTTAGGAATGTTAAGGTGAAGAATTGCAACAAACTTTTACAGTTTATAAATAATGCAGTTAAAATGAATGATTTGCCATTGGGGTCTAAGCTTTTATTCCATTTATTTATTTCCAGGACAATGCAGATGGGTGTAGTCAGACATAAAGTAAAGAAAGAGCGAAATCAAGGCATATGCCATTTCTGCACGGACATGTTCATAGACCCGGGGAAGGTGGGGGTACCCTCAATCGCTCCTTTTTACTACAGACTCGGAATTTTACAAAACTAATTCACATCGTCTCTTATACCCAAACACACCCCTCTGTTTTTCTTAAAGAGTTTCATAGTTTACCTTCTAGTCCCTACCCCAGTCACAATATTGTACCCTTCTTCCATAATGAAATTATGATGAAATTATGATAAATTAATGATGAAACATGAGACAAACAACTTTCTTACATGAACATTAACAAATATACTGAGACCATCAGGTCCGTAGATGCAAGTCGTTTTTTTCTTTTTAACAATCAAACTTAAATGCTGATAACTATTAGATAAATCTATTAGGTATAAGTGTATAAATGCAAGAAAATGAAATATGATGAAATACACATGAAAAAACAATCTTGAAAGAAAAAGAATGAGCTATAAAAAGTGTGTAATAAACGAGAAGTGCACAAAGTGCTAATTTGAATGCTACAAATGAATTAGAATGTTAAAAGTACACCGTCGCGTTTTCGTGTTGCGCCAAATCGAATGACCAAATAGCGAAAGAAGCACATGTTCATTAATTTGAATGAAACATACGTATATTCTAACGAAAATTCCATAGATTTGAAAACTAGAAAAGGGAATATAAACCCGAGATATACCTGACTAAAACTAAAACCGTCGAATTTGAACGCAAGACAACTTAATTTGAATGACAAACTCGCGAATTTGGCCGGGAAATCCTATATTAGTACTAGTTTGATTCACCAGTGTTGACTAACCCGATCCATACTTAGCCAAAAGTGTTTTGTACGAGGCCAAGTTTCCAGAACATTCTCATCATTCTCGAACTGATTAATCCTTTAAACCAATCTAGTTAAAAACCCTTCTGATTGTTACACCCAGGTATTAAGTGTTACCATGAACTTACACACAGGTTAAATTCGAATGACAATAATGGACACGCAGAGCAGACCACGACCAACGAAACGATGGCTGATTCTCGTGGGACTCTTTGCCGTCGGATATTTTGACATCGGAACGTTAAAATCGTTGGGCGTGTTCCTTGAGAAAATGACGGAAGACTTGCAAACGTCTCTCGCTGTCGTTGGACTAGCTATTGGACTATGTCACGGCGTAGCACAATGTTTTGGTGAGATGCTTCTTTTTACGATGGCCATTCAATAATAACCAGTATTTATTTTAACTATCCCCTAAAGTAGTGGTTTTTTAAATGCATGTACTTAAAGAATAAAGTCAATGGGGGCGCATGACGCTCCATGTGCTAAAGCAATGGAGTAAATCCACTTAGATTGATCAAAATTATAACATGTATTAGTGATGTTTACTGTAAAGCATTCCAATTAATAAATCTCGCATCGCGGAATCAGTCACGTCATTTATATTCTGATCCATAAAAAAAATAAAGCAATAACATTTCAGAAAGTCCGTAACATTTTCGGTAATCTGTCCTGCCAGAAAGCAATATGTTTTCGTTTTTTTTCTGGAACATATTTACTATGATTCAAAATATACATTTTTTAATTGATTCCTGCCTCTAAATTTTTAATTTCACAGCGGTTATAAATATTCCTCTATTAAGGCGGTTTTCAGCAGGAAAACTTGTCCTTGCAGGCAGTAGCATTGCAGCTACAGGACTCAGCCTCATTTATTTTGCAACATCTGGAATTCACTTTCTACTACTAATGCTCTTGACAGGTAGGACTTCTACGACTCTCTTAATACATATATAGAAAATAATAATAGACGCAAAGTATACCCTTGACGTACTCTCATCAAAGCAAGTTAATTGATCACTGAGCTCTTGCTTACATAATCTTGTTTCCGAACTTGCTGTAGTCTTTGAAAATTGAACAATGTGATAAAACATACGACAGTCTATGTAGTATCCACTTGCCATTCTTTCAATGCTCAATGACCAATATTGTAAAGTGTGTTTTGTCCGAAAGCCATTCAGATTAAGACCAATGCTATTATAATATAACCCTCCGTCATGCGTCTGTGGATTTATAAAGTTTGCGAAGCGTACTCTACACTCTATATTGTATCTTATCGAATTTGAGGGGGCCGGTGGCTGCTTTGATTTGAGCATCAGCTGCTTTAAACATGTTAATGAAGGAATTGTATGAAAAATTGTCTACAGTGTCAGTTATATTTCACCTGGTTCTTAGGCCTAACGTGGTCACCTTTATGGTCTTAATCATATTGAACTGATTAAAATGATCCAGGAGTCTAACGTAAATGGCAGGGAGTACGCGAGGGGAAAATCCTTCCTAACGTTATCAAAATAATTACTGTAATGTTATTTTCTCTTTTTTAAACAGGGTTTGGATATAGCGTAGTTCTTTTGCCTTCTCAAGTCAGCGTCCTTGACTACTTTCCAGATCACTTCGAGATCGCCACAACAATTGTCATCCTGGGCAGCGGTGTGGGTATGATGACGCTCCCATTGCTTACAGAACAGCTCGTCGTGGCTTACTCCTGGAGAGGAGCGATCCTTATCCTAGGGGCCTTGAACTTGCATATGTGTGTGACGGGGTTACTAATGGTGTCAGCTGGTCAACAAAGGCGTGTATTGGGAGAACCTTCAACTTTAGCCATCAGATCTCAGGTCAGAGAAAACCATGAAGAAACTGTGTCCCTGATAAACGAACATGTGAGTGTTTACCCACATAACATAGATGATAATGGTGATGATGATGATGATGATGATGATGATGATCGCAATGGCCATGGGGTCTTTTACTCTATCGCCAGAATCGCCAGAGCTGCCAAAAAGGTATTCCTGGATACTTTCGATTTTAAAATCTTCCGTGAGTGCCCCCGCTTCATCACAATCTGCATGACTTTATTCACCTACGCCGTCTCCTACTATGGATGGATCGTCTTCTTGATTCCCAATGCCGAAGCCAAGGGTATCAGCCCCGAGAAAGCCGTCCTACTTGCAACCATTGGTGGTGCTGGGAACATCTTTGGAAGGCTCACGATAGGTCTCCAGGCTGCAAGGTTCAATCTGAAACCCCAGATCACCTACTGCCTCATCTGTATCGTATCAGCAGTGGCGTTCTTCTATAATTTCTTCACTAAAAGTTTTTCCATTCTTAGCTGTTTAGCAGCCATAAATGGCTTCGCATTGGGTGGAAAGGTCATGAGTAGCAACCTTCTGTGTAAGGACACTGTCTCGGACGAAAGGTTTCCCGCTGCGTTGTCTTTCGTATCACTCGTCTTTGGTATAGGGGAGACAGTCGGGGCATTGCTCATTGGTATGTACATAGTAACAAACGGATAACAAGTGTCTGTTTCTTTTACCTATTCGTGTTTTTGTTCGTTTCTTTGTTTGTATCTTTTTGATTATTTTTGAGAGAAAAAATTAGTCAGGAGGTAACGGTACATACTGCAGCGTAATAAATAATAGAGTATCAGGACGCCCTTTTTTTTCCTTTCGCTGACAGGTAGATGCTATCGGTGTTTCCCTTTATTAACTCTGAATTTATAGGCAATATACCAAATGATCCACACGTGTGACACGTGGGACATCGTTTTGTTTCCATATCTAAAACACAGTAATAATACACATCTTTACTTATCGTGGATTAAACAAACACGTCATTATGTATAATAATAGGGCAACATCATGAGTTTTACAAAGTTTTTTGTTTTTAACAACTCTTTTCTCTTCAAATAGGGCTTCTGTACGATATCACGAAGTCATTCGATATCATGTTCTGTGTGCTTGGAGCAGCTAATATATTGGAGTCCTGCATCATCATTTCTCCCATCATCAAGGATTGGATGGTCGCCTTGGTTACCACCCGTTAATGAAGGGCAGGAGGTACAATTTCCTGGACCGGTTATCGTCAGTGGCATAGCTATGGGTCCTATTCACCCCCACCGTATGGGAGGCAAACGGAAGGAGACAAATAGCGAAATGGAGAAAATAAAATGTGCTTTATGGAATGATATATTTTCACGGTTAATAGAAAAGAAAATCTACGTATTGTTTTGTACACATGTGAATAATTTTGTTTGGCACTCTCATTACTAATCATTTCCATTTTGTCAAAACAGTTATTATTTTCGCAAAATATGTAATATTTACTCATGAAAGAAACACACACATACGAACACAACTTAACATGGAAGAAACCATCATCGACAGGGTTGCCACAAAAAGACTTTGGACACAACAACAATTGAAGGGGAATAAACAATTCAAATGAGGTGTGTCCCTTTAAAATTGGTACGTGTGCGGTAGTAGTCCACGGAAATGAATAAAAGGCTGTTCGTCAAAGCGAGAAGTCAATGAACAGGCGATGGTAGGTGTACAGGGGTCCAGACAACTCGACACAAAGGCAGCCAGTCCCTGGACAACTTGCACAATACCCTGGGTGGGGTGCGTTTGCGGACAGCTCGACCAAGTATTACCCCTACCTGATTTCATGATCTAAAATCCCTCATTCTAGATAAAATTGTAATTTTATGTATCAATTATGCTTTTGTCAGCACAGTCATGACAGGAAACATGGACATTTTTAGTATTTTTGTAGCTTTTCTATTGAATAAAGTTGATTTCCCTTGCAACGAGAATATTTTCTTTTTGACGAACCGAAGGCGTACGATCGCCGGATAACTTCTCGGTATTAGAATCATTTTTCTGTCTCAGGAAACGTTTTATTTGTAGGAATATGCTGTTATGTATCTTTACATTCCAATATTACCTTTCCTCTACCTCAGCGGAATTGTCGCTTGCCTCAAGATTATTAGTAAACTAAACACCGGGACTAAACATAACACTTTTAAGACTGTACATTCGCTGAGCTGTGTGAGGGTGTACCATACCGTATCATGTGTGTAAATGACAGGCCGGCTGGCTGTTGCAGGGGGTGCCCTTATTCACAAGGGTCATTTTTCAATGAATGCTCGATTTCTATATAAATTCAACAAGTTTTCACACCAGCTTGTGATAGCTCAGTAGTTTGGAGGACCTTTACAACAATAACCATTGCCCTAACAGTAATATTCCCACTGATAGTTTGCGTTCCGGGAATTATACAATATAAATAATCACAGTTTCCTCTCAAAATACACCAAGATGAACATCGGTGTTCAAGAACACAAATGAAATATGTCAACAACAAAAAAAACTAAGAATGTCTGCTTGATCAAGAAGTTAGAATAGCACACGTCAAATTTTTCTCGAAATTTAGTTCAAAAAACGACTGCATTCAGCCACAAAACACGTTAAGCCAAATTTCCTTTCGCTGTGTTGTAATGTTTAAAGGAGAAAAACAGAGAAGGGAAAGTTAATTCACACGTCTGTGAGAATTGGTTTGAGGTGCCTCAGGTGGGTATGTTCGTTCATAAAAGAAATGTGATGATAGTACAACTATTTACAGTAGAGCTCTTCGGATAAGTAGCCATCGCGCCCGCGGGCATTTTAACTAGTTTGCACGAGCGCCTATGTAAAAACCCGCGGGTTACTCGCGAGCGCACGGGTACTTGCCCGCGAGCTCTACTGTAACTAAAATGCTCACTTGCATACAAAATACCTGATTGCACTCTCATAACAATTATATTATACTGCTTCTTTGAGAAGGCGTGTTGGTTCAGTCGGTAAAGAGTCTGCCTATCGAACCAAAGATCGTGGGTTCGAATCCAATCTAGGCGGATTACTGAAGCCTGCATTGTGTATTAATTAACGTGCTTCCCTTGTTGCATAGACGCGGGAAATAACCTGATGACCTATTTATTTGTGAGCGAGGGAGAAACCGAGATGATGAGGGGGTGGAGTTGGGAGAGGGCGTCCCACAACAAGACCTATAAGAGCCATTGATTAGGAGAGTGTGATCAACCCAGTTTAAGTTGGGCAACATATAGCGAATACTGCCTTGTTGGGCAAGCACAGTACAACAAATATTACGCCGTGTTGGCCAAACTCTGTGTATAAATGGATCTGGAACCAACAAAAATGCCCCTCCAAAAAATCGCCCTTCTAAGCAAATAAAGTACTACCCCGGCGATAAAATAAATGCCCTTCCTAAGGAGAAATACGTTCCTTCTTTTTCTGTTGCTCCCTTAAATAATATTCGTGACCCATTCGTTCGCTTTGTTCACTCATTGCAGACCTCCGCCTGCCCCGCCACCTAGGCCACCCCCGTCCCCCTAAACAAAATTACAAAATATGGAATTATGGAATCATGGAATGATGAGCAGGAAAATGAATTAATGCAAATAGAAGTGTCAATTAAGTTGATAATTTTGTTGATCTAAGTTCAAGTAGAGTAATCGATATGATATATTTTCGTGGGTTACGTACAGGATAAAATAGCATGGACTTGCTAGCATAAATCTCAACGTACCGTACAACTTTTTTTAAAGAGCGCCATCTAAAACAAAATGTCAACATGACGTGAAAGTAAGTCTGAGATGCGGATCTGCCGTGTAACCTATTAAATTGTGACATTGATGATGATTTGAAATTTGAAAATGACGATGATGGTGAACAAAATGATTATGAGGTCGGTGATGATGGTGATGACGTCATTATAATCCTTATCATAATCTTTATATTGTATGATTATTATCATCAACATCATCACCACGCCAATCGGCCATGTCTTCACTATCATCATCTATTTTATCCCCGACCTTGTCATCTACGTCATTATTATATCAAAAAAACATCTTGTCATGGTATCATTGTCATCGTTACTATAAATGTTTCTATCATTATCATCATCGTCATCATCATCATTATTATCTTTCGACTCCATTTTCATCAGAACTAGAGGCTATCAATAGTCAACATCAACATCACCACTGCCATTGTCACTATTTATTCTTTTCATTCCATTGATTTTTATAAACGTTTACCATAAACAAGGCATGTGGATTGTTAAAACAAAGTATATCGTTAAAAAAACGCTCTCCTCGGTTACTGTTTTAAGAAACAACATTTAACCACCCCCCAAAAAAATCCCAAGAAACAACAACTGAAACCATATACAGAAAAAAGAACAGCAAGCAAAAACATACATAATGATCATCATCAATCGTCACCATTATCAGAATTACTGGCCGTTCTTTTTTGTACATTCTATCATCTGTAAAAACGGACTTTAGCAACAAATGAGTCTTTCAAAGGAGGTAGGAGGAGTTTTGTTATTACATCAACAGCAGCAGCACTTCAATGATAGATCCATATTTTTACATTAAAAATCGGAGTGACAACATTCATGCTCGGGATTCACCACTTGTCAAATAAAACAATTTATTTTCGCCTCAAATATACGACTCCCACAGTGTCGAGATAATTGATATGAAATTGAAATGAATTAACGTTGGTCGTTTTCCTTACATAATTATATGCATACTTATTAAATTCATTATAGTTTTTACATGTTTCATTCGCGTAATTGTTCGTATTTAATTATACATTTATTTTGTTAGATTAAATATTCCTGTAACATGTAAATCGGTTTTTCTTTAAAAGACAATATACTAGTTTGACCTGAGCTCAACTTAATCTTAAGAACTTAAAGAAATATATTCACCGATTAATTGCGTTTTCGTTGAGCTTAGGTTTACAATGATCCATTGTCTTCAAAAAACTTTGTAAACTCTCGGAGTTCGGGATTACCCAGTGATGTATAAAAGTGCCTTTCTTTGGCTTCTCTCAATTATGATTTAGTTTGAGATTTATCAATATGATATACAAAACCTGTTCTATTTTAAATTTCAGAAACAATATTATTCTTGGGATAACCACAACTAAGTCTCTTAACCATTGACGTATACATCGTATACTTTCTCAATATTATAAACATGTAATTTCTCCAAGAACTTGAGTTACATAATGAAATGATTACACACGGATGGTAACATACCCACATTGAAAAAGAAAAGAAAAGAAGTATTTTTCATTCA
This sequence comes from Strongylocentrotus purpuratus, assembly GCF_000002235.5. Classification (NCBI taxonomy): domain Eukaryota; kingdom Metazoa; phylum Echinodermata; class Echinoidea; order Camarodonta; family Strongylocentrotidae; genus Strongylocentrotus; species Strongylocentrotus purpuratus. The sequence continues at coordinate 31,382,327 of NW_022145604.1, read as the reverse complement.
CCTAATTGTATAAGACCTACATTGAAAGACGATGGAGGAACATGTTTACAATTTCATCACGTGACGGTCTCCACATATACATGTATTAAACATACATTACTTCGTGATTCTACAGCTCCATCTTTTCACATTACTGCGAAATTCCAACGAGACAGCTACTTATTATCAGCTGGAATACTCATTAGCCTTTTCATTAAGCGTTCTATATATCAATATGGCATATTTAAGTTTCAGGTTAACTTCTTAAAACTCTTAACAACAATGAAGGCTTTGCTTGAAAATACACATTATAAACATATACCCATCAATTTATACATTTACTTATACGTGTACATTGGCTCATCAGTGAGAAAAGGAAAGTACAAAATGAATTCTGAGTGGAGGAGCCAACAGAGGCCTGTTGAGGGCTAGCTTCTTGCAGACTTGCTTAGTTTAAAATATTATTCTAAACCATAGAAAGAGAAAAATAAGGAACAAAATAAACAAAGTACCAGCTTAAAAAATAAAAAGTAAATGGGTAATTAGGAATATTTAAAAGTATCATCATTTACAGTACGTGAGTAGATACATTTATTGCATTAATTCAGTTAAAAATACCTTAATTTCCTCTCAAATAAAGACAGATCTTATTGTTACCCTATATTCTTTGAACAACAAATGCGTTTCCAAGTGCTACTATCTTGAGTTCTCTTGATCAAATTATAACATATTATCTAATCATATAATATCAAAGGTCTAATTATATGGTATATATACAATAACAAAATCAAATCCAGATCCATAAATCTACTAAAATTCAGGTTCAACGTAAGCTTCTATACAACGCTAAATTAAAATGAAGAGATAATCATGTCAAAATGAAACAGAAATTTGTTGCGGTAAACAAAGTTGTTTCCAACATAAGTGTAGGAGCAAGTCCAGTATGCAATCATATATTATATATAGCATATTGCAATAACATATTTTAAAAGATGCATAGTCCCATTTTGTTGCTATCAATTACATTTAATTTTCACCTTCATTATTAATATTATTATTAGTATTAGTATTATTATATTACTTATTTATTCATTTAAATTATTATGCTATTTTCATATAACACAAGTCAACACAATATATTATATTTATATATATACGTAATATACATACGTAACTATATTATACAAATATACACTGTCTTGAGAGGTTCTGGTTAAAACTATGCGCAAGAGGTGATTCCAATAATACCATTTGCTGAGGGGCGCAGCCCCGAATTAAATGGTACTTTTGGAGTCACCGAGGCCCATAGTTTTAACCACTACCTCGAATAGAAGGCATGGTATATTTGTTTTATATCCTACATCAAAAATGTATTTTATAAAAATAAAAAAAAAATAAAAAATTAGAACCAACAAAATTAGAACAAAAAAAATGTCAATTTTTATCTAAAAAGATTTAAAATATTTTGTTTTCAATACATAAAGATTTTTTTCAATTTTCATTTTTTTTTCAACTCCCAAATAGTGCTCCCAAATAGTAGTCTCATATAGAACTTTCTAATAATAGTTCAAATATTTCTGGTCATGTGACGAGCTCTCAACCAATCAAAAGCCAACAAATTTTTGATGCAGGATATAAAAACATATATATCAGGATATTATGAATAATCTATTACAAGAGAATAATTGAAAGTCATAACACATCACGTGGAGAAAAATGTCTCGATTTCCAATCATTTCATAATTGTGTATTCGCCTGATACTGGACTGTTATCATTCATGGACTTCATGGTGTGATGGTAAGTTCAAAATATAGAGTCTATCAGGAGTGCAGAAAGCAATCTCCCCTGATCGGAACTCGCGGAGATAGTACCAGTTTGTCTTAGGCTTCTCAATCTTGTGATCAGAAATGAGGGTCTGGACGTGTTTCAGCTCGCTGGTGTACTCATCGATACTGACCAACCCATGATCAAGCTTGATCCAAGCGATTATGATTGAATTATTCTGAGTCACTGCTGCGAATGAGTAAACATTTGATTTCACTACCTCGTGTTTTACATTACCATCTTTGTCAATTATGCTTACTCTGTTGTTATATTTGATGATCAATACATCATTATAACTAGTAATCTGCTGAGGTTCATATCCATCGCATGGTATCTCCCTGGTCGCCTTCCCACCTGCTGGTGAGAATACCTGGATCTTCTTGGCATTCCAGTAGCCGACATAGATCTGATCATTACTGTCTACAGTGACACGGCCATTCCCACCTTCATCATGACTCAGAGTATCAAACGTTACATCAAGCTTCTCTGACTCGTTTGTGTACAGTATGATAACATTGTTGCCATTCAGTACGACATACCGACCATCAGACAGGTATCCCACATCACGGATATTGACATCCTTGAGGACTGTCTTCTGCAGCTGACCATGAGGAGAGAAGATATCGATTCCTCCTGTGCTGTATCCCACTGCCATACTACCATTGGGTGTAGCAGCCATGCCATTCATGCAGTCTTTCTTAGAGAGTCCTACATCACATACCGACATACATTTCACGAACCTAACCTCATTAATGTTCAACTGATCACATTGATTGTTAGGTGTGAGCAATATACATGTAACGACAACCAGACAGACTAGGAATCCTACTCTACCGATTCGGACAGCTGTCTTCTGCAGCTGACCAAAGTTCAACTGACATTTTGGTGTGCATATCAGTTGCTCTGCACGGTCAGCTACATTCGTAGCAAGCTTATTCTCTGGATCATCCCTGTCTAGTACATTATTCAGCTCACCAGACAATGTATCACGAATAACAATGGTATTATCTTCTAATGGAGCCTTTATGCTATTACCCGCTAACACACTCGCACTCTCAATACTTGCGATCAACCTCTCATCAAGATCTTGCATCTCATCCAATCTTTTACACAATTTCTCTTCCTGAGCGTCCAACTGCTTGTTGAGTTCAGCCTTTCTGCAGGCAATGTGATCGGTGACACGCTTCTTCTGAGTCTTGATGTAGGTCACGTGATTCTTGATGGTTGTAACTTTCGTTTTACTTCGGGCTCGTAGAGATTCAATTTGCGTCTTAGTAGAAGCATTGTATTCCTTAGCATCTTGAACAGTGTGTCCTTTTTTGTCATGGTACAACATTCGACATCTCAAGCAGATGAACTTCTTACAGGTGACACACACATCAGTACAGATGTATTTTTGTTTATCTGCTTTGTGTTCCTGGCAGTAAACCTCTTTTTCGAGGACCACCCTTCCCTCTCTGACGTCTTCTACTCTCACAACTCTATGCTTGAGATGAGCCGGCCATTTGTTGTGATTATCAAGGCATGTGTTACACATGTTTTGACCACACTCACAACATAAATGTATAGCTCTCGAGTTTGAGTCACAAATTTCACAGACTTGTTGGCTATTCCTCACATCATCAATGAGAGACTTAAGAGGAACATTAGTATTGAGATTCGAGACATTACCACCCTTTACAGATGTTTCGCTTCGACAGATGGGACATGTTAGAAAAGTATGTGAAGAACTTTTAAGAATATCATTAAGGCATTTCTTACAGAAAGTATGTGTACACGATAATTGCTTCGGGTCACTAAGCAGCTCGAAACAAACGGGGCACTGCAAATTGCGTGAAACTTTGCGTTCAAATTCCGACATTGTGAATCTCCTATCTCACTATGCACTGATATGATACATAATGCAAACATCAATAGTATATCAATGGAAAATGTTAACTCGATGACGAGAGAATATTCATATCTTCCATAGGTTTAGGACAGGTATCATCAGTTGCAGTATGCAACGGTTATATTAAGGTTGAATAAACATATTCAGTTGTGATAAACCACCTTTAGTCATGTAAATGATAACATAAACCTGGCTTAAATAATCGTTTTGAAGATTTTCAGAAGTCACTAAGCAACAGTATATAACAATATGACAAAGAATATTGTTCTTATAGTTAGGGCTATAATTAACTAAAGTAAATAAGTGTAATGAGATGAGTGTTTACAGTCGGGTATATTCTCCTTCCTGCCGTTGACCACCACATGCTATCTGCTGCAGATCAAGAACAAGACAGGAGGCAGTCTGAAGAGGACTGAAGATTATCTCGTTTCTTCTGATCCGTACTCATCATACAATGTGCTAGTTGACCCTGAAAATTGAAAATGAATAAATAATGATACAAATTAATAATTGGGCCTTATAAACCCAGGGTAGGACATCATGGTTATTACTGCTCTTCACGCGGCCCCTCCAATTATAAGTAGCCCACCATTCGTCAGTTAACTATTTACACCTGGGTGGATGGTGTTAAATGTGGATTAACGTACTGCCAAAGGAAGTTAATGCCGGGCTGGCGTTTGAACCATCAACTGTTGGATTAAGAGATAAGTGAATTAATAAACCACTTTACCACGACAACTCCACAATATTACCAGTCGAGGAATATGATGCGATATTATAAAGAACAATCTGTATATATATGATCATCATCATACGGTATTTGGCGTCGCCAGGGAGGGCAGGAGAGACGGGAATAGCTATCTACATGCAAGGGAGGGAAGAGGGGGGGGGGGTTACATATTGAATGTTTTACCAAACACTTGCCCCCCTCCAAATAAATAAGAGATATACACCGTGATCAATATAAACACGGACAACAAGGAGACAGAGAGAAAGTATTGCTTATTAATATGGGAATTTCCAACCGAAATTGGGTACATCACCCAAATAATATCTTATAGTCATTATTTCATAAAGACCGGTTCAGAAACTTCTGTAGGCCCACTTATTTTGTCAGAGCATAGATTGGATTGTTGTTTTAAAGTTATTTATCATTGTGTTAGTGGCCCTTATACTGATCCGTTCTGGATGAATATTTAAAGCGCTTTTTAACTGCAAGGAAAAAAAACGTTACGCCAAAATACCATGTCGGTTGGATGGGATGGGATTGAAGAAATGTATTTATAATATAATTACTAAACTATGCCATTAAAATTGAAGTATAATTCATGATAACTATGAATTACATGTGGAAGAGGGTTAGCATATTTCCAGATGCTAAGCAGTTTGACCACAGCAGGGAAATGTAAAGGAATAAGAAATTCAAATGAGGTATCTCCCTATAAAATGGTCCGTGTGCGCGGTAGTGTCAAAGAAATTCAATAGAACGATGTTCGTCAAAGCGAGAAGTAATTGAATAAACGATGGTAGGTGTACTGTGATTATTGCACATTTATCATTTTTATATCAACACCAAAATCTTATAGAAACTTACATGAACCACGTAAACTCGTCCGTTGGACTTGACTGTACGTCGTCTTCCTAAAAGATTCCTCTTGGCTGTCAATATTTGGGATCTGAAATGAAGGGAAGACACGTTTGTAAAATGTAGGACCATCTATATTCTGTAGTCATGTTTGTATCAGTCTTTGAACTAACACAAGCGTTTGGAACTGAAAGGCACGAACACTGGGACATTTTTGGATAACAAAGTTAATCACTTGGAAGAAGAATTCGGGAGATTTGTGAAGGCGAGTTTAATAACAATAGCACAGTGCCAAGCAGCGGTTAATAAAATGCCAACAAGAAAATCACCATGTAACAATGCCTCACAAAAGAATTCTATTATCAGATTATGGGACATTGTATTTGCTCCTTTCCTATCGGCCCTCAGTTTGTTTCAACTCCCAATTCCGTACTGTCTGCTCTCGCCCCCCCCCCCCCACTCCGAGAACGGACGGACCCCATGCGTGTTTAATACCAAAATGTCCTTTTCGTAACAAAAGAAAAAGGTCGACCCGTATTGACTTTACACACCGGACTTTTGCTGAAAAAAGGGGGGGGGGGAGGGGGGTGCTGAAAAAGGCTCGTATACAAAACAAAAAGATCGACCCGTATTGACTTTACACACCGGACTTTTGTTGAAGGGGGGGGGGGGGCACTTGGAACACGCATATGCGTACACTAAATAACACTGAGTGGGGGGGGGGGGGGCGGCCCGGTGTCTGCTAATAAAAAACAATGTCTTATCACATACATTTTTGAAACTGAACAAGGATAAACACAATTTAAGAGAATTACCGATCTCATTGATAAATGTCTTTGTGAAATCTGCTTAAAAGTACTTGCAACACGCTTTAAAAAATTGATACATTTTTATAATCATTAATCCAGATCAACATGCTTTTATCAAGGTTAGAAATATATTTGATTGTTGGAAAAGCCTTCGATGCAATGGACCATGAAGATATTTGTAAAGCACTGGAGTCTTTAGGCTTAGGCCCAATATGAATGAAATGGGTTCAAACACTCTTGTAACATTGAAGGATGTGTTCTCGATAATTGTACTTCAAACCGGATATTTTTCTATATCCAGAGGAATAAGACAGGGGGACCCTTTTTCTGTTTGAGATTGGAATGTTAGCCTCTCGTTTAATAAATACGACAGAAACTAGAGTGAATCAAAACTATTATTATATGCAGACGATGTGTGTGCATGTTGTTTAGATTATAATTCAGTCGAAGTATTATTCAATGTGAAAGCAATAAGATAGATGTTGTAGTCTGACATTTAACAATGAAAAACAGAAACACTGAAGATTGGAAAGTATTGATGTGTTCAGATTTATGATAACCGCCTTGTTGGTAATATCAAAGTCTTAGATGGGGTAAAATGATAATGATTATCAGGAACAAATACTGAGGGATATGCTGTTATCACTCAGGCGAAAACTACATGTTTGGAAACAAAGAAACTTAACTTTATTTGGTAAAATATATCTACGGATATTTACCTATTCTCATCCATTCTTATATCCAGCTGGGTCGTGAAAGAAATTGAAACTATATTTTAAGTATTTCTATTTAAAGGGAAGGACAAGGTTAGACGAAAAGTAATTATAAAACAAGTTGAGAAAGGAGGTCTTGAAATGGTAAATTTCAAATCCGTGTTCTTGGTACAACAGTTAACCTGGATTTTAAGAATAAAGATTAGAAACAATCAAGCCTAATTCAATAATTATAATTCTAACAGAAAAATGGTGGTGCCCTTATTCATAACTGCAACTTTGGTACTGATCTAAAAAGCGTACATCTACCTCCACAATGAATTCAAAAATAGGAATGTCTATATTTTATTACAAGGAGTAGCTTCATGCATGATGAAGGGCAGTGATCAAAAAGTTAAATAGTCAAGCTTACAAAGTTGAAAAAGACGCAACTACTAAAGATATAATTGAGCCCAATCGGAGTTAAGACATCTTAAGGTGTTAACAAGTTAACACGTTTATGAAAAAATTGTTCAAATGGAGAGAGAGCAATCTCTGAGCTTTTTTCGTTTAAGAAATAAATATGATTTGAGTAATACTGAATTGTTTGAAGTACGACAAATTATGATCAATACAAATATTGATACATAAACACAAAAGATCCAGTCTAACGTTTTTCATAATATTATTTTATTATGTGAAGCATTTTAAAATACATATACAGCCTTTCAAGTACTTTCGCTTGGCTGTAAAAATTCAGAAACCTTAAAACATGCAGTATGGCAATGTAGCTATATTTAGACGTTTTGGAATGATGTTGCCGATGTTTGACTTATCTTTTCTGAATGTAAAATACAGTAATCGTAGCATATTCTAAAAACGTACCGACAAAGTATAACAATACATCATGTTTTACGATAAAAGTATCTAAAAAATATTTGTTTAACATTGGTGCTACTCTGTCTAGCTCCATACCTGATATATAGGAAACCTTTGCAAATTATTTAGCCAGTCCAAATGAAAAGACTTAATTTTGTGTTCCTGTAGCGAATTCTGAGGTTACAGATGGTGTTAGTTGCTTGAAAAGGAAGGAGAGCCCTGGATATGACCACCCTATGAGAGGAAATAAATTAATAAATAAATAAATAAAAAACTAATGATTTGATACGAGATGTAATTTCATTTGTAGTCTAACCTCTCACTCACACTTATAACTTGTCTTTATTGCATGGAAGTGTTCCTTTAAAAATATATAGCTCAATTTGTGCCTTTATATAAAAAAGAGAACCCTGTAGAAACGGATAATTATATAGACCAATTTCTCTACTAACTATCTTCTCTAAGATTTTGGAAAAGCTTGTATATATTAGATTGATAAAGTTTTATAAGTCTTGTGAATTTTTATCAAATTCTCAGTTTGGTTTTCGCGAGAAACACACAACTTCTCATGCTGTTTTATGTCTTTTAGACAAAGTACCTTCTGCACTTGATAAACAACTTTATACGATTGGTATATTTTTGGATTATTCCAAAGCTTTTGCTACGGTGAACCATAATATTTTGTTACACAAGCTTTCTTATTATTGGGTGAGAGGGTCTGCACTCGAATGGTTTAGAAGTTATCTGAGTGACAGACAGCAATTTGTGCAGCTCAACGGAATTTGTTTTCAGTTATGTTACCCGTCAAGTGTGGAGTACCTCAAGGTTCCCTTTTGGGTCCCCTGATTTTTATTTCATATATTTAAATGAATTTCCAAAATCCTCAGAGACGTTTTCTTTTTTCCTGTTTGCAGCCGATACAAGTGTATTCTGTTCTTATAGAAACTTAGAAACTCTTTTAGAAATTGTAAATAGAGAGCTCTGTGCATTGACAAAATGGATTCTTGCAAATGAACTGTCACTTAATTTATTGAAAACGAAATATATGTCATTCAGTAATAGGGAAACAGTAATTTTATTTGTTGACCGATTTTAAAATTCTTTTCATGAGAAGAAAGGATAGTCCACTAGCAAACCTTAAAGCCACTTTGCAATATTCGTCAGGTACGGAAAGAGGTGATTTCGGACGCATTTTACCTTTTGGTAATTTTTTTTCCCAGTCTCCGCGCAGGCCTAGGCTATGGCAGTATCGATGCCAGTTAAGGCAAAGTGATATCAAATTACACATTATCACTTAGCCCTTCAGGCTAACTCAAAATGTCATGCCAGCATGCCAGAAGTACAAAGTTTTAACCTAGCAAGTCAATGAATAGTGTCTTGCAAGCTAAATCAAATTTTAAAGCCTAAATTTTGTCACCTAATAAAGTCAAGCACAAGCTGCATGAAATCAAATATTTGATGAATATTAATGAAAACAACCTTTATCTTCAGTACATCTATAAACTAAATGTACAATGTTTACTCCATATTCTCCTTTTCTGTTCTGAGAATTATTTAACCGGACAAAAAACATGACTACATACTTCTACGTACGTCTATAGAGTATGGGCGCTGCCATTTTGGATTCCAATTGCCACGTACATAATTAGGGGTCCAGACAGCCCGACCCTGGCAAAACCGACCCGATACTAGTAACCTAGACAACTCGACCAGGTCAGGTTGGCCAGGGTGAGGTGCCTCGGCGACCCACTTTTTTTCCCCTAAAAAAAATATGGGTAGAGGGTCTACTGCTTAGAATGAAGATGATATTAGGGTGTCTGATCGCGCACTCAGTTTTGTGTGCTAAAATCCTTCCCATAGAGATTGCACACATCCCTATTCAGTCCATGTGCATTGCAAAATTGGTCAATGTTTTTATTACCAAATGAGATTCACACCAATACTGCTCGTGATCCTGAAGGTGATACTCAATAGGTGTCATATGAAAGAGCAGTTTTTTTTCCATATTCCCCAAAGGGACTAACCCCCAAAATTATAACAAAAATATCTTGATCAAAACAGCAATTTAAACATTGTTTCTATGGTACTCGGAGATTTACTAATTTCACGAAGTGAGCGCCCGAGGGATAAGTTGGGCCAGCCGTAAGGAATAGTTCCATGCGCTTATTTTTTTCTCTAGTCCCAAGGGATCACGAGCAGTTACAGTTTGAAAATACCCTTACTCCAAGCTTTGCATATCGTGCTGTGCAGATTTTGAGCAAAAATTATAACTCGGCGTGTACCAATTTTTTGTCCATTCTGGCCAAAATGCTATGAATATTGACTAGGGTCTATAGGCCCCCTAGATTTGTTTATTTATTTATTTATTTATTTATTTTATTATTATTTTTTTTTTTTTTTTTTTTGGGGGGGGGGGGGGGGGGGCTGTATCTAAGTAAATGATTTTTCCAAATATCCAACCACAATGGTGACAAACGATCCAAAGCCAAGGGGAAAATTGAAAAATCGTCCAAACACCCTACTCCCTAGGCTAATGATATAGATCTATGTATACATTTTATTATGATATAGGTCTAGGGGTCTACAAATTACAAAACATGATAAAATAGGGTTAGGGTAGGGTTAGGAAAAGGGTTAGGGTTAGGTTAGGGTGGCTGTCGCAAGAGGAATTCTTTCCAAAAGTGGATCGAGCTTTCCGCCGAAGCACCCCCACCCTGGACAACTCGATCTCGTGGAGTTGTTCAGGGTATTGGGTCGGGTTCTCCAGGGTCGTGCTTTTCGATGGTCGGGTTGTCTAGGATCCGTACATTATGCCAACGTGATGCGTTCCGTACAGTGTTTTATAGTCTAAATCGTCTATGTTATTTTTCCGTTTTATACGTTCATATTTAAGTACATAAATTAATCTTCACACTCACTTCTGTGGCGGGAATAAAACTTCATCAGGAACACTGGTGTGGCATCTGATGGGTTTAGCTAGTAAACTTATCAAACTGGACAAGAATTCGACTGCCAGACGACATTGACAACATTGACCTATGGTAACTTTAAAGTAAAAATGAAAAAGAAAAAGATTTTTAAGATACTACTGTCCCTTTTGCAGCCAACATCAAATTATGTAGAACTTTGCAGGAATTAATATGTATTTGTCATGTATGTCCTATCTGTGAAATATGAACGTTAGCAGTGTCCTAATATTCAAATTAAACAAGGAAATCCGTTCACTTGCTAGACTTCACTGTCAGACACTATTGAGTGACTGGCTGGCTTTTTTTCTTCTTTGGTAATAACATCCATACAAAGAGCTGTAAAGGGTACATGAGCATTTGTTTACATCAATAACCCACTTCTTGTAATGGCCAAAATTAAACCGATTGAATATTTGCGCAGCATAAAACGTACGACCATTCGGTACAATGGGTTAAAAATCAGACGATTACCTACTGGCTCTATAGCTAATCAGTCGATTTTACAACTAATAGTCCTTATTTTCCCACTTAAAGACATTTTCAAGCCCCCTTTTTTAGGGAAGTTCTAAATTACTATTATCTTTCAAATGTTTTCTTTGGCCTGCGAATGGGACATAGTACTTTTAAGTAGGGAAAAAAAAAATCATCGCTCCGAGAAACAATAACCCATGACCCTAAAGTAAATAATATCACTGATAGTTTGCGTAATAAAGGGAATTATAGATTAAAAATGACAACAGTTTCTCAAAATAAAACAAGATAAACATCAGTGTTCAAGAATACACATCAAATCTGTCAAATATGAAAGAAATTGTCTGTAAACAGACTGATAGGGCCTTCATCGTCCGGCGTAAATATTCATAAATGAATGATACACGCCAATAAAAAACCTAAAACAACAACTTCACATCGCATGAAGAATTGTGGTCACCCATGTTTACTTATCGACCATTATCATGATTATATGAGTTGAGTTTGAGTTTGAAGTTTATTATCCAAACAAAAAGTACATCAACATTACAATCAACAGTGAATGTTTAACATTGAAAGGAAAAATCGGACCAGAAAATAGCATTTAATGCTAATCGTGTCTGATATATAGTTAATTCATTGTAAAGCATGCTAAATGCGCATTTCTATCATCAAGTATGATTTATAGTTTTATAAGTTTCATATTTCTGCTGCTTGATTAAGAAGTACGAATAGCATTCGGAATATTTTTTCGTAATTTAGTGTCAAAAAGGAATAATATCAATAAGCCCAATTTCTTTCCGATGTTTTGTAATATCTCAAATCAAACACATCGAGGGAAAAGTTATATATTTTATGAAAGGATCGAGATAAAATACCAGAGAACTTGGTTTGAGTCATCTCATTTAAATACAAAATACCTGGTTGCACTCTCATATTAAATACTAAACTCCATCTTTGCGAAGGCGAGTTGTCTCAGTCGTCAAAGAGTATGCATCTCGAACCAAAGATGAAGGGTTCAAATCCAACCCAGGTGTATGACTGGAGCCTGCCTTAAGCCAGCCTTTTGTGTTAACGTGCCTCTCACCTATTTCATAGACACTGAACCTACGTTAAGTGGGAACACTCCGTCCTAGCTGTAGAGGAGAGTCACCAACTGTGCACGTTAAGTACATGCACACCCCAACTATAGGAGGATAGACATGAGGGTTACAGTGATTCAGTTTGCTTTTCGACTCCGAGGCACAGATGATGCCAAAGATATACTTAATAATGATAATTATACAGAAACAAATATCCGATTTTTTTAAATTGAGTTTTTGATGTGGATATTGATCAAAAATTCTAAGCTTTTTTTGTGCGTGTAGGCCTACCTATAAAAACGGGAACGTTCGGCGAAGCGATAATACGTGTACTAACACAATACGCCAGTTCATGGGTAGCAAGCGAGCCCGTATGACGTCACGTGTCAAAGGTGATATGAGCAGTGGCGGATCCAGGGGGGGGGGGCCTGGAAAAAAAGGTGTATTTTTACATTTTATAACGTTAATTTTACCTTTTTTTGGAGATCCCCCCCCCCCCCTGGCGCTCAATGGGAAGGGGGTGAAATTTTTCAAAACAAATTAGTGCTCACCACCCCCCACTGAGCGAATTTTCGGCCGGCGCAATGTTCAAATTTTGGGGAGCAAAAAAAATAAAAATAATAATAATAATTAGTGCTCACTACCCGTCCCCCCCCCCCCCCCCCCCCCCCCCCCCCCACTGAGCGAAATATTGGTCGGCACGATTTTCATATTACAGCACACTGAATTTCAAATTGATTTCAAATTTGGGCCCCCACCCCTAAGAAATCCTGGATCCGCGCCTGGATATGAGACATAATATCGCAATGTTAACGATCGTTAGGCATATCTTCACGTATAGTGCACACAGGGTAAAGTGGTACGCAATATCTTCCTTTGCTCAGTCCTTTTTTGTATTGGCTTTCCACTATTACCGAGTATTTATCTGACTTTATGGAATGGAAACAAAACCTGTTAAGAATATCAAGTTCTCAGAAACAGCAATATGTCTCGTTTGACCTTTGGCACTTGACCTCATACGGGTTCGCTGGCTATCCTTGAATTCGCGTATGTTAACTCACCATGTTTTTATGAATTTCATGTGTATTAGCGTCAGGATCCTCCCTCAATGACCTAAATGATAAAAATCGATGCGGTACTTGATATATTGTATATATATGTAGATAGAGATGTGCAGATTTTTATTGGTGTAAAGTTTAATGTGTTCTGAGCCCTCTTGCATAAAAAGTTACTCAAGATATTAAACGCAACTTGATTTTCATGAGTGGTCATAATACGGACAACCTGCCGGCCCGTGTATTGTTATAATTAGTTAATCAATTAATTAAATGTCATTATATTTTTGTGATAGTGGAGCTGAATTGATGTGATCGTATTTAACTTAAATTCACATATTTTGGGGTCTTAAATTACCTTCATAGCAGTCTTAGGTTCTAAAAGGGAACTAGAAATGTCATATAAGAATAAGAGCAATAACCATGCAATTTGAAGGCATTTGCGGTCTTAACAAGAACTTAACCATCCCTTTAACATTTGAATGATTTCACAATTCGAATGATTTCATTATTTGAATGATTTCACAATTTAAATGATTTCATTATTGATTGCACAGATAGTGAATTTTAATAAACGGATTTCAATTTGATTAGCTGATTCGACGCTGCGAGTGCAACTTGCGCGAAATCGAATGCTTGGAATATGAACTTAAATGAAAATAGTGTGAAATTGGCCGCAAGAGCATATATTTTTGTTTGAATGCTTCTTGCAAATGTGTACTGAGAAAGTGTGGCATTGATGATCATAATTATACTCACTTAGATAATCATGAATTATCAGCAATTTGAATTGAATTGAATTGAATTTATTTTCTTCTGCAACAGAAAAATCTACTTTCATTTTATCGATACAACATACACTGTCGCTCATATAATTGGAATATTTTTGTTTTACCCCAATTTATGGAATTAGTTTAAAAATAATTTTAAAATAATATATCTAGATAATATTATACATTCTCAGATTTTATTGAATATTAATTTGACAATGTGTGTTTTGCGTGACTGCTAAAGCATGTGTATGCTACTATGCTTATCAAATAGGGGACCTACGCCCTTAGGTCAGAAATGCCAGTAACCAGGATTAATGCCCCACAAAAGGGCACTAATAAAGCATATTGACACGGTTTTGATCCTGGGGCCTCACAGTTGCGAGGCCATTGCTTTGTCACTGAACCATGACTGTACGCAGCGGGGGCAAGGGTAGGGGGCAGTTTCCATAAATGAAAAAAAAGAAGAAAAATGCAATAAATGTTCAATAATTGATTGCATTTTACCCCGGCCCCAACATAAACAAATCCTCTGGAAGGCCATGCATTATGGCCAAAGGCATGGACACACAGAGGATTTTTTTATGTTGGGAACCGGGGTAAAATGCAACAAATTATTGAACATTTATTGCATTTTCTGTGTTTGTTTTTATTTACGGAAACTGTCCCTACCCTAGCCCCCGCTGCTAATGATTTGTGAGTGAGGGAGATACCGAGAAGGGGGTGGGGTGGGGGGGGGGTGTCCTATCACAGGACCTGTCAGAGCCATTGATTAAGAGAGTGTGACCAACACAAACCCCTTTCTATCAAACAAATGACCCCCCGTCAATAGAATAAGTGGCACTCCTAAGGAGAAATATGTTCCTTCTTTATCTGATGCTCCTTTAGATAACAATCTTGACAAAAGCAGCTCTTCGTAATGGATATTAGAGACATTATTATGCTTTGTTCCATCATTAAAGCCCCCACCCAACATAACCCGTGCCACATAATTCTTATAGTCTAGCATATCTAGTAGGTCAAATGATCGTTATATGGGCAAGTCCAAAGTATGTCACATAAAAATTATCATGGAATTATCGAATCATGAGCAGGAAAATGAATTTATATAAGTAGAAGCGTAAATCAAGTTGATATTTTGTCTGATTGAAACTTAAGTAGGGTAATCGGCTTGATAGATTTTCGTGGGTTACGTACGAGACAAAAACAGCTTGGACTTGCCAACCGCACGACCGTACAACTTTTCTTAAAGTTAGAGCGCCATACAAAACAAATATGTCGACATGACTTGTAAGTAAGTCTGAGATGGTCTGTGGTGTAACCTATCGAAATGTTACATTAATCATGATGTGAATTGATGCTGATGGTGGTAATAATGATGATGATATTGTTGGTGATGATGATGATGATGACGATAATAATCATAATATTCATAAAATACTGATCATTCACAACATGTTATCATCATCATCATCATCATCATCACCATTATCATCATCACCATTGCAATCATTCTTCATCACTACTACCGACATCGTTATCCTCATCATCATGTCCATCGTCAATGCCATCACTGCCATCATCATTATCATCATCAACATGCCCATCGTCAATGCCATCACTGTCATCATCATTATCATCATCATCATCATGCCCATCGTTCATGTGTTCACTAGCATCAATTTTGTTATCACCAATATCATCATCTACGTCATTATTATATGTTTTTAAAAAGTCATGGTACCAATACCGACACCATCATCCTCTTCATCATCATCTTCATTCGACTCTGTTTACATCAGAACTAGAGGCAATCAATTATACTACACCACTATCATCATCGTCAACATCAACATCATCACTGCCTTAATATATATTGTATTAATTTATGCATTATTTATAAGGGCTCTCCTCATTAGTTATGGTTTCAATAATCAAATGAACAAAAATCAAACAAACAGATCAACAAATACACCAATGCACAGAAAAAAGGCATCATCATTATCAGAATTACTGGCTATTATTAGTTCTGCGTTCTATAATCTCTAAAAATGGATTGTAACCACGAATGAGTATTACCGAGGAGGCATGAGAAGCCTTAGTAATACATCATCATCAGCAGCAGCACCATAACGATAAAAGATAAAACAGGTGACAACATTCTTGCTTTGAATTCAACACTGTTTAAATATTACATTTAATTTTTTCCTCAAAATATAGATTGATACAAACACACATTAAATATGTATATATATATTGTATTATCATCTATTTTATCTCACCATGTTTTATGACACCCTCTTAAACATATCAAGCGTATATGAAAATTAATGTAATGGGTCAGCTCGAAATTTTCCAAGACAATCACCGATAAATTTGTCCAGATTATATTTACTTGCTCATACTAATACAGAACATTTTAGGTTAAAGTTGTATCAAATTTGTCTATACATTTGAATATACATTCCTTGTTCTGTTTTTCATATTACGAAACAAATACATTGTCCAAAAAAGAATGTCAAAGAGAAACTGGTAAAGAAAAAATTATGGAGCTTCCTCATTCTTCGTACGTAAAATAATATTCTCCATGGGATAGCCACAATAAAGTCTTCTAACCATTGACGTCTAAATGTTATACTTTCACAACACTATAAACATGTAATTTCTCAAAGAACTTGAGTTACATGATGATATAATTATACAGGGAAGGTACCCTACTCAAATAGATGTTCATGTATCCAACACAAATTCGGAAAAACAAGTATTTTCCATTTCACCTTGTGTATAAGGCCTACATGAAAGACGATGGAGTAACATGTAAAGTCATCATGTGATGGTCTCCAGCAATACAAGCAAATTAAAACAAACAGCTTCGTGATTGTTTAGCTTTTTTTTACATGACAGTACATTTTTTACCAAAGCAGCCAGTTATTAGCAGTTGGAATACTATTTACTAGTTTTTTGTATTAAATATTAATCCATATAGTCACATACAGTTTCCAGTTTCAAGTTTACTTCCACTCATACAATATATATATATGAAGAGCTTGATTCCAAAAGGAGCTAAATCCATATTTTATCAAAATGGAGTTATTTGTATTAAAATAATGATTTCCTACATGGGGACAAAATGCACTATATCACATTCGAAAATTTCACCCGGAAGTATAAAAAAAATTAGGTACAATATCATGTTTCATTCCAAAAGGAGCTAAATCCAAATCGGTTTCATTCCAAAAGGAGCTAAATCCACTTTGAGTAAATGACCTTTTTTATTCCTCCACTTTCCCTTTAGAAATGTACCTTCATATTGTTATATATGTTAAAGGTGTCGCCCTGGACCAATAATATATGATTTGAAAAAAAATCTACCAGTTATTTCTGATTTTTACTAAATTTTTAGATTTTGTGGATTTAGCTCCTTTTGGAATGAAACATGGATTTAGCTCCTTTTGGAATGAAACGGATTTAGCTCCTTTTGGAATGAAAATGTGATATGTTGTTTACTTTCTTTTCAAAAGGTTTTTTTAGTTGTGATTTCACTACTATTATTTAAAAGGAAAGGTTTGCTACTAACTTTGAATACATTTCAGTGACTTTATTGAGAAAATATGAAATTTTCCAGGTACAATATCATGTTTCATTCCAAAAGTAGCTAAATCCACGAAGAAAAAAAAATTAAAAAATTAATTAAAAATCAGGAAACAATGGTAGATTTTTTCTTATCATATATTATTGGTCCAGGGTGACACCTTTAAAATATACAACAACATTAAGGTCCATGGCTAATGGGAAAGTGGAGAAATAAAAAAAGGCGATTTACTCAGAAGTACCCAAAGTGGATTTAGCTCCTTTTGAAATGAAACTCTTCATATATATATAGGCATATACTTGATCAAAAAATTATAAACATATACTCATCAACTTATAATGTACATTTGCTGATAAGTGAGAAAAGGAAAATACAAAATAAATTCAGAGTGGAGGAGCCGACAGAGGCAAAAAAACCCTGTCGTGGGCTAGCTTCTTGCAGACTTGCTTGATTTAAAATATCATTCTAAAACATTAGATGGAGAAAAGGAAGGAAATAAATTTATAAAAAGAAACAAACTAACGCAAAAAAAGAATGAAAGGAAATGGGTAATAAGGAACATTTCCAACTATGACAATTCACAGCATGTGAGTAGATACATTTATTACAGGAATTCAGTTTAAAGGTAACTTAAATCCCTCTTGAATAAAGTCAGATTTTATTTTATCTTTTTTTAATTTTGTTGTTACTACTATTGTTTTTGCAAGTGCTACTAGCCTATTAAAGCCAACCATGCCAACGGCTTCATTTCTCTTGATCATAAGATAACATCTTCTTTAATGAGTTCATCTCAACGGTCTAATAGAACCTAAGCTTCTATAAAAAGTTACACTTAAATGAAAAAATAAGCATACCATAACGAAAACAGACAGTGTTGCTTCAAACATTGCCATTTCCAACAAAAGAATGCAAGCATGCATACTTAGCAATTGTATATTATATGGTATATTACCATTACATATTTGTTTATCAATAACAGTTCATTTTCACCCTCATTCATTAGACATCTACATTTTCAGACGACTTTACGTAATATATCTATATTTGGGCACGGCGTTGTGTTTCAGGATGCCGGTTACATAAAGATCAGTTAGGTGAAAACCAAAGAAAGTTTTTGTTATGGCAAATTTGTTATTGTGTTTATTTCCGTGAACCTTACGGCATCAGAAAACGCAAATTGTTGAATTTCGATGGAACAGGTGTTTCACAAGTTGAGGAATATAGTGTTACATCCTGTTTTGCTTGAATTGACTCGATTCATTTCAATTGGTGGTCCAATTTTGCTTTGCAGTTGATGCGGTCTGATCGACGGAACAGATCATTTGGTGTCTCTAGAACTGTTGTTTAAAATTAATCATTCAAACATATTGCATTATCCTAAATGGTGAATGAAGTAAAACAGCTTTGATACGTTTTAATTTACAATATCTTTGTTTTCTTCATGCATTGAATTCATTAAATCTGAGTGTACTTTGAAATGATTTATGACATACAAGACTAATGTTATGCACTTTGGGATATCGGAGAGCACGGTCTATAAAATCCTCAAACTTCATCGGGAGGAGGGTAATTTAAGGCCACATCAATCTCCAGGACGACCACGATTGACCAGCGCACGAGATCATCACCGGTTGCTTAATATGTGCCGCCAGAACAGGACAATCCCATCAAGTCGTCTTCGTCGTCTCTGGAGAAGACACCATGTAATCCACGTCTCCCGCCCAACTGTCAATCGGAGACTGCTTCAACATGGTTATCCGGCAAGACGAGTTACCAAGTTTTCAGGCCCGCCAGTTAGACACAGAGTTGCCAAACTTCAGTGGGCTAGGGAGCACAGAAGACTACAACTAGGACACTGGCGATATGTCATCTTCATGGATTAGATCCGCTACGCCCATGAGCGTAAAGATAGAGGCAATGGGTGCGTCGACTAACTGGAGAGAACCTCAGAGATGACTGCGTTCGGGAAACGACGCAAGGTGGAAGCGGGTCCGTGATGGTATGGACCGGAATCTACTTTGGCGGAAAAACGCCACTGGTAGTTCCGGATGGAAATGTCAACGTCGTCGTGTACCAGGACATCCTAGATAATCACTACCTTCCACACGCAAGAAGGGACTATGGAAACAATTTCTGGCTGCAGGATGATACCGCTTTGCCACACAGAACAGTTGCAGTGAGGGAATTTCTTGACGCAGAAGGATTGCAGCTGTCTCCTTTGCCTGCCTTCTACCCTTATATGATCCCTATTGAACATGCCTGGGACGCCGCAGGCCGAGCAATCACGAGTGGGACGCTCTGGCCATTGACAGCATCAACAAGCTCATTGGCAGCATGCCGCGACGTCTCAACGCACTGATCCCTGTCAGGGGTGGTGAAACCCGATATTAGTGACTGACTGACATTTGAAAGAGAGAAAGAAAGATCATGCATAAAATTCATTTCAATATTTGTTATCTGTTATGCCGACCAATTTTGATCATTTCAACATAATCCTTAGTTTTGCTGTTTCCAAACCCTTTTTTTATTTTTCGCCTTGAAACACCCTTTGCATAGGGTAATTGTTGGTTAATTCCATTGAAATGTGACCTGAAGGAATCGATCGATGAAACATTATGGGTGTATACACCATAGAAATGAAGAAAATAACGCGTTGTGTCTTATTTACTGTACGTTAAGTTGTAAAGAAAAGATATTCCAACTTTATGAACAACAGTGTACAAACAGTAAAACAAAGATCGAAATGAAAATCCCTGAGAGTTCTCTTTTTCACTCTAAACGGTTTCAATATTACTTCTGTATATATATAAACAAACAATTGTCTTCCTAAAATATATATACGTAATACATATATACGATATTTGACATTACTCTGTTCTATGTTTATTTTTTATTTTTTGTAGGATTTTGTTATTGTCTTCATTCAGTACATGTTCATGTACATGTCAGAGGCTCTTTGTATACACCCTCACGTATTCTTAATAAATAGAATAAACAGTTTTTGCTACTAATCTATGAATCGGAAGGGATCATGTTATCTTTCAGTTGCGTTACACAGCCCGAATACAAACAAATAGACACACATATTACTCTCAGGGATCGAAATCATAACTGTCGAATTAATTTAAGTATTTAGTCATGTTATTATGCATTTTGTATTTCAAGAGAATTTGCCTCCAAATCAATCTAAATAATGTAGAGCCATACAGCTACATAACGTTACATCAAGTAAAGTTATCATACCTTTCAAATAAGATTATATATTTAGTCATGCTATGATGCATTTTGGATTTCAATAGAATTGGGCTAATGTTATTCATCAAATATCAGGTTAGAAGAAAATGAGTAGATTTCCAATCATTAAATAATAATCAAGTGATCGCCTGATACTGGATTGTTATTATTCATGAACTCGTGTGATGGTTAGTTGAAAATATAAAGTTTATCAAGTGTGCAAAAAGCAATTTCCCCTGATCGGAACTCCTGTAAATGATACCAGTTTCTCTCATGCTTCTCAATATTGTGATCCGAGATGAGAGTCTGAATGTGTTTCAGCTCGTTTGTGTACTCATCGATACTAACCAACCCATCATCAAGCTTGACCCAAGCGATCAGGATTGAATTATTCTGAGTCACAGCAGCGTATGGGTAAAGATCTAATTTATCTGCATTGTGCTTCACTCTGTCATCTTCGTCAATTATTCTTACTGTATTAAGATATTTGATGATCAATACGTCATTATAACTAGTGATCTGCTCAGGTTCATACCCATCGCATGGCATCTCCCTGATCGCCTTCCCACCATCTGGTGAGAACACCTGGATCTTCTTGGCTTTCCAGTAGCCGACATAGATCAGATCTTTGCGGTCTACAGTGAGACTAACATTCTTAACTTCGTCGTCACTAAGAGTATCAAACGTTACATCAAGCTTCTCATGCTCCTGTGTGTACAATGCGAGGCAACTTGTGATATTAAGAACGACATACCGACCATCAAACAAGACTCCTAATCTACAAATTCCGATATCCTTGAGGACTGTCTTCTGTAGCTGGCCATTAGCAGAGAAGATATCGATTCCTCCAGTGCTGTATCCCACTGCCATCCTACCATCGGGTGTAGCAGCCATGCCATTCATGTGGCCTTTCATAGAAAGGGGTACATCACATTCCAACTCGCATTTCATGAACCTCACCTGACCAATGTTCAACTGATCATACTGATTGTTAGGTGTGAACATCAGTTGCTCTGCACGATCAGCTACATCCGTAGCAAGCTTCTTATCTGGATCATCCCTTTCCAGTACATTATTCAGCTCACCAGACAGTGTATCACGAATAGCAATAATATCCTCTTCTAATGGAGCCTTCGCGCTCTTACCCGCTAGCACACTCGTACTCTCAATACTTGTAATAAACCTTTCATCAACATCTTTCATCTCATCCAATTTTTTACATAATTTCTCTACCTGACCATCCAACTGTTTGTCTAACGCTGCTTTCCTCTCCTTCAATTTCTTGAGTGATTCGTGATAACTCTCGTTGATTTCCGCCTTTTTGCTGGCAATGTGATCCGTGACACGCTTCTTCTGAGTCTTGATGCAGGTCACGTGCTTTGTTATGGTTGTAGCTTTCGTCTTACCTCGGGCTTGTAGAGATTTAATTTGTGTCTTGGTAAATGCATTGTATCCCTCAGCATCTTGAACAGTGTGGTCTTTCTTGTCATGATACCGCACTAGACATCTCAAGCAGATATACCTCTTACATGTTATACACACATCAGTACAGAGGTGTTTTTGTTTATCTGCTTTGTGTTCTTGACAATAAACCTCTTTTTCGGGGACCACGCTTCCCTCTCTGACTTCTTTTACTTTCACAACTTTATGCTCGCCATGAGGCATCCATTTTTTGTGAATATCAAGGCATGTGTCACACATGTTCTTATAACAGTCACAACAGAAATGTACAGCTCTCGATTTTGAGTCGCACGTTTCACAGACTTGCTGCCTATTTCTAACCTCATCAATGAAAGACTTAAGAGGAACATTAGTATTGAGATTCGAGACATTGCCACCCATTACAGATGTTTCACTTCTGCAGATGGGACATGTTACAAAATGTTGTGAAGTGCTTTTAAGAATATCATTAAGGCAGTTCTTACAGAAAGTATGTGGACAAGATAACTGCTTCGGGTCACTTAGCAGCTCGAGACAAACGGGACACTGCAGACTGCGTGAAACTTTGAGTTCAAATTCGGACATTGTGATTCTCTTATCTTAATATGCACTGATATGATACATAATGCAAACAAAAATACTTATTATCAACCTTTTTAATCATGATCAGATAAACCGGAATAAAATCATCGAGAAAGGACAGGGAATCATCTCGTTATGTATTCCAGTCAACGGTATATCGGTAGTCACTTAGAAATATCATGACAATGTATTTTTCATTGCTATGGCTACAATGTGCTTAAGTAACTTAGTGCAATGAGATGAGTGTTTACAGTCAGATATAGTAACCTTCCTGCCGTCGGCCACCGCATGCTATCTGCTGCAGATCAAAAACAAGTCAGGAGGCAGTCTGAAGATAAATGAATATTATCTCATTTCTTCTGATCCGTACTCCTCACACAATGACGTAACCGGCCCTGTCAAAGTTAAAAATGAATCACAATTGTTAATGATGTAGCTTTTCCCGGCCAACTTCACTTCATTTTTAGTCCGTGTGATAAAACGTTAATTCAGTTTCCGAATCGAATTCAATTGGACGCGGGATTTTGTACTTGTTTATTTAAATTAGTTCCGTCTTACACTTGTGCCAATATTCATTCTTATTCGTCGGCAATTGCCGAAGGTGAACTCGGATATTCCATCTCACTGTTGGCAGTCAATGTTGTAACATATTCATTCGAATTAAAACAGATGTTCTTTAAGTAGGCCCTAACTGGTTTTTGTTTTCCTGAAAATGAAATAATTTCGATTCATTAAATTCTATTATCGATATCAGACGAATTTAAAGCAAAATGTAGACTTTATTTATTTTATGTTTCACCATTTTCTTCACTTCTCATAGCTTTATTACGTCAGATAACCGAACCGAACAGAAAATATATAACAACATTAAACTAAATGTGTGTGGAGGGGGGAGGGGGGGGGGGTATGCTCATGACGGTGGACGTCATTCGAGGGTGCAAAAGTATCCCCAACATCAGAGGGTACTATTTTCTTTATGAACTATTTCAAATAGAAATGCAAGAAACTGGATCCCAAACAGTTTAGTCGTTTACGTGACTCCCCGCCCTTACACACACACACACACACACACACATACAAACACACGCACACACACACAAACACACACACACATACACACGCATATCAATGAATATCCTTGAATTATATGCTTATGACCTACATCTAAGTTCTTATTATCATTTTCATAAACGTTTAAAACCTACCCAAATTTGAAGAATTCATAGTATAGTAATTTCATATATAAACACTTATTTGCAAAACGAACTTTAAATTTTAAAAGGGGATCATTAGAAAACCTTGACTAATTTAAATGAACGAGGTGTTTAGTGGTTGCTCCAAAAAGAATTCGAATGTACGAACGACATTTATACCTCGTGATCACGTGATCAAGTCATGCTAAATTAAATGAACGCATGAAACACGAATTTGAATGAAAAACATGTTACTCTGGTTGACTATAATGTGAATTTAACTATTGAACAACGGGCAGGGCTAAATTGGGCTAATTTGAATGCACACAAGGAGAATGGGATTGGCAAAGTTGAGAAATTGGCCGTAAAAAAAATGTTATTGGCAATTCATTCATCAGTGTTTATAACCATTATAATCTTGGGAACATTACCAAAATAAATTGATTTTATTTTATTTCTTCATGTTTCAAAATACAATAACTGCTTTCAAATACAAATATTTAAAATATGATAACTTCATTTCAAAATGTGATTTATACATTTTTGATTTGGTTTGATTTGGTTTTCTTCTGCATTCATGTTAGTACACAGTTCTTTGATAATACTAATATATAATATAATGTACAATAAGTCTTTTTCTGACATTGAATCATAACAAATCAAACATATGTATATAAAGATCGTTATTTTCAAAATCTAAATGATGAACTGTCATAATACCTAATTTCCTCAAAAAATGTAAAACATTATAACATTATTTGCGGAAGAAGGACTGTCATTGTAAGCAGATTGCTTGATAATACGACAGCCCCAGACAAAACTCATGAAATAGATAAACACATTTATACATATGATGACGAAATTAATATTTCTATAATATATTGTTATGAATTCAAATTATTATCCTAACTATTTGTGCTAAAGGACAGGAAATTACCAAAATAAATTAAATTCACATACCCGATACATGAAAATGGACAAAATTTCTTTGCTCATTATTTTGGAAAATATATTAAAATCATTATTTCCATCACCATGATCACCCAAACAGCTTCCCTCTTTTCATTATTTTTATGTCGACCATTTCGATAAGCTTTTGATGGTCTATACTGATTCGGCTAGAAACCATGTTTCCTTATAAGTTATAATTGCCTTAAAGAGAAGGTTGAGTTCTGGGAAGGGGTGAAAACTAAATTGTGAGCTTTATCATTGTTATTATGCAAGGGTAGAAGAACATCAGATAAAACATGTTCCCTGAAAAGCATGGCTCTTCAAATGCCTTCATATTCTAAATATGTCATGTAACAATCGGGACGGATTTTACGCCACACGTTCGTGTAGCCCCATATACACCTCTCTGTGTACAGTGTTTGTAACTTTACCAAGACTTGGCCAAATTTCTTATCAATTTGATGATTCCAGAACCTTGCTAGATGATCAACCTTTTCTGGTCGATTCCACGTCGTTTCTTTCACAATGCAATCGCATGACCAGAACTCAACTTCAGCTTTAAGCACGGCAACTGGTCGTTTTGAAGTATTTCATCCCGGCAAGAAGAGACCTTATACTGCGGTGTTGAGTGAATTGTGAAGCACATATACATCTGGGAGGAAAATGCGCTACACCAAGTACTCTGTAGGTTGGATTAGATCAGATTTAAAACGAACCTTATGTTTGATATTATCTGCAGTAATATACATTACCTGTTTAAAGTGACATTGATTAAGGGATAAGGCTGTCCATGAATTAAATGCCCAGTAAAATCGTCTATGCCTTTGATCATGCAGATCTGAAAGTTAGAGACATGTGATCATGATTGAATTGAATATATTTTCTTCTGCAAAACATACAAATCAAATTACAATTCAGCGTTACAAGATATATACAAATTATAACAATTGTTTTGAACGTGTGCACAATGTAAAAGTAATACAAATGTTGACATTTAAACAAAATGTAACTGATGACATACTACCAAGAATGATTTATTAATGAATATACAGAAAAAGGGCTATCACAGTGAGCGCTTGTTTGGTAGCGTGATAGCCCAGGGTGGGGAAGATGATTATAAAAATAACAAAAACTGATAATGGTGATGATGATGATGATGATGATGGTTATGATGTTGATGATAATGATGATGAAAATGAAAATGAAAAATATGTTGATGTAAATATGTCTGACACAGACATTTTTATAAGCATACGGGTGTTATAAAATATAAGAATCGATGTCTATAGATATGTGGAATAATATTGAATATTAATTCAGCACTGGAAAAAGAACAAACGATGTACCCCTGACAAGAACGCTTTCTCTATATTGAATTCAAATTAAATTAGGGTTTTATATGATTAAATTGAATCTAGGAATGCATTCCTTAGATCTGGACCATAATGTCTAATTTATTTATGCAGGGTCAATAATTTAGGATATATCGAATGAAATTTTTAAAGGGATAGTTGAGTTCTTGTTTCAGACCGCAAATGCCTTCAAAGTGCATGGTTATTGATCTTATTCTTATTTATGACATTTCTAGTGCTCTTTTAAGACCTAAAATTGCTATGAAGGTAATGTAAGACCCCGAAATGTGTGAAATTCAGCCAATACGATCATACCAATTCAGCTCCACTTAAAAAAACAATACGATGACTGTTAATGAATCAATTAGTGAATACTAAAAATACACGGGCCGGCTGGTTGTGCGTATTATAACCAACACGTTAAAGTCAACAAAAACCAACATCTGCATTGGATGGAAAAAACGTACACGGTGCTATTTCACTTTTTTAACGGCCGGTTCAAATTATCGAATATATTTTGCGGGGCACCACAAATATTATAAATCGTTATATTTATGGATATTTCAGCCGTTTCTGAACTGATTTTGATTTTGATTTTTTTTTGTAGCGCCCTCTGCGAATGAATTCCGAGTAAGGTAAGAAAAATATTATTTAATACAAAGAAGTTCTTAAATAAAACAGGAAGCAGTTTATTCATGAATTTAAATTGATAAAGATCCAACTCTGTGAGGCGTTTATATTAGAGACAGCCATGTTTTAATTCATTCAAAAATTAGTCTGAATGGGCTAAATAATGGGAGCCATCAAATTAAGCGAAGCGTGTGTTTTTTGGCAATTCCAAAACGGAAAAGAGATTGAGAAGTATATTACGTACTAATAACACAATAACACGGTACAGCATTATCTCGTAGTGGTAAAAAACGTTAGTTCGAACACAGACATTGATATCAAAGAATTAGACTACTAATACAATTTAGATTTGGAAAAATGTCCTCAATCTTACCCAATTCACTGGTACATAGCACGTCTCAAAGTAAAACAACGATGTTTGGTTGATGGGTAGAAGTGACGAATGAGACCCGTCCTAACAAAACCTCATCTGATATAGATATGTTTAATAGTTTTTCTTTCTGATTGGCCTAGATTACGCCCACTACTTACCTGATGAGCCAATCACATGAAGCCATTTGTCTGTTTCTCATAAGTGTGATGATTCAGCGCATTATCTTGTCATGTGATTAAAATTCGTTTATTGTTTTAGGGTTGGTCTACTTATTTTAAAGGGGTGCGGCACAATGAGGGAATTTTGGTCTTTGGAGGGACGAAAGCCTTTGGGGTAGAAAGATCCTGTTTTAACTGCGATACTACTAACTACTCCAAAGATCAAGATACATTAATCTTGATCTAAGGAGACACGAACGAACCTGAGATATTTCGACTTAATGCAAATTAATTTTTTCGTTACTAATAAGCTCAAATTACTAGGTCTATTCGATGTGAAAGTGATTTTTTTCCCCGGAAGTGTTATGATTCAGTAGTAGAGTCTCGTAAATAGGGGTTCCACAGAGGTTCCAAATCGACGCGATCATCCACTCGGATAAAACACCAGCTGTCAAGTCCTTTGGATTGGACATGAAGTTTTAGGTTCACTGGTTATTTATCAGCATTCTATACTTAAATTATTGAGAGGTCAAATAAAATTAATGAACCAAAACAGAGAAATAAAAAAGAAGGTTGAGTTCTGGGAAGAGGTGAAAAATAATTTGTGAACTTTATCATTCTTATTATGCAAGTTTGGAAGAACATCAGATAAGACATGTTCCCTGAAAAGCATGGCTCTTCAAATACCTTCATATTCTAAATATGTCATGTTCATCGTAAAACTCGGGGGGGGGGGGGGGGGTAGGTTTTTTACGCCACGTGTTCGTGTAGTCCCATATACATCTTTCTGTGTACAGTGCTTGGAACTTTACCAAGACTTGGCCAAATTTCTTATCATTTTGATGATTCCAGAACCTTGCAATACTGTAACGATCCGCTCCGCGGTCGTGACGTAACAAAGAGGCCTAACTTAAATGATTGTTGTTTTCAAGCGCGTCATCATACACCGACGCACAATGTTTACGTTAATAATTTGCATACGAGCGATTGACATTTGGATCCATTATTGAGATGCTTTAAGATGTTATACTGTAATTGTTTATCAATCTATCACATGAATTTGGATGGAAAGTTGTTTAGACAATGTAACTTGTTAATATTTACTGCAACTAGGTCATTCAGAGTGTTGTATTTAATTAATGGTAAAATAAGAGATTTACTTAGATATTTTGCTCTGAACTAGCACAGTCTTCATGTTAAGTCCATTTTCGCTGCGCGCGTACTTTCCAAGATCGCTTAGCGCACCGATTTCCCCCACGTCCGCATTATGCCTTTATAACCCGTAACATTTCTAAAACGCGAGGAGTTGGAATTGGACGCTCGTCGGAATCAGAACTATTAGTCTCTCCCTGGAAATCCCCCCCCCCCCCCACCTAAGGACTTGTCTTGGAATTGGGCGCTCGTCGGAACTGGTACCACACATAAGATCTCTCTCCCTCCCTGGAATATAAAGGTACACAAGGAAGTCTACGCTGGAATTAAGATGCTGGAATTAATGAACCACTATTATTAAGATGCAGGAATATTGTAAGTCCACCTCTCCCCCTATGATGCTATGGAATTAAACTAAGACGGAAAACTCCCAAGTCCCATAAATCCCAATGAATCATTGCCCTTCACTTTTTACATGTATTCGAATATAATAACGACAATCGTATAAATTTATTAAGTATACTATGAGCACAAGGTATTTGTGACAGTGGTGATATAAAGATGTAAATATTTGAAGTACATGCATTAATAAAAATTGACCATTTTCTTTTGTCTTAAAACTGAAATTATGAGTCTATAAACACTTTGTTTTTCTTCTTGACTGGTACTCCGTCATAAGTCGTATATT
The DNA here is from genome assembly GCF_000002235.5 of Strongylocentrotus purpuratus. Classification (NCBI taxonomy): domain Eukaryota; kingdom Metazoa; phylum Echinodermata; class Echinoidea; order Camarodonta; family Strongylocentrotidae; genus Strongylocentrotus; species Strongylocentrotus purpuratus. The sequence continues at coordinate 31,352,975 of NW_022145604.1, read as the reverse complement.
TCGACGAAACGAACGTAAATAAGTATTGTAGCTTCCCCCGTCTTTCCTCAAATAAAAGATAAGATCTAATTACTCTAACCGCTCGGACATACATTATAAATAATGTCGGCTGACGAATATCCTGACAGATATAAAGAATCAGTTTCCCCAGCTGGGAATGAGAATAATCCCGACGTAGAGGTCGAGGTTGGAGACGGAGGCGGGGGCGGCCGCCACAATACACACAAATTCTTATATGCTAGATGATCAACCTTTTCTGGTCGATTCCACACCGTTTCTTTCACAATGCAATCGCATGACCAGAACTCAACTTCATCTTTAATTACACATAAAATAAGTATCATGAGGTGTAAATGATAATATGGAATTTTCGATATAAGTTTAGGGGCATCTCCAGGAAATTGAATATGATAGATAGATAGATAAATGGTTTATTCAAATCAAATCAAACATGTAAACAATAAATGTTCATTAATTCCATGCTTCGTAGCTAAAAACTAAATTGCGCAATGGATTACAGAATTAATTATTACAAGGTAAAATTGCACTTACTAATAATAAACTACTCTGATAATAATGCAACTCTTGGCACCGGCGTCGAACCGCTGCGCCACCCCAGTCACCAGTGGGGCACGAAACAGTAAGATCATATACCCCCCCTGATGAATAGCACGACGCAACGGATCAACACCCATGCATACAATATACAGCACAATTCACAGTGAAATAATGAATACAAAAGGACAGGTATGGCGGAGGAGAAAAAGAAAGGGGGAGGGAGTATAAGAAAATGATAACTTTTACACTTTTACTTAACAAGAAATACATGCGTAATACTGTACATGGCAATTAACTGGTTTAGAACATTTCAACTCTGAAAATAGTAGTGTTGCATGTGGAAAATTACAAAAATATAAATCTATGTTTAGCATTAATCGTTCAATTTTCTATGAAATCACATTTTTTGTGAATGAATAAATACTATAGGTCATGCTTTAAATATGGTACATGTATTATAATGCTCGAGTGATTTATCCAGTTAATTAGTAAAGAGTAAAAAAAAACATGATCCAGTTTAGCTAAGGTGAATTAAATCTATTTAAAAAAGCTTGGATGTAATAAACAAGATCCTAAAACATAACCATGTTGGCAGGCGCAGGCACGGTAGGTTATCTATTGAAGTGAGGGGATGAACAAAGAAAACAACAACAGACATCCTCCTCACTAACAATAGACCACTCCTCCGCGTCTACGCCCGAAGGTTTCATGCATTGGAAATAAGCAATAGTAATAATCCCAAACTATATGTTTTAAAAAACATTATTTTAATTTCAAAGTGAGTAATTAAAAACATGCAAATATCATTTAAAATCAGTCATACTAAAGTCTGTTTGCCCCTTCTATTAGAGTTTATACAAAGTTCAATTAAAGTTCAATAATTTTGTCATGAATGGAATAGGGCTGTTTTGGTATCGATTTGTACGACACCTAGGCTCACGATAACGTTTATTTTTTCTCAGATTTCTTGTTGGATTGTTTTCGGTGAACCAGTCACTACCAACTTCAGACCTAGATGCTTTCGTTGCAAAGTTAATGCACAAAGTCTTTCTACGTGTCTCTAGATCCACGATTCTAGCCAAATCAAGTGACGTATTGTAGGAGGTACCAGGAAAAATCAATCGTAGGGCTCGCTTCTGGATGCGCTCTAATGCTGCTGATTGGGCACAAGTCAAACTGGAGTGCCACACAGGACACGCATATTCAAGAAGTGGTCTGACAAATCCAACGTAAACTGTCACAAGGTCAGCCGCGGGGAGATGGACCTCTTTCAAGCGTCTTAACATGTAGAGACGCGATGAGGCGCGAGAAATGGTGACAGATACGTGATCGTTCCACTTAAGGTCCCGTTGAAGAATTACTCCAAGCAGTTTGACAGCTGAGACCTCCTGTAGCACGTCGTTACACAGGCTGAAGTCGCGGTCAGGAAGTGGTGTTTTGCTGAATGTGACCCTCATGATATTGCACTTCTTGGGATTAAGTCGAACATTGTTTTGATTGCACCACTCCTCCAAATTGACCAAAACGTTCTGCATGAACTGACCGTGTTGATTAGAAGGCTCAGCAGAAGCGAGCGACATGTCATCAACATATTTCCAGCGCTCGACTTCTGACTCGCGCAAGGCATCGTCGATGAGGACAAGGAACAGAAGGGGTCCGAGGCGCGTTCCCTGGGGGACTCCCGCTGTCATTGATCTCGTAGAAGATAGTTCTCCATGATATCGAACTTGATTCTGTCTATCAGTAAGGAAACTGCATATCCACACAATGACCCATTGATGCACTTCTAAGGTGATGAGTTTGCGGATCAGGATTGTATGATCAACCCTGTCAAATGCACGGCTAAAGTCTGTTGACACTATAGAGGTTACGCTTTCGTAGCACAATCATACAGCACAACTTAATGCAAAACAAATGTGAGAACCCGCCTTATTTCCCCCTAAATACGGCTTATCAGCTTGTGGTAACATTTTTCATCTGTTCGGCATTTTATTTTAGTTTGTAGCTAATGAATCTTATACTTATCTGAATTGTATTTGTTTTACCATAAATCATTATCATATCAACGACATCAAAGTGTATATTGTATCTCTTGATAATCATATGTAAATAATGATTGCACTATGCCTCTATCATCACCTGACATTGTCTATACTTGTAGCGATAGATAGTGAGGACAGGACTAACCCCGCCCCCTCATTTAGTTGTTGGATCGATATGAGATGTCTCCTTGCCACGTTATTTGGATTTGGGGGTCTATTTGCATTGCCCATTGAACACTGAATTTTAGCTTTAGTTTGGTGTGTGTGACCCTTTTACAATACTAAGGAGGAAAGGGGGACGGATTTAAATACTAAGTTTCCGTCGTCTTCCAATTTTAAACTGTTGTACATACATGAAACAGAATATTTAAGTTGCAAAGTTCGTGCATGATTGCTACAGGAAATAAAACTTTATAGCCTGTGCATTTCGATCAACAAATTGTATTTAAAGATATTGTCACGTCTGCCACATCACACATTGTAAAGATATATTTAATGTACTGTGCGTGTCACTAGGTAAAAGGTGAATTATATATTAAAAAAATGTATATTTTATCAGATGTTCATGTTTGGTAACGGCGCAATACATTTCGACCTTTGTTTCCTGGATATAACTGTTATTCATTGTGATTTAAATTAAAATCATATGTATTGGTACAGACAAAGATAAATGTACGCTCAAAGTGGAGCTCGCGGATTTGAAAAAAAGAGTTACCATTGATGTAAAGAGCGAGAAAATTGACAAAAAGGAGAGCAAGTTAAGGGAATGTTCGCGATTTAGAAAGAAAAAAGAATTGTTCACAAAGCTGGTAGGGGAGAGAGGGCGTCTGACAACTCCGCCTGCCGAAGCCATTGATTAGGAGAATTTGACCAAACCGGTTCGATTAGGGCACACTATGGCAAATGATGCTTTGTTAGGCAAGCACAGAACGAAAGAATATAAGCCATGCTTTGACCAAGTAAAACCAATTCGGCAAAATTCTTTTTTTGAGTCATGGCACCTATCTAAATTTCGCGTTTCCCCAATCTCAAATTCAGCACAGAAGATTCATCTTGCATTACTTTGGCAAGTGCACGCACACGTCCACACACGTTCGGGCACATGTGTCTCCGAACTTCTAAAAGAAAATTCTCACTATCGTTAAAAAAACATGGAGTCAACACATTATATCAAACAATGTATTCGGGCACGTCGCCGCCGAATGTGCATGAATATAGAAATCATGTAGTTGGTCACCTCAAAGCACGATATGATCGGGCATCTCGTTTCACAGAATTATCCAGTTTCTAACTATTGTATTGAAAATGTAATTGATCAAAAAACTCTAAAAGCAATTCACGTCTGTCAAATTGTTAAGAGTCCATATCCGCTGTGATTTAAAACGGAGTGATCATGTTGATTTCATGATAAAACGTGCAAATGGAAGAATACACCTTACTAGATCCTGAAAGGTCACGGACTGCCGATCGAAGATCTCTGTATCATCTACACTGGTTTCCTCAGACCCCTCGTAGAGTATGCCTCGCTGGTGTGGAATGGAGGCCTAACTAAAGAACAAGTAGATCGACTAGAAAGGGTGTAGAAAAGAACTCTGAAAATAATCTTGGGACCTAATTACCATTCATATGAGACAGCACTGAATATAATGAATTTGTCTTCTTTGGCTGACAGCAGGAAGAAACTGTGTGTGAGTTTTGCAGAGAAACTGATATCAAACGAGAAGGTATCTTACCTCATGATAAAACATGAATATTACACAAGACAAAAAACGGGTCGACAATTACGTCTTCCTTTATTTAAAACAGACCCAGGAAAGTTTTCTGTTTCGTTTGTTGGAAGTAATTTTTGGAATATGCTTCCTACTGATCTAAGAATTGAGAGATCAAGAACCTCTTTTCGTAAAAAACTTACAGGATTACTCTTATGTGAAAACCACGAATCATAACCTCGTAACTATATAGTTGTATAATAGTAACCAGTCTCATTTTAATATTATACACAAATCTTATTTATAAGATTTGGAAACCCATCATGTATTTTTAAATTAACTTTATTTTAGGCTTTAGATCACGAGAGTCAGACTCGACTAGCACATGTGCTATTTTTTACTCTATTTTACCATCGATCACAAAATCATTTTAAATAGTCATTTATTGTTTTACTCTTGAAGCAAAGTTTACTTTATATTTGTCATAATGTACATGTATATCGCTGTAGAACATGTATTTTTTATAATTCATGTCATGCATTTATTAGGTGATACGTATAAAATATACGTATCACCTTTTGATTTCGTCAAGATTTTTATTATTATTATTTATTTATTTATTTATTATTATTCTTCCTCGAATTTGTTCGCAGGATATCTCAAGACTGAATAAAGCAATTATCATGTAACTTGCCATGATGATAGATCTTCGTCTAACTAAGAACTGCGTGACTTTTTAGAGAGTCAAAGTTATCGTGACGTCATTCAGGTGCCATTTTGTGAAAATCAACTTATGATCATATCTTCATAACGGAAAGGAATTTCTCATTTATAATTATTAGGATTAAGATTAATATCCGTCAGGTTAATTTCATGTCAATAAATGCGCGCAAAAATGCGCGTACGCGTTTGTGCGCGCATTTGCTCGCGTAAAATTTTATATCAAAATCATCTTAATATTGTTTTGCGTACGTTTCAGAAATTATAAGGCCATTATAAGCATTTCATAACAATTGCGCAAAACACGCATTTTTGCGCGTTTTCGTTCGTCACGGCCGAACGAAAAATAGTTTCCCCTTAATTTTTTTTTGACAGGATATTCCTCATATTTTTCTGAACAATTTGATACCATGTTCATCTCTTTATCACTATTAATAACGGAATGAGCGTCCGTTGAAGATAAATATCCGTGCGTGTTAGCTCATGTATTACATAGCTATAGGCAAAAGCATGCCTATAAAAAGTACATCGGGATGAATAAGGACTACCATTTTTTTTCATATTTAAATAGAGTATGATTCGGAGATATGATTTCGTGTCTCATTTGACCATTAAGTATATTTTTACATAATCATATTGACCTTGTAACTCAAAATATGAATTTGCATATTATGACGTCATTGTATTTACAGAAAATGATTGTATCTCTGCAAATATTCATTAATTTTCTTCTAAATTTTGATATGTTGTAGCTTAGAAAATTCTTCACAAGATTATTACCAATATTTATTTATTTTGATGACGTCATTAGATTCTTGCTTAATATGCGTCTTATGCCTATGGGAGGTGATTGATACTACATTCCAGTCTAGACTTGTTTATTATGTTGCGTATGTAGTGCGTCGAAATATGATTGGTAGGCTCTGCAATCAGGCGAAAATTTGAGCTTGTTTAGCAAATTAAAAGTTTAATCATACAACAATTCTCTATCTAATACATGAAGGGGCACTATACCACTTTTAATCATGGTCATCGTCATTTAAAACCAAACAATCATCATCAATATCATCATTATCATATTATGATTATTATCATTAGATCATCATCGGCACACTTTCATGATACAAAAATAGCTTACGTATCACCTAATTCGTCAAAGTGACGAATTAAAGTCTAGCTATTAGGTGGGCTGTATAGCGTACAGACCACCTTATAATATCGTTAGAATTGCCTTTATTTATTTATCAGGTGGGCTGTATCTAATACAGACCACCTTATAATTTTGTTAAAATTGCTATTTTTGTTATTTCGACCCACTTTTTTGTGAGCAATCAAATACCTTGTAATTTGGCACACATATGTATAGGCATTGGAAAAAAAAAACAGAAATGTTTACAACCTTGACCTTGTCTGATGACGTCATCTAGGCGCCATTTTATGAAATTTTCTGAAAAAACACTAATGATCATATCTTCATAACCGAAAGTTATTTCTCATTCATATTTATCAAAATCAAGGTCAATATGTGTCCGGTCAATTTCAGGTCAAAAAACGCGCGCGTGCGCGTACGTCCGCGCGTCAGTGCGCGCGCACAATTGTTAAACGCTCAAAATCGTCTTAATTTTTTTTTTGCATAAGTTTTAGGTCATTTTAAGCATTTTATAAAAAATCGCGCATATGCGCATGCGCGCGGGTTTTCGCGCGTAACTCCATTACAAAACATAGAACCGCCATTTTTGTTCTTTCATGATATTTCTCATATTTTTTCAAGGAATTTGATACTATGTTCATCTCTTTATGACCATTGATAACAAGATGAGCGTCAATTCAAGATAAAAAATGTCAGTGCGCGCGAGCTCTTTTAATACATAGCATATATGGGCAAAAACATGCCTTTGCAAAATCCATTATAGCTCTTTGGAATGAACCGTGGCCTTCATTTTTATTTTAATATTTAGATAGAGTATGAGTCGGAGATATAATTCCATGTCTCATTTGGCAATTAAGTGTATCGTGACATAATCATAAGGGCCTTCGAACTCAAAATACGAATTTGCATATTATGACATCAGCATATTTATGGAAAATTGATTGTATCCCTATAAATATTGATTGATTTTCTTCTAAATTTCGATATATTGTAGCTAAAATAATTCTTTACAAGCTTAATCATCAACATTTTTCATTTTCACAAAGGCTTTATGCCGTAATTTGGCGATCAAAGGAGGCATGTCAATTTTTCACATTTGCGTGTATTCTCTAGGGGACATGACTTTTTCTCAAAACTGGTTTCTACATCCCCGTCTTTCGCGAGCAATATCTCCGTCGTTTTAGTTTCGTTTTTGCTGAGCTTTAAGTATGTTGTAGCTGAGACAATAAGCTATCGTAATTATTTCCTTTATTTTTCGATCAGATGCCGGGATCATGCTTTATATTTCACTTGCAAAGTGGGATTTGAGAATTCCATTTTTTGCTTACGTGTAATCGCTATGGGAAATGTTTTGGTATATTGGTAACGCATTTGACTTTCTACCTCGAGATCCCTGGTTCGAGTCCGGGCGTCTCCAACCATTTTTTTTTAACCTTTCACTGTACCATCTCCTTTGATTATTAAAACACGTAGATCCGCAAATAATGTATCAAACTATTTGCTTTATTATTACCCTATTTTCATTTAAACGATTACTTTATGTGTGTAATCCCTATGGGAGATGACTTTTTCTCAAATCTGGATTCTACATTCCTGTCTTTTGAGCTATATCGCCGTTATTCCTGCTTGGATTCTGTTGATTTTTGAGGATGTTGTAGCTGAGACTATATGCTATCTAAATCACCCCTCATTTTTTCAATAAGATATCAGGATCACGCTCATGATCATGATCATCTTCATTATCATCATGATCATCATTATCATAAAGATGATAATCATTTATCAATTACATTTTTATTTCTTTGAATAAGATAAAATCGTCAAAATGTGTTCTTCATGATGTAAATTAGAGTCAAAGGTGTAACCGGTTACTGCATAGAGTCAATGGTCATATATTGTTACAATCTATCTCCCCTAAATCCATGATGATCAAGGGATCGACACAATTTAAACTTGACATATGGATATATCATAATGGGAAAAGTATTTTATAAAATAATATAATATCGTGTATTAAATGCATTCTTCGTTATGTAAACCAATATCATACGTATCACCTAATTTGTCTAAGTGACGAATTAAAGTCTAGTGTTATATTGACATTGTCATTGTACATTTATCTTTTGTTTCAATGTTTTCAATGGTGGTGAATAAATAAATTCAAATTCAAATTCAAATTCAAATTCATACCTCCTTGTAAGAACATTAGAAGCCTACGCAAATCAAATACCAGAGAACAGTTAAAATGTAAAACCAAACGACTTCGTAACAGTCCAGTTCACTACCTAATTGACTTGCTAAATTCACAGTAGTGATCATGGACTTTGTATACATTTGTATAACATGTAAACTTATCCCCATAGTGATGGGGTAGAGGTGCTGTAGAATGATTTCATTCTTTGTGAAATAGTATATAACTTTTTGTTACCAAGACGATTGTACAACCTTGATAATTGATAAATGAAAATGATAATATAATAAAGTAAATCAAGATTACCGTTGTTAACTTTTGTAATGATTGAAACATACTTACCACATATTTATTACAAGAAAACTCTCAAATTTCCATATTTCATGTCTTTCATCTGATTGCATACCTACCTATCACTTTACAATATATGTTATCCATAACTCACCAATGAAACTGTAAAATGTAATTTATTCATTTTTACAACCAGTATTCTCTCTGTCGAAATTGTACTTTTTACCTTATTTTCGATATGTCAGATATACACTCTCATCATCAGCATTATCTTTTATATAATCTGTCTCTCTCTATCTCTCGCTTTGTCTCTCTTTCTCTCTCCCTCTCTCCCTTTCTCTCCCTCTGTCTTTCTCTATCTCACACTTTTCTTGGATCTCCTGTGCTGTCTGCACTATTATCCTCCCTACCTCTCTTCTATATTTCCCTCCAGCCCTATGATGATTGTGGAATAGAATTAAGAAACTGTTAGCTGTTAAGCGAATTTTACGAATGTTATTATTTTATTTTATTTGTATATGTACAGTATGTGTACACTGATTTATTTAGAAAATTCATTCACTGCGTGATTTGTCTTAATGCGTTTTATGTTTGTATAAATATATATGTTTTTACAATGTACAAAGTTCTGCAATTCAGCTATCTGGCTGCAAATGCATTTTAATAAAACCATTACCATTACCAAACAATATGAGATATATCCGGGCACCTCGTTGCCAAATACATATTGTTTGTTGGCACTTCGCTGCCTGAAATTAACCAGTTTCTAAATAACAATGATAAGTCACATTTGTATAGCGGTTGATATTGCGTTTCTAAGCGTAATTTTTTGCAACCGAAGCGATGCCAGGGAGGAAGAAAGACAGTTTATTATGTTAAACAAGCTATTTACTCACGAAATAACACAGTCTAGGGGGATCTAATATGTGGTCTTCACGAAATCTACCTTATTCTAAACTATGTTTTTTAAATATTTGTAAATATAGATAAATTTCTCTCGCGGCACCCCGGTTGAAAAACGCTGTATCAACGCACTGTACAACTTATTGAAGAGCGCCATCTGAAACCAAACGTCGTCATTGGGGCATTGAGGATGATGCGACATGTGTAAATGATGCTGATGCTGGTGATAACTGTAGTGGTGGTGGTGGTGGTGATGATGATGATGATGATGATGATATTGATGATAACGATGATGATGATGATGATAATGATGATGATGATGATGATTATGATGATGATCAATGTAAAGTTTATTTTGACCCTAAATAGTGTCAATATTATTGATGGGATATCATAAACTTGGTATATGTTCATAATTATTAACTCATAGCCTGCCATGAGGCTGCGTGCACGCTATTGTTACTCTGCTTCTTGCATGCTAGCACGCATTCGTAATAGCAGTTATTGTTCATGCCCATTGGACTGTGCCTAGTGTTTTGCACGCGCTATTGTTAGTACCATCGCGTTAATCTGATTATCTCGTTATAAATCTGGCATTGGGGGATTAGCCCTGTGGCAGGATAAGAGTTAATGGACGCATTTAAACATCTCTTTATAAAGCTCTCGTTCCAATTCGTTGGATGTTTTGTGTCCTACTATAGCCCTACATCGTGATAAGGCTTTACATACGCTGTGTATGTCTCCTTCTTATAATTCGCCTGTTTACAGAACGTATATATCTCATTATGACGTTGGCAACCGGATTTAAAAACAAAGATTCGCAGGAAGGTTGAGTTCTGGGAAGGGGAGAAAAACAATTTGTGAGTGTTATCATTGTATTATAATAGTGTGGAAGAACATCAAAAACAAAACTTTTCCCTGAAAAAAGCATATGTCTCTTCAAATGCCTTTATATTCTAAATATGGCACGTAACATCATAAAAATAGGGACGGATTTTTATGCCACGTGTTCGTTTATTCCCATATAAATCTTCCTGTGTACAGTGCTTGTAACATAACCAAGACTGGGCCAAATTTCTTATCATTTTGATGATTCCAGAACCTTGCAGTACACACCAATATATGTTAGATGATGCACATTTTTGATCGATTCCACAACGTTTCTTTCATGAATGCAATCGCATGACCAGAACTCACCTTTATCTTTAAGGACAAAATGGGGACATAATAGATTAAAGAATGAAAGTATAACTTTATTTTAATATAGACCAATGCTTACCTATTTCCTTATGATAATAGATACATCATTATATGTCGTGGTCTAGTGGAAATGTTGCCGGACTATGGATGACAGTTCGAGTCCCGCCGTCACACTCCTTTGGTAACTAAGACATTCAACTACATTTTGCACTCTCCATCCAAATGCTAAGAGAATACCAGATGGGATGCGAAAGTAAAAGTTTAATGTGTGTGGATAAGCATGTAATGTAATTGTAATGGCACCTTGTAGGAATATTCCCCAGGGAGTATTATAACTACTAGTATTATTATCATTATTATTAGTAGGCCTAGTATAAATATTATTATTAATTTCATCATTATAATCATTATCATTATTTATAAGTAGAAGTTGTATTAGTAGTATTAGTAGAAGTAGTATAAGTACAAGAAGTAGTAATAGTAGTAGTATTAGTTTTGTAGTAGTAATACTTGTAGTAGTAGTAGTAGTAGAAGTAGTAGTAGTAGTAGTAGTTGTTGTATTAGTAGAAGTAGTAGTGGTGGTAATAGTAGTAGTAATAGTAGTAGTAGTAGTAGTAGTAGTAGTAGTAGTAGTAGTATTAGCAGTAGCAGTAGCAGCAGCAGCAGTAGTAGTAGTAGTAGTAGTAGTAGTAGTAGTAGTAGTAGTAGTAGTAGTACTATTTTTTTTGTATTATCAGTGCCGGGAGAGGGATTTGAACCCCCCTATCCTGTGCTTCTCAACAAATATAAAGATTACCGAAATTATGATTCTTATTTTAGGATATAACTGCATATAGACACGAATGTATATTATTAAGTCTAAAGGCTTCATTTTGTTCTCTATTTTCATTATGTGTTATTATTTTTTATGGTGAACTTTTGTAATTCGGCTAAACGCCGAACCCCATGGAATGCTTTTGGACCCCATGGAAGAACAGGACCATTTTGAAAATGGTTCTGAAATGGGCTATCCAACCGTTTGTCTATACTTTACACATTTACTTACTTTCTTATCGTTTGAAATGTGTTTTTATATGTATGTTTTTTTTTAAACTTGTATGTATATATGAATTTCGGAAATAAAAACAAACAAACAAACAAACAAACAAAATTGAATGAATGAATGATAATCATTTCACAAAACGCGTATTAGACGTACTAATAACAAATTGACATTGTACAGCGTTAACCCTAATTGGTGGCAACAAACATATTAGTAAGAACACAAGGAACGGTCTAAGAGTTCGATATAATATAGAAGTTGATATCAATGAATTTGACTACTAATACAATTCTAGATTTGAAAAATATCCTCAATCTTACTCAATTTACTTGTTCATAGTAAAACAACGATGTTTGGTTGATGTGTAGAACTGATGACAGTGACCTGTCCTTACAAAAGTTTGCCTGATATAAATATGTTAAATCATGTTTCTTTCTGATCGCCAACTATCTACCTCATGAGCTAATCACACGAAGCCATTTGTATGTTTCTCATATTCAACATGTGATGATTCGGCGCATTATATTGTCACGTGATTGAATTAGGTCTATTGTTTCAGGGTGGTTCCACTTATTCTGAAAGGGGGTGGGCATAATAAGGGGATGTTGGTCTTGGGAGGGACGAAAGCCTTTTGGGTAAATAGATCCTGCTTACCTGATCTATTTCGACTAATTTATATATTTGTTTCGTTTAATACTGATAAGCTTATATTATTATGGCTATTCGATGTAAATGTGTTGTTGTGGAAGAATCATGGTTCAGTAGTAGTGTCTCGTAACCAGGGTGTTTCAGGTTCCAAATTACGTGCTTGTCCCCTCGGATAAAACATCAGTTGCCAAGGCCGTCAGATTGGCCATGAATTTCTAAGTCCGCTGGCTACTTATCAGAATTATACACTCGTATCATTTAAACGCCAAATTGAATTAATAAAGGTGATAGAAAAATAAATGTTAATTGATATTCCTAGCTGGTTTCAAGTTTTAATCTTGAAATAATGTATATTTTACAGTTAGAATAAGGGGGTCACGAAAACATACCTGACGCAAAATTGAGAGCACGAAGTAGGAAATTGTTCTTAACCCTTTTGTGAGAAGCCATTACAAGTTTGTCCTCTGGGATGTGAGCAGGTATACCATTTTGGCTTTTCTCTTAATACCTGAATTGAACGAAGCTTAACGTTTAATATCACATTACACTCTCTTTACAATCCCACTCTAAAATTTGTGACAAAGCATCGGAAAAACGCATTTAATACTGCCTCTCTCATCAAAAGATTTTTCTTTTTTCATTTCCGAAAATAGACCCTTTTTTGTTGTTCTGTTGCATGAAAATGTTCGATTATAAATTGCTTTATTATCGAAATTTCTCTCACTTGAATATCGTAATTATAATTATTTTCTGTGATAACCAAACAACCGAAACCTTCACCATAATCATCCTCCTCTATCACCCTCCTCATATTAACATCATCATTCTCGTCACCACCATCCTCATCATTATAATCATCATTCATCATCATCATCATTAACATCATAATCACTACCACCATCAGCTTTATCACCATAATTCGTCATCATCACCATTATCATTGTTATCTTCATCATTGTTATTATCATCATCACAATAATTTTAATCACCATAATCATCATCATAAACATCATCACCAGCACTATCATAACCATCATTGTTTTCATCAGCATCGTCATCATCATCAGCATCATCATCACCTTCATCACCACCATTACCAACGCCATTACCCTCCTCATATCACCATCACCATCATCACCATCATCACCACCACGTTACCACCATTATCCTCGTTCTCCTCCAAATCACCATCACCACCATCACCACCACCATCATCACCATTATCATCACCACTACCACGGCACCACCATTATTCTCGTCATCATCACCAACTTCATCACCAGCATCATCACCATTACCAACGCCATTATCCTCCTCATCACCATCACTACCATCACCACCACCATCATCACCACCACGGCACCACCATTATCCTCGTCCTCCTCCAAATCACCATCACCATTATCATCTTCATCATCAGCAGCAATATTATCACCATCATCGTCATCATCATCATCATGACCAACATCATCAGCGGCATTATAATCACCACCACTATCATCACTCTTTGGACTCCAAGGAAGGACAGAACCATTAGGTTAATGGCTGTGAAATGGACTATCCAACCGTTTTTATCATTATTATTATTGTTATATAAGTCTTTGATTTTCGTATATTGTGTTATTGTATTTTTATAATAATTTTTGAAAATAAACAAAACAAAATTCTCATCGTGACCGTCAGCATCATCAGCACCATCTTCGTCACCATCATCACCACCGCCATTATCTTCCTCATCACCATCACCACAATCACAACCATTATCAGCAGCAGCAGCAATATCCTCCTCCTCCTCCTCATCATCATCATGAACATCATCATCATCATCATTACTATCATCATCCTAACCATCATCACCTTCATCATCATCACCAAAATCACCAAAATCATCACCATCACCAACATCATCACCAGCATAATCATCATTCACCACTATTACAGGAATTACTGGCAATTACTAGTTCTGCATTCGCTCATCTTTAAAGTTTCAAGTTTCAAGTTCAAGTTTAGTTTATTTCCAAGTTTGAGGTAGGGGAGCTTCCGCATGACATCAACAGCAGCAGCCCCTTAATAGTAGATTTTTATTCCAACATCAAGAGTGACAAAAGTTCTTGCTGGATTCACAACTTTTCAAACAAAACGATTTATTTACGCCTCAGAATATAAACTGATACATACACATGTTATAATTTTTGGTCCATGTTTATGATACCGTGTACATTGATGTATGATTCTTGTCCTCCTATAGTGCCCTCTACATATTTATAAATTGTGCACGAAATTGATTTGTAACGGGGGCAGTTCACGATTTGTCCAAAATAATCACTGAACCAGTCAAATAAGTTTGTCACCAATTACCTGTTTATACACATACATATCATTATAGGTTATAGTTGTAATACTTTTGTCTATACATATGTTCTTCATATTACAACACAGTATTTGTTTTAAAAAGTGTCAAAGAGAAACTAAGCTATGATAAACACTAACAACTATTTTTGAGCTTCCTCATTATTTGTTTGTCAATTTAAGAGAATATCAAAGTAAGAATATATCCTATTAAGAGATCGTTGTTAAAATACCTAACAAACAAAATAAAACAGAGTTTAGGTCACGATTATGTGTGTAGTCCAAGTAACCCATGACATAGCATGTGATCGTCAGTAAGTTGTAGTCTGTTAGTCAGAGCCTTTTCTATAATGATTTTTCAAAACCTCACAGTATACATGAAGACTTATGTTTTACGTACTGAATGTTCCTTCGTTGCTTCACAGCGTCAACATAATTGATTTGAATTTGATTTGAATTTCCATTGGTCGTCTTCCTACCATAATTATATGCGTACTTATTTAATTCATTATAGTGTTTATATGTATCCTCCGCGTGATTTGTCATGCTTTATTACAAATAGGGTTTGTTAAATCAAATATTCACGTAACATGCGAATTCAATTTCCCTTTACAATATTACGTACTCGTTTAATCAGAACTCAACTTAATCTAAGGTTTTCGTTGAGCTTAAGGTTAACGATGACACATTATCTTCTTCAAATAACTTTGTAAGCCTTCGGAGCTCGGGATTACTCGGTGATCATGTAAAAAGGTGCTCTCCTTTGGCTTCTCTCAATTATGATTTATTTTGAGATTCATCAAGAATATATACTAAACTTGTACCGTTCACATTTCGGAAAAAATATTATCCATGGGATAACCAAATAAAGTCTCCTAACCATTGACGTGTATATTTTATACTTTCTAAACACTATGAAAATGTATTTCTCAAAGAACTTGAGTCACAGAATTTAATAATTACACAGGGATGGTAACATATCCATATATATGTAAAGATGCAAAGAATAGGGAAACAAAATAAACTTCACCTTGTGTATAAGTCCTACTTTGAAAGACGATAGAGTAACATGTTAACAAGGTCATCAAGTGATGGTCTCCAGCTATACATGTATTCAACATACAGTGGAATGATTATATATCTTCATCTTTTTACATGACTATGAAATTCAAACAAAGCAGCTAGCTATTATCAGTTTGAATTACTAATTATAACTACTCCTTTTTTCATCAAACATTCTTTCATAGTTCATAGACAAGAATACACGCATATACTTGGAAATACAAATTATAAACATTTCAAAAAAAATGTATGTACATTTAATTATACGGGTACGATAAGTGAGAAAATGAAATGAAATGAATAGCTAAATTCAGAGTGAAAGAGCCGACAGAGGCTAAAGACCTGTCGAGGGCTAGCTTCATGCAGACTTGCTTAATTCAAATGTCATTCTAAAATAGCCAATGGCTTCATTTATCTTGATCATACTATAACATAATCTTTAATGACATCTTCATGGTCTAATTACGAGGAGAATACACAATAACAATAATCGAAACCCCGTCCATAAATATACGTGTATTCGGGTTAAACGTAAGCTTCTATATACAAAGTTTAATTAAAATGAAGAGATAAGCATGCCATAATTAAATAAGACAGTTTTGATTTAAACAGTGTCATTTCCAACAGAAGAAAACAAGCATACACAGTGCGTCCCAGAAAAAGCAAAAACCGAGAATTATCGATATTTAATCATAAGTGAATCACAATTATAATTAATAAATGACACATGTTTGTAAGGCTTAGACCCTCTTCTTTCATTTGATGCACCTCATATGATGCATATTTCACGCATGAGTGATTAAAAGAAAATTCAAGAAGGGAACCAAAAAGTCATTTGGCGGGCGGTATCTGACTTCCAAAGAGATAATCACATTTCTAGAGAGTTCATTTTTTGCCCTTTCATATGACACCTCAAACAGGGGAAAATGAGCCAGGAATATCAAAGTCATATTTGACACGAACATCAGAAAGGTGAAAACCAAAGAAAGGTTTGTTATGGTAAGTTTTATTTTCAATGTGGTTATTTCCGTAAACCCTATGACATCATAAATCACAAACTGTTAAATTGAGAACTCACGTGATACACAAGGTGAGAAATTACGGTGTTACCGCCTGTTTTACGTGTATTGACTTCATTAATTTACATCGGTAGATCAGTTTTACATTGCAGTTGATGCGGTATGATCGACGGAACAGATCAGTTGGTGTCTCTGAAACTATTCTATTAATTTACCCATTTAAACATATTGCATTATCCTATTATGATCCCACCTTAGATACGTTTCAAGATATGAGTTACAATATATTTTTGTTGTCATGCATTTACTTCATTATATCCGTGTGTACACTATTGTGATGTATGTCATACAATACTTTTGTTTATATACACTTTAAATGTACGTAATTATGTTTTTTTTTCCTTTCTATATAACACATGTGATATATATATATATATACATTTACGTGAAATATGTATGAAATACGTATTAATGACATGATATGTTATCTATTCTGTGTTTATGACCAGAACATTGATGGCTATCAATAAATACAATAAGATACTTTTTGACATCATGATTAAAATCCAGATGACGGGCGTCACCGTTTCTTTGCTCCATTTTAGGCGACATGAGGCTTTTGCCATACACAAACATATTCTTCTGTATATAGAATAAATAGTTTTTGCTACTAATTTGTGAAACGGAAGGGATTATCGTATCGTTCTGTTGCGTTAAACAACAAGAATTAAAGAAAACTGGACACAAACATGAATCTGAGGAATTGAAATCATACCTTCAAAATTGAATTAAAGAGCCACTCTTACCCAACTAACATAGCCTTTCAAAGCATAAGTACACCTCTTCTTATTAATATTCCAGCCTCTGATTTTTCAGAAAATCTCCAATTTGACCAAAAAATGAAAATAGCCATCCATTTTCACAGTTCCTACGCTTGCTGGGCTACACCCCTCGAAAAATGGTAATACGGTCACGTGGCCTTGATGACGCATTTTGACGTCGTTGCGGATATGTCCGATTTTGTCCTACAACTAAGGATCTTTCATAAGGAATGACGAAATTGCCAGAAACGTACCGGAATTATCAAGTGCATATTACTTTACGGATAAACATCTTTTTTTCTTCAATTAATAACATAGTTTGCCTTTTTAAAGACCTTTTAATGCTTAAATCAGCCTCCTTAATACAGGAGAGGCACCTGCAGTGACGTCATAAACAGTTGCACAATACAGCTCCGAAACTGGGCTTTGTTCTGACCGTTCTGAGTCGTCATTTTTAAAGCTAGATTCCAGAATTATTGATGATTTCTAAGAAAAATCATTGTCATGTTCGGAATCTCCGTCAAAAATTATTCTACATGTTTTGTTTACAATTTTTTTTAGCCCGGTTTGGTTAGAGTGGCCCTTTAAATCATAGTATAATACATGCATTTTGTATTTCAGGAGAATTTGCCTACAAATCACTTTAGATAATTGAGAATCATTAGACATCTGGATACATTTTTAAATCATTGCATAATTGTGAGGTCGCCTGATACGGGACTGTTATCATTCATGGACTGCATGGTGTGATGGCTAGTTTAAATATATAGAGTCTATCAGGAGTACAGAAAGCAATCTCCCCTGATCGAAACTCGCGGAGAAAGTACCAGCCTCTCTCAGGCTTCTCAATCTTGTGATCAGAGATGAGAGTCTGGACGTGTTTCAGCTCGCTGGTGTACTCATCTATACTAACCAACCCATCATCATGATTGACCCAAGCGATCAGGATTGAATTATTCTGAGTTACAGTAGCGTATGCCGTTAGTCCCGATTTCTCTACCTTGTGTTTCACATTGCCATCCTTGTCAATTATCATTGCTGTATTACCATACCTGATGATTAATACGTCATTATAACTAGTAATCTGCTGAGGTTCATACCCATCGCATGGTATCTCCCTGATCGCCTTCCGACCTGCTGGTGAGAACATCTGGATCTTCTTGGCTTTCCTATAGCTGACATAGATCAGATCATTACTGTGTACAGTGAGACTACCAAACCCACCTTCATCTGCACTCAGAGTATCAAACGTTACATCCAGCTTCTCGAACCCGTCAGTGTAAAGTATGATAACACTGTTGTCATTCAGTACGACATACCGACCATCAGACAGGTATCCTACATCATGGATCCTGACATCCTTGAGCACTGTCTTCTGCAGCTGACCATCGGTAGAGAAGATATCGATTCATCCAGTGCTGTATCCCACTGCCATACTACCATCGGGTGTAACGGCTATGTTATTCATGTGGCCTTTCTCTGAGAGTTCTACATCACATAACGACAAACATTTCACGAACCTGACCTTACCAATGTTCAACTGATCATATTGATTGTTAAGTGTGAACAATATAACGACAATCAAACAGACTAGGAATACTACTCTACCGGTTCCGAAATCTGTCTTCTGCAGCTGACCAAAGTTCAACTGACATTTTGGTGTGCATATCAGTTGCTCTGCACGGTCAGCTACATCCGTAGCCAGCTTAGTCTGTGGATCATCCCTATCTAGTACATTCTTCAGCTCACCAGACAATGTATCTCGAAAAACAATGATATCACCTTCTAATGGGGCCTTCATGCTATCAATACTCGCAATCAACCTCTCATCAGCATCTTTCATCTCATCCAATCTTTTATAAAATTTCACTTTCTGAGCGTCCAACTGCTTGTCTAATGCTGCTTTCCCCTCGTTTAATTTCTTGAGTGATTTTCGATAAATCTTGTTGATTTCAGCCTTTCTGCCGGCAATGTGATCAGTGACGCGCTTCTTCTGAGTCATTATGCAGGTTAGGTGATTCTTGATGGCTGTAATTTTCGTCTCACCTCGGGCTTGCAGAGATTCAAGTTGTGTCTTGGTAGAAGCATTGTATTCCTCAGTATTCTGAACAGTGTGGTCTTTTCTTGTCATGGTACAACATTCGACATCTCAAGCAGATGAACTTTTTACAAGTGATACACACATCAGTACAGATGTATTTTTGTTCATCTGCTTTGTGTTCTTGGCAGTAAACCTCTTTTTCGATAACCACCCTTCCCTCTATGACGTCTTCTACTCTCACAAGCCTATGCTTGCCATTCAGGGGCCATTTGTTGTGAATGTCCAGGCATGTGTTACACACGTTCTTACCACATTCACAACAGAACTGTACAGCTCTCGGATTTGAATCGCACAATTCACAGACTTGCTTGCTTTTCCCCTCATCGTCAATGAGAGGCGTGAGAGGAACATTAGTATTCAGATTCAAGACATTGCCACCCTTTACAGGTGTTTCGCTTCGACAGATGGGACATGATGGAGAATTTTGTGAAGAGCTTTTTAATACAAATATCATTAGAGGCATTTCTTACAGAAGGTATGTGTACATGATAACTGCTTCGGGTCACTTAGCAGCTCGAGACAAACCGGGCACTGCAAATTACGTTCAAATTCCGACATTATGATTATCTTATCTCAACAAGCACTGATATGAGACATAATGCAATCAACAATAGACATCATAAACCACTTTTAATAATGTTAATGATCAGATAAACCAGAATAAAATCATCGGGATAAGACGATGGATCATCTTGTTAATAAAGTCAACGGTCCTATCGGTAGTCACTCAAAAACAGTTTTTGATATCATGCCAAAGTATTTTGCCATTGCTATGGCTACAATGTACTTAAGTAACTGAAAGTAATGAGATGACTGTTCACCAATTTTCAACTTATCACATTCCGTGTTGGGTGTGAATGTTAGTTAATAATAATAATAATACATAACATTTATTAGGCGCTTAATACTGATGTTTCTAAGCGCACAGTGTTCTGATTAAGAGAAGACTATAACCCGTAGAATTAAATTAGAAGAAAAAGCAAAAATACAAAAGTAACATAGATAAGGTAAGAAAAACAGTGGCAATCAACTAAATAAAGACAAATATGGTGCGCACCTCCATTGACCGACGCACAACTGCAATTTACAATTTGAAAAGATAGGTTTTGAGTAGAGATTTGAATTGAGATACAGAGGGGGCGCAGTGAATAAAGGCGGGCAGTTTGTTCCAGAGAGCGGGGGCAATAACTGAAAAGGCGCGGTCACCATACCGGGTGTTAGTGCGGGGTCCAGGTGTTAACAGTAATGTGGAAGATGAACGAAGTGTTCGTGACGACGTACGGGAACGTAAGGATATGAGATCGGAAAGGTAAGAGGGGGCTAAGCCATTGATAGCTTTGTAGCACAGGAGAAGAATTTTGAAGGATATGCGGTGGTGAATTTTAAGCCAATGTAGTGAGTTCAATATTGGAGTTATGCTCTGCACGGTCAGCTACATCCGTAGCCAGCTTTTTTTTCTGGATCATCCCTATCTAGTACATTCTTCAGCTCACCAGACAACGTATCACGAATAACAATGGTATCTCCTTCTAATGGAGTCTTCATGCTATTTCCCTCCAACACACTTGCACTGTCAATACTCGTAATCAACTTCTCATCAACATATCTCATCTCATCCAATCTTTTACATAATTTCTCTTCCTGAGCGTCCAAGTGCTTGAGTGATTCTTGATAAATCTTGTTGTTTTCAGCCTTTCTGCCGGCAATGTGATCAGTGACGCGCTTCTTCTGATTCTTGATGCAGGTCACGTGATTCTTGATGGTTGTAACCTTCGTCTTACTTCGGACTAGGAGAGATTCAAGTTGTGTCTTCGTAGAAGCATTGTATTTCTTAGCATCTTGAACAGTGTGGCCTTTCTTGTCATGGTACAACATTCGACATCTCAAGCAGATGAACTTCTTACAAGTGATACACAAATCAGTGTATATGTATTTTTGTTCATCTACTTTGTGTTCTTGGCAGTAAACCTCTTTTTCGATAACCACCCTTCCCTCTCTGACGTCTTCTACTCTCACAAGTCTATGCTTGCCATTCAGGAGCCATTTGTTGTGAATGTCCAGGCATGTGTTACACATGTTCTTACCATACTCACAACATAAATGTACAGCTCT
This sequence comes from Strongylocentrotus purpuratus, assembly GCF_000002235.5. Classification (NCBI taxonomy): domain Eukaryota; kingdom Metazoa; phylum Echinodermata; class Echinoidea; order Camarodonta; family Strongylocentrotidae; genus Strongylocentrotus; species Strongylocentrotus purpuratus. The sequence goes on along the minus strand of NW_022145604.1, from coordinate 31,331,057 downwards.
CGGGTTTGAGTCACACATTTCACAGACTTGTTGGCTATTTTTCACATCATCACTGAGAGACTTAAGAGGAACATTAGTATTGAGATTTAAGACATTGCCACCCTCTACAAATGTTACGCTTCGACAGATAGGACATGTTAGATAATTTTTTGATGAACTTTTAAGAATATCATTAAGGCATTTCTTACAGAAAGTATGTGTACACGATAACTGCTTCGGGTCACTAAGCAGGTCGAAACAAACAGGGTACTGCAAATTGCGTGAAACTTTGCGTTCAAATTCCGACATTGTGATTCTCCTATCTCAATATGCACTGATATGATACATAATGCAAACAACAATAGTATATCAATGAAGAATTTAACTCGATGACTAAAGAATATTCATATCTTCCATAGGTTTAGGACAGATATCATCAGTTGCAGTAGGCAACGGTTATATTAAGGTTGAATAAACATATTGGCCCGAATTCACAAAGCAAGGTTTGAGCTCAGACCAAGGTTTGAGCTCAAACCTCCTTTTGTTCCGCCAAACCTCCTTTTGTTATTTACAAATATTTATTTTGTAAATAACAAAAGGAGGTTTGGCGGAACAAAAGGAGGTTTGAGCTCAAACCTTGGTCTGAGCTCAAACCTTGCTTTGTGAATTCGGGCCATTCAGTTGTGATAAACCACGTTTAGTCATGATAATGATAAAATAAACCTGGCTTAAATAATCGTTTTGAAGATTTTCAGTAGTCACTAAGCAACAGTACATAACATTATGACAAAGTATTTTGTTCTTATAGTTAGGGCTACAATTACCTAAAGTAACTTAGTGTAATGAGATGAATGTTTTCAGTCGTGTATATTCTCCTTCCTGCCGTCGGCCACCACATGCTATCTGCTGCAGATCAAGAACAAGTCAGGAGGCGGTCTGAAGAAGAATGAAGATTATCTCATTTCTTCTGATCCGTACTGCTCACACAATTTGTTAGTTGGCCTTTTTAAAACAAAACAAAATAATAACAATTTATAATTTATTTATTTATTTATGCATGCATGCATGTTCACAATTTCACAATTCATTGGAGTTAACATAACATTAAAAAGAATATAATACAGCAAATCAATTTCATTTCAACAATCCATTTGAATTGACTTCACATGAAAAAGAATATAACAATGTTTTATCAATGATAAGTTGCAATAAAATGAAATGATTTTGATTCATTCAGTTCCAATGACGATACCCAACGAATTTCTAACATGGTAGGCTAAATGTAAACTTTATTCATTTTATGTTTCCCTATTTTCTTCACTTATCATAGATGCATTACGTCAGATGCATCAAGAAATCCAAGTGAACAGAACATATTAATATATATATATATATATATATATATATATATATATAAACTGTTTTTAAAAATGGGGGGGGGGGGAGCTTATGGTGGACGTCATTCGAGGGTGGAAATTGAATCCCAAAATCGGAAGGTAATTTTTTCTTTATGAACCAATTCAAAGAGAAATTAAAGAAAGTTGATCCTATCAAGTATTGTGCGTGACTCCCCGCCCTTACACACACCCACACACGCACAAACGCATACACAAACATATATACACATTAATAAATATCCTTGAATTCTATCCTTCTACCCTACATCTAAGTTGCTATTATCATTTTCATAAACGTTTAAAACCTACCCAAATTTGAGGAATTCATAGTATAGTAATTTCATATATAAACACTTATTTGCAAAACGAACTTTACATTTTTAAAAGGGATCAATAGAAAACCTTGACTAATTTGAATGAACGAGATGTTTAGTGGTTGCTCCAAAAAGAATTCGAATGTACGAATGGCATTTATACCTCGTGATCACGTAATCAAGTCATGCTAGATTAAATGAACGCATGAAACATGAATTTGAATGAAAAACATGTTACTCTGGTTGACTATAATGCGAATTTAACTATTGAACAACGGGCAGGTATAAATTGGGCTAATTTGAATGCACGCAAGAAGAATGGGATTGGCAAAGGTGAGAAATTGGCCGTAAAAAACATTTTATTGGCAATTCATTCATCAATGTTCATAACCATTATAATCTTGGAAAAATTACCAAAATAAATTGATTTTATTTTATTTCTTCATGTTTCAAAATACAATAACTGCTTTCAAATACAAATATTTAAAATATGATAACTTCATTTCAAAATGTGATTTATACATTTTTGATTTGGTTTGATTTGGTTTTCTTCTGCATTCATGTTAGTACACAGTTCTTTGATAATACTAATATATAATATAATGTACAATAAGTCTTTTTCTGACAATGAATCATAAATAATCAAACATGTGTATACAAAGATTGTTATTTTCAAAAACGAAATGATGAACTGTCATAAATACTAAATTTCCTCAAATTATATAAAACATTATAACATTATTTGCGGAAGAAGGACTGTCATTGTAAGCAGATTGCTTGATAATAGGACAGCCCCAGACAAAACTCATGAAATAGATAAACACATATATACATATGATGACGAAATAAATATTTCTATAATATATTAATATGAATTTAAATTATTATCCTAACTATTTTGTGCTAAAGGACAGGAAATTACCAAAATAAATTAAATTGATAAACCCGATACATAAAAATGGACAACAACTTTTTGCTCATTATTTTGGAAAATATATTAAAATCATTATTTACATCACCACGATCCCCTAAAAATGCTTTCCTTTTTTTCATTATTTTTATGTCGACCATTTCGATAAGCTTTTTAAGGTCTATACTGTTTCGGTTAGAAACCGTGTTTTCTTAAGCACGGCAACTGGTCGTTTTGAAGTATTTCATCCCGGCAAGAAGGGACCTTACACTGCGGTGTTGAGTGAATTGTGAAGCACATATACATCTGGGATGAAAATGCGCTACACCAAGTTCTCTGTAGGTTGGATTAGATCAGATTTAAAACGAACCTTATGTTTGATATTATCTGCAGTAATATACATTACCTGTTTAAAGTGACATTGATTAAGGGATAAGGCTGTCCATGAATTAAATGCCCAGTAAAATCGTCTATGCCTTTGATCATGCAGATCTGAAAGTTAGAGAAATGTGATCATGATTGAATTGAATTTATTTTCTTCTGCAAAACATACAAATCAAATTACAATTCAGCGTTACAAGATATATACAAATTATAACAATTGTTTTGAACGTGTGCACAATGTAAAAGTAATACAAATGTTGACATTTAAACAAAATGTAACTGATGACATACTACCAAGAATTATTTATTAATGAATATACAGAAAAAGGGCTATCACAGTAAGCGCTTGTTTGATAGCGTGATAGCCCGGGGCTATTTTTTCTTTCCCAAACAGGTTTGCCAATGCTAATATTTCCCGTCATCTGATTGGCTGATATTTATTATAAAAAATAACAAACACTGATAATGGTGATGATGATGATGATGATGATGGTAATGATGTTGATTATAATGATGATGAAAATGAAAATGAAAAATATGTTGATGTAAATATGTCTGACACAGACATTTTTATACGCATACGTGTGTTATAAAATATAATAATCGATGTCTATACATATCTGGAAATAATATTGAATACTAATTCAGGACTGGAAAAAGAACAAACGATGCACTCCTGACCGTCTTTCTCTATATTGAATTCAAATTAAGTCAGGGTTTAACATGATTAAAATGAATCTAGGAATGCATTCCATAGATCTGGACCATGATAATGTCTAATTTATTTATGCAGGATCAATAATATAGGATTTATCGAATGAAATTTTAAAGGGATAGTTGTTGTTTCAGACAGCAAATGCCTTCAAAGTGCATGGCTATTGCTCTTATTCTTATTTATGACATTTATAGTGCTCTTTTAAGACCTAACATTGCTATGAAGGTAATTTTAGACCCCAAAATGTGTTAAATTTAGCCAATACGATCATACCAATTCAGCTCAAACTATAAAAAAAATACGATGTCTTTTAATGAATGAATTAATACATACTAACAATACACGGGCCGGTTGGTTGTGCGTATTATAACCAACACGATAAAGCCAACAAAAAGCCATCATCTGCATTGGCTGGAATAAGACGTATACTGTTTCATTTTGTATATACTTATGTTTTCGTACGTTATAGAAATTCTACAAATTCATCATTATTTTCCTTTTCTTCCTCTGCCTCTTTTTCTTTTTCTCCTTCTTCTCCTTCTTCTTTTTCTTCTTGTACTTATTTTCATTTCTATCATCAGTTTAATGTTGTTATTATTATTATCTTTAATAAGTAATTCTTTTATTTTTCTTGTCTGTCTGTAAATATTACTATTTTAAGTTATTAATTTTATACATGTCTGTAAGGGACCCCACTGGAAATAAGCTCTCGAGCTTTCGTGGGTTATCCTGTTCAAGCTGACTTATTTCTGATCTGTTATAATTGTATATTGTTGTATGTTGGAAGCTTATCAAATAAAAATCAATCAATCAGTCAATTGATTATGCTTTCGTAGCACAATCATACAACAAAAATTAATGCAAAACAAATGTGAGAACCCGCCTTATTTCCCCCTAAATACGGCTTATCAGCTTGTGGTAACATTTTTCATCTGTTCGGCATTTTATTTCAGTTTGTAGATAGCCAAGCTAATAAACCTTATACTTATCTGAACAATCGTATTTGTTTTCCATAAATCATTTCACCGACTTCAAAGTGTATGTTGTATCTCTTGATAATATTATGTAAATAATGATTGCACTATGTCTCTATCATCACCTGACATGGTTTATACTGTAGCGATGTTGGAGCGATATGAGATGTCTCCTTGCCAGGTTATCTGGGGGTCTATTTGCATTGCTCATTAAACACTGAATTTTAACTTTAGTTTTGTCGTCTTCCAACTTTAAACCGTTGTATATACATGAAACAGAATATTTAAGTTGCAAAGTTCGTGCATGATTGCTACATGAAAAAAACTTTATAGTCTGTGTATTTCGATCAACAAATTGAATTTAAAGATATTGTCACGTCTGCCACATCACACATTGTAAAAATATGTTTAATGTACTGTGCGTGTAACTAGGTAAAATGTGAATGTTAGAAAACAAAATATATATTTTATCAGATGTTCATGTTTGGTAACGGCGCAATACATTTCGACCTTTGTTTCCTAGATATAAATGTTATTCATTATAATTTAAATTAAAATCATTTGTATCGGTACAGCGAGGATAAATGTACGCTCAAAGTTGAGCTCGCGGATTTGAAAAAAGTGTTACCATTGTTATAAAGAGCGATAAAATTGACCAAAAGGGGAGCAATTTAAGGGAATGTTCGGATTTAAGGCCCGGTCACACAGAGGGGACGCATGGGGGACGCACGGCCGGCGCATGGAACATTTGCAATTTTGGCCAGTGCGTTGTCGTTCGCTAGGCGTGCGTCATCACTCGTTACTCGTTCGTCGAGCGCGCTGGACCCACGCTATGCATTCGTCGTCATTCGCTGTGTGTGTCGGGATTTTTTTGAGCATGCTCAAAAACGTGCGCCGAGCTCGACGCATGAATGTACACGCCAAAGGCACGCCAGACATGCCTGGAGCGCGCTAGACCAGCGCCAGACATCCGCGGAGCACACGCCCTGTATACGCACAGCGCGCTAGCTACACGCTGTGCATTTTGTGTCAGCTCGCTAGCTTTTCCAAAATCATGACAAAAGTTAGGCACACGGCCTTTTCCGATTTCCAATGCGCTGGCCGTGCGTCGTCTATGTGTGACCACCTCTGTTGAGAATGCGCTGCATGCGTGGACCATTCGTCCAGCGCGCTAGCAACACGCTGTGCACTCGTGGAAGTTGTTATCATGTGCGCTCTGTGTACGGTCTGTATGCGCACTGTATGCGCCCTGTATGCGCTCAGCGCGCTAGCAACACACTATGCATTTGGTGTCAGCTCGATGTAGCTTCGACAAAAGTTGGGCGCACGACAACGCACTGGCCAAAATTGCAAATTTCCAATGCGCTGACCGGGCGTTCCCCATGCGTCCCCTCTGTGTGACCGGGCCTTAAAAAAGAAAAAATATAATTGTTCACCAAGCTGGTCGGGGAGAGAGGGCGTCTGACAACTCCGCCTGCCGAAGCCATTGATTGGGATAATTTGACCAAACCGGTTGGCGGTTAGATTAGGGCACGATATGGCAAATAATGCTTTGTTAGGCAAGCACATAACGAAAGAATATAAGCCATGCTTTGACCAAGTAAAACCAATTCGACAAAATTCTTTTTTTTTAGTCATGGCACCTATTTCAATTAAAATATTAAGAAATTCGCGTTTCCCCATTCAATGAATTTACCCATTTACATCACCTGAGTGGAAAGTGGAGACTGTAGATTAATGTCTTGCCAAAGAGCAATAGTGCCGGGAGAGGGATATGAACTCCGTACCTTGTGCTTCCACAAATTTAATAATTACCCATATTATGATTATTATTTTTGGAAATCATTGCACGAACACAATAAGAAGATCTATAGATGGACACGAATTAATATTATTGAGTTTAATTGGCTTCATTCTGTTCTATATTTTCCTCACCATGAAACTGGGACAGGACCTGAGGTTCACCAAATCATAAAAGGAATTTTCTTCTATTTCGTTATCCAAGCATCATCTCCATCATCAAAGGGCCTTAAACCACTCCTAAATAAACACTACATTCTTCATTGTTCTACTCTAAGCGTTCATCTAAACGCTCTCAAATTCCTCATTTTATTGCTCTTAGTCGCTTGAAATTTGGGGCGCGTCTAATGATGAGAGAAAAAGGGAACACTTATCAGAAAAGAAAAGGAGCATGTGTCAAAATACAAATAGTCATTATCAGAGGTGAAAATGGGACACTTCTTACACCAGGCAGTCATGAGAATAGGAAATGAGCATTTGTCGACGGAAAAGGGGTCCCCCATCAGAACTTGATTGGGTCATTTTTAGGAGGTGAAAAGGGCATTTATGAAAAGGGGATAGGTCCCTCATTAGAACGTATCATCGTTAAAAGAGAAATTATCAGAGATGAAAAGAGGCACTTATCGCACCTGAAAAGAATCAATGACCAGATATGAAAAGCGGCACTTATGTGAATAAAAAAGGGCCATTTATAATAAAGGAAAATTTGCATTAGTTGAAAGAAAATGGGCACCGATCAGATTTTAAAGGTGTATTTAGCGGAGGTTAAAGGCGCACTTATCTAGAGTGAAAATGAGTTACTTCTCGTACCTGAAAAGGGTCATTTATCAGATTTTAAAGGTGCATTTAGCGGAGGTTAATGGCGCACTTATCTAGAGTGAAAATGAGTTACTTCTCGTACCTGAAAAGGGTCATTTATCAGAGAAGGGGATGGGGCTCTTTTTTTAATGGGGGCACTTATCATTAGGAAAAGGGGCACTTATTAGAAAGGAAAAGGGACATTACTTGAAAGACAATAGGCACCGATCAGATATTAAAGGGGCATTTATCGGAGGTTAAAGGGGCACTAATCTACAGTGAAAAGGAGTATTAAACTTCTCGTACCTGAAAAGGGTCATTTATCAGAGAGGGGGCATTTATGAGAAGGGGAATGGGCTCTTTTATAATGGGGGCACTTATCATTAGGAAAAGAAGGGGCACTTATTAGAAAGGAAAAGGGACATGTAAAAAATAAGTTGCGCTTATCCGAATTTTACAATGGGGTTGGTTATTAAAAGGGGAAGGGGCACTTATTACAAAGGAGAAGGGGCACTTGTCAAAGTAAAGGAGGCACCTCTCATATTTGAATAGGGCAATTATGAGAGGTGAAGGGGGCACTAATCAAATATGAAAAAGGGCACTTCTCGTACCTTAAAAGGGGCACTTACTAGAGATTAAAACAGGGCACTTATGAGAAGGAAAATTGGCACTCATTGAAAAGGAAAAGGGGAACTTGTCGAATGAAAAGGGGCACGTGTCCAAATAAAAGGGGGCACTTATCAGAGTTGAAAAGGGGAAGAGGTACTTTTATAAATGAATAGGGGCACTTTATAAAGTGAAAGGGGCACTATTTCTATTTAACAAGGGGCACTTCTTACACATTTAAAGGGGCACTTTTCGGGTGTTAGATTTAGTACTGTGAGACAGTGTACTACATTCCAGTCGAAAGGTATCATAGACCCCGTTCTCACTCACTTCGTTGGAGCGCTCTGGAGCGCTCTAACTAAGACCCGCTCCTCAGGAGCGGTTCTTAGGTGAGTGAGAACGCTCAAAGTGGTCCAGGAAGCGGACTTCTGGACCGCTCCAGAAGTCCACCTTCCGAGGTGGTCTTGAGGAGCGGGTCTTATTAAGAGCGCTCCAGAGCGCTCTAACGTGCAATGTGAACGGAAAGCGTACTTTGAACGGAAGTGACGTTCCGCGCGATGAGCGATCGGGCAGGCACTACACATATACATGTATACGGGACGCGTCGCGAACGGGACATCAGGTGACATAGGGTTTGGATTCCGCGCGCGAAAAAATTGACCCGCCTACCTGAGCTGCCATAGCAACAAGACCACTTTGACTCGTGGAGCGGTTTGAGCCATAAAAACTGCTCGGAGTGTGAACGCTCGCAAACCGTTCCTCAAGACCCGTTCCTCTGGAGCGGTCTAACTAAGACCACTTTCAAAGTGAGTGACAACGGGGTTCTAACTCACTTCGTTGGAGCGCTCTGGAGCGCTCTAATACTACGTAGTCTACGTGTGCATTTTTATTCGACTCGAGCTCGAGTCGAAGGTTAGGAGCCGGAAATAAACATTTGTACACTTCCTGATAATGTGTCCTAAGAAAATGTGGCTTTGATGATCATGTTTTATCATCCTCCTGTTTGGCAGGAAACAACTTTATGACCTATTTATGTGTTAGCGAGGGAGAAACCGAGATGATGAGGGTGTGGGGGTGGGAGAGGGCGTCCCACAACATGACCTATAAGAGCCATTGATTAGGAGAGTGTGACCAACCTAGTTCGATTTGGACACAATATGGCGACTACTGCTTTGTTGGGCAATCGCAGGACAAAATAATCTACGCCATGTTGTGACCAAGTAAAACCAAGTTGGCCAAATGCTGAGTATAAATGGCTCTTTGGCCAACAAAAATGCCCCTCCAAAAAAAAATCGCCCTTCTAAGCAAATAAAGTACTACCCCAGCAATAAAGTATATGCCCTTCCTAAGGAGAAATATGTTCCTTCTTTTTCTGTTGCTCCCTTAAAAAATATTCTTGACCCATTCGTGTGCTTTGTTCACTCATTGCAGTCCCCCGCCTGCCCCGCCACCTAGGCCACCCCGTCCCCCTAAACAAAATTAAAAAATATGGCATTATGGAATCATGAACAGGAAAATGAATTAATGCAAATAGAAGTGTCAATTAAGTTGATAATTTTGATGATCTAAGTTCAAGTAGAGTAATCGATATGATATATTTCCGTGGGTTACGTATAGGGCAAAATAGCTTTGATTTGCCAAAATAGATCTTAACGCACCAAACAGCTTTTTTAAAGAGCGCCATCTAAAACAAAATGTCAACATGACGTGTAAGTAAGTCTGAGATGCGGGTCTGACGTGTAACTTATTTAATTGTGACATTGATGAGGATTTGAATTTTTTTTCATAATCTTCATAAATTACATGATTATCATCAACATATTTTCATCAACATCATCATAATCATCATTATCATCATCATCATTGCCACCATTCTTCATCACTACTACCAACACAATCAGAATAATCATTACGCCCATCGGCCATGTCATCACTATCATCTTCTATTTTATTCCCGACCTTGTCATCTGCGTCGTCATTTGAAGAAAAAAAACCACCTTGTCACGGTATCGCTGTCATCATCATTTTCAATCTTTATATCGTATTATCATCATCGTCATCATCAGTATGCCCATCAATCATGTCGTCACTATAATTTTCTATGCAATCAACAATATCACATTATCAACGTCATTATTATATTAAAATACACCTTGTCGTGGTATCGCTGTCATCATTACTATCAATGTTTCTATCGTCATAATCTTCATCATCATCGTCATCATCAGTATGCCCATCAATCATGTCGTCACTATCATTATCTATGCAATCAACAATATCACATTATCAACGTCATTATTATATTAAAATACACCTTGTTGCGGTATCGCTGTCATCATTACTATCAATGTGTCTATCGTCATAATCCTTATCATCATCATCATCATCATTAGACTCCGTTTAAAGCATAACTATAGACAATCAATTATTCTACATCACTATTACATAGTCAAAATCAACATCACCACTGCCATTATCACTATCTATTCCATTCATTCATTTGATTTTTATAACGTAACAACAGACCATGAACAATGCATGTGGATTGCTAAAAATAAGTATTTACTTCTGTATTTTGTATAAGGGCTCCCATCGTTGATTACTGTTTCAAGAATCAAATTTAAAAAAAAACAAAAAAAAAAAACGAACAACAACCAAAACAATATACAGAAAACAGCAGGACAAAAAAAACCCAGATCATCATCATTCGCCACCATTAGCAGAATTACTGTCAGTTATTTATTGTACATTCTACCATCTATAAAACGGACTTTAGCGACAAATGAGACTTTCAAAGGAATTAGGATGAGCTTTTGAACAGCAGCAGCACTTTAATAATTGATCCATATCCTTACATTAATAGTGACAATATTCTTGCTTGGGATTTACCAGCTTTCAAATAAAACGATTTATTTTGCCTCAAAATATAGACTGATATATACACAGGTTATAGAAAGAAAGACAAAATTATTGTTGTGGTAACAGTTTCTACAATGTTTATGATATACTTTACATTACCTCATATTTCATGTTATGATAAATTTATCCCAATTTCTTAAACTTGTTCATACACATACAGAACATTTTAGGTTATAGTTGTAATACATGTTTCTAATCATTCACATAAACAATCCTTGTTCTATTGTTCTTCTTACGAAACAATTTACATTGTCCGAAAAAGAATGTCAAAGAGAAGACTGAGTTCTGGTAAAAAAAAAAAAGGTTAAATACTTTCTGAGCTTCCTCGTATTTTGTACATCAAGTCAAAAAAATATCATCGTACAAATATCTCCTAAAAGAGAACGCAGTTAAAATACCAAATATGACAAGATATAACTGTAGAGTTTGGGTCAAAATGTTGTGTGCAGTCCAATATACTTCTGACAGTGCAAGTGATCTTCAGCAAGCTGTAGTCTGTTGGTCAAAGCCTTTTCTATTATGATAATTTAAAACCTCACAGTATACATCAAGACTTATGTTTTACATATTGAACTTTCAACATTTGATTCTAGGCAGTATCCTTCACAGTGTCAACATAATTGATTTGAATTTGATAGGAATTATTATTGGTCGTCTTCCTTATATGATTATATGCATACTGATGTTTTTCTTTATATTGTTTATATGTATCCTTCGCGTGATTTTTCACATTTTATTACAAATGTGTTTTTAAATGAAATATTCATGTTACATGTATATTCAGTTTTCCTTTAAAAGACAATGTACTCGTTTCACCAGAATTCAACGTAAACTTAAAGAACTTAACGAAATATATACACCGAGTAATTGCGTTTTTGTTAAGCTTAGGTTAACTATGTTCCATTTTCTCAAAACACTTTGTAAGCTTTAGGAGTTTGAGATTACCCGGTGATGTACACGAATACTCTTTTTTGGCTTCTTTTAATTATGATTCTTTAACCAAAAAAAATAATCAACATATTATACAGAACCTGAACTGTTGAAACTTCGCCAACAATATTATCTATGGGATTACCACAAAGTCTCATAACTATTGACGTATAAATCCTATACTTTCTCAACACTATAAAAATGTCATTTCTCAAAGAACTGGAGTTGCAGAATTAAATAATTATACAGGAATGGTACTACCCAAATAGATTTACATGTAACCAACAAAGTATAGAAACATTTTCTTTCCATTTCACATTGTGTGTAAGGTTTACTATTAAAGACGACCGAGTAACATGTAATACAGTGTCATCATTAATGATCTCCATCTATACATATATTAAACATACAACTTAATTATTATATAGCTTCATCTTTTTACATGACAGTGACATTCCACCAAAGCAAATAGTTATTATCAGTTAGAATACTAATTACTGTTTTTTCATTAAACATTTCTTCATAGTCATAAACATAAATAAGTGTCCAGTTTCAATTTTACTTCCACTCATGAAAAAGATAACAATAATAAAAGCATATTATTGAACATACAAATTAAGAACAATATATACATGAATATATACATTTACTTATACATGTACATAAGCTGATAAGTGAAAAAATGAAGAAAGAAAAGGGAATAACTAGATTCAGAGTGGAGGAGCTGACAGAGGCCAAAGACCTGTCAAGGGCTAGGTTCTTGTTGTCTTACTTGATTTAAAATATTATTCTAAAACATTAGTAAAGATATAGGTAATGATTATTATGACGATTCACAGCATGTGAGTAAATACATTTATTCCAGGAAATCAGTCAATAGTACTTTGATTTTCTCTTGACTGAAGACAGGTTTTATATTGACCCTATCAATGTCTACTAAAAATGCCACTTCAGTTGTAACAATCTTGAGCAAACCATACCAACGGCTTCACTTCTCTTGATCATACTATAACATATTATATAATGATATCATCTCAAAGGACTAATAATGAGGTATATACACAATAGCAATAATCAAATCCACGTCCATAAATCTACTAGTATTTGGGTTCAACGTAAGCTTCTATAAACAACGTTTAATTAAAATGAAGAGATAAGCATGCCATAATTAAATAAGACAGTTTTGATTTAAACAGTGCCATTTCCAGCAGAAGAAAACAAGCATACACAGTGCGTCCAAGAAAAAGCAAAATCCGAGAATTATCGATATTTCATCGTAACTGAATCACAATTATAATTAATAAATGACACATATTTGTAAAGCTTAGACCCTCTTCTTTCATTTGATGCAACTCATATGATGCATATTACACGCATGAGTGATTAAAAATAATTTGAAGAAAGAGAACCAAAAAGTCATTTGGTGAATGGTATCTGACTTCCGAAGAGAAAATCACATTTCGAGAAAGTTCATTTTCTGCCCTTTCATATGACACCTCAATCAGTAAAATGAGCCAGGAATATAAAAATCATGTTTGACACGAATATCAGGAAGGTGAAAACCAAAGAAAGTTTGTGTTATGGTAGATAACATTTTTATCGCGGTTATTTCCGTAAACCCTATGACATCAGAAATCACAAACTGTTTATTTCGAGAACTCACGTGATACACAAGGTGAAAAATTTGGTGTTACAGCTCGTTTTACTTGAATTGACTCGATTCATTTCCATCGGTGGTCCAGTTTTACATTGCCATCGATTTGGTCTGATCGATGGAACAGATCATTTCGTGTCTCTAAAACTATTCTATAATTTAACCATTCAAACATATTGCATTATCCTAAATCAGTAAATGGTGTATAATGATCCCACCTTGGTTACGTTTCAAGATACAAGTGACAATATATATTTGTTATCATGTATTTACTTCATTATATCCGTGTGTACGCTAATATGTATGTCATACAATACTTGTGTTTATATACACTTTAAATGTACGTCATTATGCTTTTAAAAATATATATAACACATGTGATATATAAATACATTTACGTGAAATATGTATGAAATACATATTAATGACAAAGTCGTGATGTGTAATCTACTCTGTGTTTATGACCAGAATATTGACGGCTATCAATAAGTACAATAAGATACTTTTTCACATCATGATAAGAATTCAGATGACGGGCATCACCGTTTCTTTGCTTCATTTTAATAGACGACAGAGGCTTTTTCTATACACAAACATACTCTTATGTAATAGAATGAACAGTTTTTGCTACTAATCTGTGAATCGGAGGGGATCATCGTATCGTTCTGTTGCGTTAAACAACAAGAATTAAAGAAAACTGGACACAAACATGAATCTGAGGAATTGAAATCATACCTTTAACATTAAATTAAATCAAAAGTCATTTTGTATTTCAGGAGAATTTGCCTACAAATCCCTTCAGATAATTGAGAGTCATATCATCACGTTAGGATACATTTTTAAATCATTGCATATTTGTGGAGTCGCCTGAAACGGGACTGTTATCACTCATGGACTGCATGGTGTGATGGTTATTTTAAATATATAGAGTCTTTTTGACGTGCAGAAAGCAATCTCTCCTGATCTGAACTCGCGGACATAGTACCAGTATTCCTCAGGCTTCTCAATCTTGTGATCAGAGATGAGAGTCTGGACGTGTTTGAGCTCGCTGGTGTACTCATCGATACTAACCAACATCTTATCCTTATCGACCCAAGCGATCAGGATTGAATTATTCTGAGTCACAGCAGCGCACGCGTAAGTCTTTGATTTCTTCTCTACCTTGTGTTTTACATAGCCATCTTTATCAATTATAGCTATTGTATAACCATATTTAATGATAAATACGTCATTATAACTATTGATCAGTATAGGATTATAATCATTGCATGGTATCTCCCTAATCGCCTTCCCACCTGCTGGTGAGAACACCTGGATTATCCCGGCTTTCCAGTAGCCGACATAGATCAGATCATTACTGTCTACAGTAATACTACACATCCCACCTTCATCACCACTCAGTGTGTCAAACATTACATCCAGCTTCGCATACTCCTGTGTGTACAGGGTGATGGCATTGTTGTTAGTTTCTACGACATACCGACCATCAGACAGGTACCCTACTTCACGGATCTTGACATCCTTGAGGACTGTCTTCTGCAGCTGACCATCAGCAGAGAAGATATCGATTCCTCCTGTGTTGTTTGCCACTGCCATTCTACCATCGGGTGTAGCAACCATGCCATCCATGCAGTCTTTGTTAGAGAGTTCTACAACACATTCCAACTCACGTTTCAAGAACCTGACTTCACCAATGTTCAACTGATCACATTGAGTGTTGGGTGTGAATGTTAGTTGCTCTGCACGATCAGCTACATCCGTAGCAATCTTCTTCTCTGGATCATCCCTTTCTAGTACATTCTTCAGCTCACCAGACAGTGTATCACGGATAACAATGATATCACCTTCTAATGGAGCCTTCATGCTATTACCCGCTAACACACTCGCACTCTTAATACTCGTAATCAAACTCTCATCAACATCTTGCATCTCATCCAATCTTTTACATAATTTCTCTTCCTGAGCGTCCAACTGCTTGTCTAATGCTGCTTTCCTCTCGTCTAATTTCTTGAGTAATTTTTTATAACTCTCATTGATTTTCGCCCTTTTTCCGGCAATGTGATTAGTGACACGCTCCTTCTGATTTTTGATGCAGGTCACGTGATTCTTGATGGTTGTAACTTTCGTCTCAACTCGGCATTGTAAAGATTCAATATGTGTCTCGGTAGAAGCATTGTATTCCTCAGTATTCCGAACTGTGTGGCCTTGATTCTCATGACTCAGCAACCTACATCTCAAGCAGATGAACTTCTTACAGGTGACACACACATCAGTACAGATGTGTTTTTGTTTATCTGCTTTGTGTTCCTGGCAGTAAACCTCTTTTTCGAGGACCACCCTTCCCTCTCTGACGTCTTCTATTCTCACAACTCTATGCTTGACATGAGGCGGCCATTTGTTGTGATTCTCAAGGCATGTGTTACACATGTTCTTACCACACTCACAACATAAATGTATAGCTCTCGACTTTGAGTCACAAATTTCACAGACTTGTTGGCTATTCCTCACATCATCAATGAGATACTTAAGAGGAACATTAGTATTGAGATTCGAGACATTGCAACCCTTTACAGATGTTTCGCTTCGACAGATGGGACATGTTAGAGAATGTTTTGAAGAGCTTTTAAGAATATCATTAAGGCATTTCTTACAGAAAGTATGTGTACACGATAACTGCTTCGGGTCACTAAGCAGCTCGAAACAAACGGGGCACTGCAAATTGCGTGAAACTTTGCGTTCAAATTCCGACATTGTGATTCTCCTATCTCACTATGCACTGATATGATACATAATGCACACAACAATAGTACATCAATTGAGAAATTTAACCCGTTAACTAGCGATAATGCACACCCCCATAGGTTTAATACATATATCACCAGTTCCAGGAGGCAATGGCTTTATTAAGGTTGACTAAACTTCTTCAGCTATCATAAACTGTCTTTAATCATGTTAATGGTCAGAAAAAACAGGATTAAATCAATGGGATAGGGCGGGGATGTTCTTGTTAAGGTTTTCAGTCCACGGTCCTATCGGCAGCCTTATGGCTATGGCTATAATATGCTTAAGTCAGTTAGTGTAATAGGAAGAGTGTTTACAGTCGTGTATATTCTCCTTCCTGCCGTCGACCACCACATGCTATCTGCTGCAGATCAAGAACAAGTCAGGAAGCAGTCTGAAGAGGACTGAAGATGATCTCATTTCGTCTGATCCGTACTCCTCACACAATGTGCTAGTTGGCCCTGGAAATTGAAAATGAATAAATGATGAAACAAATTAATAATTGGGCCTTATATAGGACAACTGGGTTGATACTGCTCTTCCTGCATGCCCCCAGTTATTATTGCCCGACCAATTGTGAGTTACCCATTTACACCTGGGTAGAGAGTGGTAAATGTGGATTAATGTCTTGCCAAAGGAGGTTCATGCCGGGCTGGCATTCAAACCATGGATTGCATAAGAATAGAATGAAATAATAAACCACTATAACACGACAATTGCAAAATATGACCAGTCGAGTCAATATTGATAGTGAAGAACAATTTATATCTATGATTATAATCATAAAGCATTTTGCGTCACCATGGAGAGCGAGAAAGAAAGGAATGACTAGGTACGGGCTACGAGGAGGGGGGGGGGGGTGCAATGAACCAGAGAGAGAGAGACAGACAGACAGATAGAGAGAGAGAGAGAGAGAGAGAGGAGTTCACCGCTCATGATGGCGGTCTCCTGCGTTTTTGTAATTTATCTTTTTTCATTAACAAATATTTGTATTTGTATGCATCATATTTAATGTACCGAATACTTTATAATAACGTATAATGAAGAAATAATTGTTAAATTATGTATATGTTTATGTACTATTTTGAAAAAATAAAACAAAAACACACAGAACTGACAGAAGGCCTTGTGTTGATATAGTTTCATTTCCCTTCTCTATATATTTTAACATATTCGTGATGGTTCTTATCATAACACTCTGTTCATTAATACATTTACTAAATAAAGTATACAATAAAATTTGCGATTGATATCCACAATTTGCCACTAATATACATGTCGATCAAGGTCGAAAACTATCCAAACTCTCAATAAAACAGATACCAATTTCACATAATCACCTTAGAGAGCGTTTGAGATCTAATATGTTTCAAGGCCTACAATAGCTATAAACATGAATTTTTTGCATTATTTCTACAGTAAAATAATCCCTAATATAATTTCTGTACAAAGAATATAAATTACTTTTCTTTTAAATGTGCAGTTTTAAATATTTGTCAGAAGATTGTTCTTAAATGGATCATTAAAAGACCGATATCACCATTCCTAAAATACCTGACAAGTAACTTTAAACCCATTTTCAAATTTGGAAACAAAGTTCATAGTCTATTAAAGTCTATTAAAGGGATTAATTCTTAATTAAGTTGCGCCAGGAGGTTGCACTGTTGTTGAGCTCTGTGATTCTGTTGAATTTTTCTTGATAGTTTTAGGAATAGTGTTCTGAATTCATCAGCAGTCTTTTAAGTATCACTCCATGATCCAGCTAGATCATTTTTGTGATGGATTGAGATGTTTGGAACACCTACAGTTTTGATTTATGTTTTCTTCATGTTCCTGTATGAGCCCATGGTCAACCATTACAGTGCTTGATGCACATAGTATTCATGTCCATGACTATTATGTTCTCTACTATTGTTAGACTAGAACATGAATAGACAGCCATGGCTAGCATCGGCATGGTGACTATTGTTGTGAGTCTCCTGATCCTATTAGCTTCTATTGTGACAATGCCTACAATCACCTACACCAGAGAAGACCTTTTGTCTTTTCAACCCAAGTGTGCTGATCTCAGGATACCACTGAATACCTATCACATATTACAGGACTATGGCATATGTTCAGTGAAACCAACTCATCGTGGACATCGTGTACATCATTCTTCATGTCGTGTTTCTGACTTTAGAAACTTAATATCAGTAGTACCTACTAAACTCTCGGCAAAGATGTGTACATTGAACGCTAGATCAGTAAGGAATAAGACTACCGATATCGTTGAATTTGTACTTGATAATGATTTTGACATCCTCGCGTTGACTGAGACATGGTTGAAGGATGACGACGATGTTATTTTGGGAAACTGTATACCTGAGGGATATACCTTTAATCATAAGGATCGACAAGGAAAAGGAGGAGGTGGTGTCGGACTGTTGTTCAAATCTTCACTGTCGGTCAAGTCAGAAGCTGTACAACATTTCATGTCATTTGAAGCTTATCAAGCCCGAGTTTCATGCCAATCCCGTTCACTTATTCTCCTTGTCATTTATCGCCCAGACATAGTGGAAGAGCAAGGCCAGCGAATACCTTATAGTCTGTTCCTTGAAGAGTTTGCTACCCTACTTGACTCATTTGTTCTTGATCCCTCCGAAGTTGTCCTGACAGGGGACTTCAATGTATGGGTCGACGATTTCAATGACGTACGGGCAAGGCAGTTTATGAACATACTTTCATCCTACGGAATGAAGCAGCTTGTACGAGAAGGGACTCATCTACATGGCCATACACTTGATTTGCTTATTACTTGGGATTCAGCCACTCTTGTTTCTGATGTATCTGTTATCCTTGGAGTATCTGATCACCACGCTGTCCAGTGTAACCTTGATTTAAGAAAGCCGTCTACTTCTCGCAGGACTGTCACAACTCGCCCTCTACGATCAATGAACAGAGAACAATTCCGATCTGGAGTCCATGAATCTTTGTCAGAAATTGACATTGAGGATAGCAGCATCTCTTCGTCTGTCGAAAGATATGATCTCTCTCTCACTAGTCTTCTTGATAAGCTAGCACCTAAAAAGACTAGAAGTGTTATCATCAAACCTTCGATTCCATGGATGACTGAGAAAATCCATGCTGCTAAGTGCCTTAGAAGACGCCTTGAGCGCAAGTGGAGGCGTACTAGAAGTGAAGAAGACCGCAAATCATATGTGACACAGCGTCAGGTTGTTTCCCAAGAAATAGAAAAGGCAAAAACTGAATACTATTCAGAGTGTGTTGCAGAATGCGAAGGAAACCAAAGACGTCTCTTCACTGTTGTAGACGCTCTGCTGCACCGAAAGAAGGAAACTGTTCTTCCGGATGCTTCTTCTGACCAAATACTGGCTGATAACTTTTGTCATTATTTCTTTAACAAGGTCACCAAGATCCGTGATGACATTGATGCCGAGCTTTCGTCAGGACAGTGTGTACAGCATTGTGAGTTATCATCTGTTCCAGTTTTGACTGATTTCGCTAAAACTTCTATTAGTGAGATCAAGAGGGTTGTCATGAATTCTCCAACATCATCATGTGAGTTAGATCCAATTCCTACTGCTCTTCTAAAAGAATGCATTGACGACTTTGCACCATATATTACAGACTTTGTTAATAAGTCTCTTCGATGTGCAAGCTTTCCAGCCTCAATGCAACAGGCTCTCGTGAAGCCTCTCTTGAAAAAACCGAATCTTGACAGACAAGACTTTGCAAGTTATCGACCTGTGGCAAATCTAAGCTTCCTATCGAAGGTTATCGAACGCATAGTATCCGCTCGTCTTCAGTCCTTCTTGAATGACAATAACCTTCAAGACAACTTCCAATCAGCCTACAGAGAAAAACACAGTGTTGAAACTGCCCTCTTACGAGTGCAAAATGATATCCTCACCGAAATGGATAGTGGAAAAGTAACTGGGCTAATTCTGCTCGATCTGAGTAGTGCATTTGACACGGTCGACCATGTTATACTCCTAGAGAGACTTCAGTCTATGGGCATTGGTGGACAGGCTCACCAGTGGTTAACATCTTATCTCTCAAACAGATCGCAAAGGGTTTGTGTACGCAGTGCTGTCTCTAAAACAGTTCATCTTGGCTTCTCTGTGCCCCAGGGATCGTTACTTGGGCCACAACTCTTCAACATTTACACTCTTCCCCTTCATGATATCATCAAGAGGCATAATCTCAAGCACCATATGTATGCTGATGACACGCAGATATACTTTTCGTGTTCTCCCACACAAGGGGAAGTTGATGCCTGGATTGCTCGTGTTGAAGCCTGTATAGGTGACATTAGGAATTGGATGAAGGAGAATTACTTGAAGCTCAATGACGACAAATCTCAGTTTGTTATGCTGGGTTCCAAGCAGCAACTCGCCAAGTCGGTAACCCCCTATCTGAATATTGGTTCGTCATCAATTACTCCAGTGAAGAAAGTTCGAAATCTTGGAGTTATTTTTGACTCCAATATGACCATGGAGTCACAAGTATCATCAAGTGTTAAACTTGCGATCCACAGTCTCCGCAATCTTCGTGCTATTCGCAAGTATCTCACCACAAAGGCGGCTGAGCAGCTTGTGCATGCATTTGTTACATCCCGCATCGATTGTTGTAACTCTTTACTCTATGGCATCCCTATGTCTCAAGTTAAGAGGCTCCAGCTTGTTCAGAATGCTGCTGCCCGTCTCGTGACATATACACGCAAGTTCGCCCACATCACTCCAGTCCTTAAATCCCTGCATTGGCTTCCTGTTGAACATCGTCTCACCTACAAAATCCTTCTGATCACATACCGTGCCTTGAAGTTCTCCTCGCCACAGTACATCTCTTCTCTACTGAACTTTCGCAAGCCTGGTCGTTCTGGTCTGCGTTCTGCCAATACATCAACTCTGATCATCCCTAAGACCAGACGATCATGGGGAGATCGAGCATTTGCCTCAGCAGCTCCCCGATTGTGGAACAGTCTCCCTAACACACTTAAGGACTGTAAATCAGTAGATAGTTTCAAGGCCAGCCTGAAAACTTATCTAATGGCCAACTTTAACTAATATCATCTTCTTCCTTTTTTATGTGTAATGTATTGTAAGTAAAATTGTATTTAAGTATATTATGTAGCTCGATCATTGTAAGCGCCTTGAGCACCCTCTGGGTGGATATGTCGCGCTATAAAAATGTCTTTATTATTATTATTATTATCGTTTAACAATGTTAAATCTAAGATGCACAGTCCTACGTGTAATCAGTGTCTGTGATATAGTGTTATATTGAAGCCCTAAATAAATTGCGCTTCAAAATGATCAAGAAGTGCCTCAAAAAAGTAAAAACCTTTGAGTGACCGGTTTTGCCATACTCCTTCCCCCAGTAGACTGTAGTGTTATGAAAACCGTTTGGCAAACGCAAAATTTGATTTCGATTTTAAATCATAAATATTTGATAATCAGACAGGCGATCGGCTTGTAAAAGTCATAGGGTTCCTGACTGACCTAAAGGTTTATAATTATTATTGCAGCATGAGCTAAATCAAGGATTAACAAAAAAAGGATCTAAGACAAAGTTACCGGATCCCTTTAAAGTAGAGACATCCTCTTTCCGAAAACGTCCTCACAAAATTTCCTAAGCAGCCTTTTTGGCAAATTGACAACTGACTATGATGCCAAAGAGGAGGTCCCTCTCTTCGTTTTTCATGTCACGTTTATGTAATGTGCCAAGCATACTCATAATGAATTTATCCAAGTAAAATTTGCTGCTATAGTCATAGAACAATCATGCAATACTTTTTTTTAATGCGATAATCAGTTGAGGGTTGATTTAGAGATTTAAACACCGTTATCATGACTGTGTATATCGAACACCATAATCCGACAGTAACTTACATAAACCACGTAAAATCTTTCGTTGGACTCGAATGCATGTTGTCCACCTAGAAGATTCCTCTTTGCTGTTAATATTTCGGATCTGGAATAAAATGCAGACATGTTAGCAAAGTTGAGACCAATCTATATTCATGATAACACGGTAGGAATTCCTTCAGAATAGTTTAACTCAGACTCAACTATAGTCATAATAACAGAGTAGACGTTCCTTCTAAATTATTATACTAGAAGTTCGTCAATTAAAAAAAATATCGATCAGTTGGCAACATATTCATGGCTATGATAACTTTGAAAGACAATCTTACCAAATCTCTTTGAAATTCTAATAATCGAAGCAAGTGTCATTCCAAAATGGTTTGGACAAGGCTGAACACTTCGATTTTCAGAAGCTAAAGAAACAAATCGTGTCGCTGTTGATAGAAGTCTCAGTGTGAAATAACGAACAAGTAAGTTCCTGGTTTGAATAAAGTCAATCCTACATAGGAATGAAACAATGACAGGAAGTCAGTTGGGTTCAAGCTAGGTACAAACGGTACACGTCAGGAATCAAATCGGTGACTCATGGTTGGCACAATTCTTACGATATTCCAACATGTAGGATACCTTACTATGACATAACCTTCACTCGCTCCCCTACACATGGACAGTCTTCAAAGGGAAGTTTCCTTAAAGCCTCGACCACAAATGCAATTACGAACTGCTACGACCGCCATACTAACGATTGTCAGACCATTTCGTAAGATCTTTAAGAAGGCCGTACGAAATCAGCGTTCGTAGACCGTTCGTAATGCCTAGGTCGTATTTGCTCTACGGCTAGGATACGGCGGCCGTACGCCCCCAAAACCGAGAGATACTTTCGGAGGGTGGCCTCAGGGTCACCCTAGGGCGTATCTCTATCTTTACAGGCCGTACGTATCGCCGTGGGATTATAAAGCGGAGTTATAACTCTTTTTATTTCTAGGTTCGCCGGAGCAATTAGACACACCGTAGCCATGCCGTAGAGCGGTTCCACGGCGACCACACGTCAAGCGTACGGTGGCCTTGCGTTTGAAAAGCGGCTGCCCTAGTGTCTCATGAATTAAAATCGACTTTTGCCAAACCCACACAAATTGCGGCGGCCGCAGGAATTCCACGGGCGCCCTAGTGGAGCCTTAAGGCGACCATGCGTCATAACTTCAAAGGCATTATGCCTAGGTCACATTTGATTGTCCAAATCAACAGGTCTTTCCTCTACTAAAAGCCACGAGAGAATTACACGATTTTCACATGCTCGTTCGCGCTCTCACAATCGCGTGGCATGCGTTTCATGTGCAAAAGAGAGCGCATTCGGAAACGCGCCAAAAAAGCGTTGTCTAGAGGCGCCAAATTCTTAACAATGTAATCAAACGTATTGTTGCGTTACATTGACCAGCAAAACCAAACAAAGATGGAGTTGCGTACCAGCCGATGAATAAATATTTTTTGAAGAAAATTTGAGGTTGATATTTATCACAAATTCTAACCTTTTTTCTAATGTAGACCTACCTATATATAAACACGGGAAAGTTAGTAGAGTATGCACATAGATCGGCAAGCGATAATTCGTGTAATAACACAATAAACCAATTCATGAATAGCCTGTGAACCCGTACGACGTCACGTGTCAAACGTCAACTGAGACATATGTCGCAATTTTTACAATCGATAGGCATATATTCAAGAAGTGCACTCAAGGTAAATTGGTATGCAAGATCTTTCTGTGCTTAATCTTTTTTCGGTCATCAACTTTCACATTTTCACCTTTTATCATCTGACTTTATGAAATGGAAAAAATGTTCAGAACATCAATCTTATCTCCAGCGTATAGTTGACGAGACAAAACATATGCATTCTGACCGAGCAACCAGGGGGGCGTTTCACAAAACTTGTCATCAGTGACAAATTACAGAAAAAAAAAGAAACAAAAACAAAAACAAAATCAAACCAAGGCTATCTAATATAACAGTTATTGACTGACAGGGGTATATAACATTCCTTGGACCTAAAGGGATTTATATTTTCCCTCAGCGCTGCGCGCTTTTGGAAAATATAACCACTTGGGAAAGATAAATCTCTTCAGCAGTCCAAATAATGTTATATTACACCCCCTGCCAGTCAATAACTGTATAATATATTCCAGTCGGAATGTATCATAGACAAATTTTCATTATGTTGTAGCCTACATCGTAGGTACTGAACGTGTGTATTTATTCGACTAGTTAAGAGTCGGAAATATATAGCATTTGTACGCTTCCTGAGAATTCGTAATTATAACATGTGGTTTTGATGATCATACACTCGCTCAGGTTTATAATCTTCCTGTTTGGCAGGAAATAACCTTATGAACTATCGATTTGTGAGCGAGGGGGAAACCAGGATGGTGGGTGAAAGGTGGGGAGAGGACGTCCCACAACAGGACCTGCCAGAGCCATTTATTAGGATAGTGTGGCGAACCTGGTTCGAGTTGGGCACACTATAGCGAGTACTGCTTTTAATTAGGCAAGTACAGAACAAAAATAATATACGCAATGTTGTGACCTAGTGATACAAAGTCAGCAAAATTCTGTGTATAAATGGATCTGGGACCAACACAAATGCCCCTTCACAAATGGCCTTCCTACCAACAAAAAAGTACTACCCCGGCAATAAAATAAGTCCCCATCCTAGGGAGAAATACGTTCCTTCATTTTCTGATGCTTATATACTTGACACAAGTAGCTCTCATTAATAGATAGTGGAGGCATTCTTGTTCTTTGTTAATCCATTGCAGCCCCCCCCCCCCCCCCCCAACGTTACCCGAGCCACATATGTTGAATCATAAGTCTAGCATGTCTAGTAGTTCAAATAATCATTATGTATGGGAAAGTCCAAAAGTATGTCCCACGCCAACGAAAATGTAATAATGGAAACATGAACATGAACTCGAAATTGAAAATACTGAATATATTTGACTTATATTTTGTATTCAATTGCCCTGCTTGGATTCTTTTATTTTCAAAATAAACTTCCGCAAAATATGTCTAGAATGTTTACTTTAAATAATGATGTTCATAATTATAAAACTCGTGGGCGAGACTCTTTTCATTTTTAGCCAGTTAAGACAAATATATATTTGAAATCTGTTAGAAACAATTTTCCTGTTATTTGGAACTCTATTCCTACTGAAAAAATATCCTCATGCAAGTCTTCAACAGTATTTAAAAGAAAATTGAAGCAGCATCTTATATCTAAATATCATTATTTCTTGTTCCCATATTCATATTAAACAGCATTACTGTTTTCAAACCTATGATTTTGTAATGATTATTTCCATTTGTATTACCTGCCTTGAACGATGTCCCTGTCGTGTTTTTGTCATGTATGTTTCTTTTTTTAGCTTTGTTTGTATATGTAAATCTCTTAACTACTGTTCAGAGAACTATGCTTCCACAAGGCTTTATTTTTTAGTTCCCTATTTTCATTTCCTTATTTATTGCAAATGCTTATCATTGTATATATCTTCTTTTTTCTTTTTTTTAATTGAAAATGGAAATGAATAAAATGAATTGAATTTAATCGATATCAATAGAGGTGTTAATCAATTTGATATTTTGTCTGGTCTAAGGTCAAGTAGGGTGATCGGCTTGACATATTTTGGTGGATTACGTATGTGAAAAAATAGTAGGACTGGCTAGCATAGATCTGAACGTACCATACCACTTTGAAGAGCGCCATCTGAAACAAAACGTCGGCATAACTTGTTAGTAAATCTGAGATGGTCTTCCGCTTAGCCTATCAAATTGTAACATTGATGATGATGTGACATGTGAAAATGATGCTGATGATGATGTGAAATGTGAAACTGATGCTGATGATGATACTAATGATGATGATGATATTGTTGATGATGATGATGCTGCTGCTGATAATGAAGGTGATGATGATGTTGACATCTTCATACATTTAATATGTATTTACAATATATTATTATCATCATCAGCAGCAGCATAATCTTCCTTATCTATAACAACTACAAACAACATCATCATCATCATCATTATTGCAGTCATCTTGTCATCACTACTACCAACACCGTCACAATCATCATCACGTCCATCGTCTATGCCATCACTATCATCCTCTATTTAATCCCCGACCTCGTCATCTACGTCATCATTATAAAATAAGAACATTGTCACGGTTTCACTGTCATCAACATTATTCACATCATCACCATCCTGCCCATCGTTCGTGTCGGGAATATAAATGTTATCACCAATATCATCATTTACTTAATTATTATATTAAATAAAACGTTGCAATAGTACCACTGTCGTCATCACTATCAATGCTTCTATCTTTATTATCATCATCGTCATCGTTATCATCATCTTCATCATCCTCGCCATTCACCTCCGTTCACATCAGAACTATAGGTAATTAATTATACTACATCACTATCATCATTGTCATCATCATCATCATCATCATCATCTTCATAATTGTCATCGTCTTCATCATCATCGTCATTCGCCTCCGTTCACATCAGAACTATAGGTAATTAATTATAATACATCACTATCATCATCGTCAACATCACCACTGCCATTCACAATTTTTTTTCTTCATTCCTTTGATTTTTATAAACGTAACATCAGACCATAACAAATGCATAAGGATTGGATAAAGGGTTTAGTCTTTTAGTCAAATCCTTTTCTATTATGATAATTCAAAACCTCACGTTATACACAAAGACTTATATGCTGTTTGTAAGTATCGGCTTGCATGGTGATGTAGATATACAGTAGGCTTGCGGGTGCACCATGTGTGAGAGAGAGAGAGAGAGAGGATTGAGGAGTCCTGAAAAGGACTCTCGGTAATCTTTCTTGAGGGTGTGTAGTCCTGACAATGACTGTTGGTGTAGTCTTGAAAAGACTGTTGGTTATCTTTTTTAGCTTATAGTTCTAAGGAGAACTATGGCGCTTGGAGAGGATGGGTGGCGGGAGTGGCTCGACGTTTCGAACCAGTTGATTATCCGTCGTCAGGAGAAAGATTACCGAGAGTCCTTTTCAGGACTCCTCAATCCTACCTCAATGCACCCGCAAGCCTACTGTATATAAAGATTTATGTTTTACTTACTGAACTTCCGCCATTTTTCTTCTAGGCAGTATCTTTAACAGTGTCAACACAACTGTTTTGAATTTGATATGAATTACCGTTATTCGTCTTCCTAACATAATTATATCAATACTTATTTTATTCCTTATAGTGTTAACATGTATTCAAATGAAATATTCATGTAACATATACATTCAGTTTACTTAATTTCTTTTTTTTTTAATCGAGGGTGAAATAATTTGAGAATTAAATTGAATTGAATTGAATCTTAAGGAACTTAAGGAAATATATTCACCTGAGTTATTGCGTTTTCGTTGAGCTTAGGTTAACGTTGATCCATTTATTTCAAAAAAACTTTGTAAGCTTTAGGAGTTCGAGATTACCCGGTCATGTACAAGAATGCTCCTCTTTGGCTTCTCTCAATTACAATATGTTTTTTTTTAAATAATATTCATCAACATATTATACAGGAACTGTACTTTTCAATCTTGGCCAACAATATTGTCCATGGGATAAGCACAACAAAGTCTCCTAACCATTGACGTATAAATCTTATACTTTCTCAACACTACACAAATGTCATTACTCCAAGAACTAGAGTTACAGAATGAAATAATTATACAGGGATGGTACCCTACCCAAATAGATGTACATGACTGTATCCAACACAGAATAGAAAAACAAGTATTTCCCATTTCACCTTGTGATTAAGGCCTACTATGAACAACGATAGAGTAACATATTTACAAGGTCATTACGATATGGTCTCCACCTATACGAGTATTAATTATACAGCTTCATGATTATATAGCTTCATCTTTTTGTTTACATACCAGTGAAGTTCCAACTAGGCAGCTCGTTTTTATCAGTCGTAATATTAATTAATAGTTTTTTTTAATTATCCATACCTTCATAGCCATATACTTTTCATTTTTTCAGTTTGAAGCTTACTTCCACTAATTAAAAAAAGGTAACTAGAATAAAAGCATATACTTAAAAAAAATATATATTTATGAACATATAGAAATGAATATATACATCTACTTATACTTGTACATAACATGATATGATAGAAAATGAAAGAAAACTACATTCTGAGTGGGGGAGCAGACAGAGGCCGGAGACCTGTTAAGGGCTAGATTGTTGCAGTCTTGCTTGCCTTGAAATATAATTTTAAGACATTAGTAATTGGAAAAAAGAAAGAAAGAAAGAAATAATAGTACGACGATACGTAGTATGTGAGTATATCTTTCAGAAGTTCATTAAATAGTTCATTGAAGACAGGTTTAGTAGTGAACCGAACGTGTAATTAGAAATATTTACAAGTATGACAATTCACAATATGGGTACATACATTTATTTGAAGAATTCAATAAACAGTACTTTGATTTTTACTTGAATTAAGACTTGTTTAACAGTGACCCTATTAATGTTTACTACAAATGCCTCTTCAAGTGTTACAATCTTGAGCCAACCATGCTAACGGCTTCATGTATCACTATTATACTTTAACATGTTCTCTAATGATATCATGTCACATGTATTATTACGAGATGTATTCACAATAACAGCAATCAAATCCTGGTCCATAAATCTACTTGTATTCGGGTTCAACGTTAGCTTCTACAAAGTAAAAGTAAAATGAAGATGTAGAAGTATGCAATGGTGAGAATAAATATTTTTGCTTTAAACATTGTCATTTCTAACAGAAGACTGAAAGCATACAAACTATACAAGGTGCAGATTACACTCTGCCATGCTTTTAGGATATTTATAATAAATTTATTATGTAAATTTAAACGTACATTCTCTCTGAATGCATGTTGTCGTTAGAGAAAGTGACAAGAGAGATTATCATTAAATTACTAGAAAACGGAATGCATGGTAATTTCAAAGAAGGGAGGAATACCATGCTCTTGAGATCGACAAAAATCAAATAAAGCAAGCCACCTCTGTTAATTACCTCGAAACTATAATTACGGATGATGCAAGAGGCGAGCAAGAAATCAAGAGAAGGATTGCACTTGCAAAATCAACTTTCTCCAAATTAGAAAACATCTTAAAGAATAAAAAGCTGAAGATGAAAACGAGACTCTGCGTACTTAATTGCTACGTGTATCCAGTTTTAATGTATGGCTGTGAAGCTTGGACCCTGACATCAGACCTAAGAAAGCGACTGGAAAGTTGTGAAGTTTGTGAAATTGATCTCGGGGAGAATGAATTACTTCATAGAATATGGGAAAGAGAATTGTGGCACTCCACGGTCGCCAACGTGAGAGCTCGGACAGCATGGTGACATGTCTTTAAATCAACGAATCTACGAATCTTCCATAAATTGCGAAGATGATAATTACAATTACGGACTTCATGGTTTACATGACAGGTCAATTTGAACTTAATATCAATGCATACACCAAGATCTGTAAATTTAGGGGAGAGAGGAATGAATTGACCATTTAATTTAAGCCGTACGTCTGATATGTATTGCAGATGGCGAGCATAAGAACAAAAGGCCATGAATCCAGTTTTGTTATTATTCAATTGGAGATAGTTCGACGACATCCAAGTGCTTATCTCTACAATACACAGTGAGATTTGGTGAAGTGTTTCGTTAATGTTTTCCAGAGAGCGTGGATCAAAAGAAGTAAACAACTGAATATCATCAGCATAGCAATATACTGTAAACCATGTTTATTAATAATGTCAGATATGGGGGTGATGTAAAGACTTAAATAGATCGGTCCGAGAACTGACCCTTGAGCAACTCCAAAGTCAGCTACCCATGGGTCAGATAATTCCCCATCTATATTCACCCTGGATGACCAACCAGTTAGGTATGACTTCGTCCACCTAAGAGCTACATCTGATACATGAAAAACAGGACTCTAAACTATTCAGTAATATCACATGATCGTCCGTATCAAAAGCTGCACTGAGGTCTAATAAGACTAATAAATCTGACCTGCGTTGATCAAGAAATGATAGAACATCATTCTGCAGCTTCAAAAGAGCTGTTTAATTGCTGAAATTGGACCTGTAAGCTGATTGCATTGTATCATATAGGTTGTTATCGATTAAGTGGTCTATGAGTTGAATAGCTACTACCTTTTCTATAAGTTTGGCAATATGTGAAATATTACTAACAGGCCTGTAGTCACGTAAAGTATCCTTGTCTTAGTTGAGTTTCTTGATAATAGGTACAACTACAGCCTGATGAGCAGCTTCTGGGAAGATACCAGATTCTAAGGAACTGTTTACAACACAAGTCAAGACAGGAACATTACAATTGATAAGTTTCTTCAAAAGCCAAGTAGGTTGAGCATCTAACATAGAAGAAGCATTAGATTATAATGCGTTTGATATTATCTTCGCTGACAGTTTCAAACTCAAGTTCCAATCATTCTCACGAACGGTATTGCACACCTTACAGCCTTCACTACTTCGTGGAGGTGTGCCTGTGATATTGTTGTGAATATCACTTTTTTTATTGACAAAGAACAAAGCAAAACGGTTTGCTAAATCAGTAGGATTGTCATACATATGGAGAAGTTTTACATTCTCGTGGGGCAGATAATTAACCGTTTGAAAAACAGTTTTGGCACTAGCTTTACAAAGTAATTCCTTTATGTAATTTTGCTTGGTCTTAACAATGATCTCATTAACATGCCTGTTAGCTAGCTTAAAAGCTGAGTGATCTGTCTCAGAAGAGCGTTTGATCCATTTCCGTTCTTACAAGGCGTGCAACAAGTATCTCCTCATTGAACCAAGGATCACGAACCGTAGTGGAGCGAGGAAATGTTTTTAGTTTGTATAATTTTAGTTCAATAGAACTTTACTAAAAATCGTTTTGAATAATTGAGAGCCATAATTCATAACATTGGAAGAAAATTATTCGATTTTCAATCATTTAATTATTGTAGAGTCGTCGGATACCGGAATGTTATCGTTCATGGACTCGTGTAGTGGTTAGTTAAATATATAGAATCTATCAGGAGTGCAGAAAGCAATCTCCCCTGATCGGAACACGCGGAGATAGTACCAGTTTCTCTGAGGCTTCTCAATCTTGTGATCAGAGATGATAGTCTGGACGTGTTTCAGCTCGCTGGTGTACTCATCGATACTAACCAACCCATCGCCATGATTGACCCAAGCGATCAGGACTGAATTAGTGTGAGTCACAGCAGCGGATGGGTAAACATTCAATTTCTCTACCTTGTGTTTTACATTGCCATCTGTGTCAATTATTCTTACTTTAAAACTACTTTCAGTGATCAATAAGTCGTTATAACTAGTAATCTCCACACACCCATTGCATGGTATCTCCTTAATCGCCTTCCCACCAGCTGGTGAGAACACCTGGATCTTGGCAACCAAGTAGCCAACACATATCAGATTATTACTGTCTACAGTGAGACTACCAATCACATTACTTTCATCTTTACCCAGAGTATCAAACGTTATAGCTAGCTTCTCTGACTCTTTTGTGTACAGTGTGACGTCATTGTTGCTATTCAGTACGACATACTGACCATCAGACAGGAATCCTAATCTACGGATACCGACATCCTTGAGGACTGTCTTCTGCAGCTGACCATCAGTAGAGAAGATATCGATTCCTCCTGTGATGTATCCCACTGCCATCCCACCATCGGGTGTAGCAGCCATGCCATTCAATTGGCCTTTCTTAGAGAGTTCTCCATCACATTCCAACTCATATTTCACGAACCTCACCTGACCAATGTTTAACTGATCCCATTGATTGTTAGGTGTGAATATCAGTTGCTCTGCATGATCAGCTACATCCGTAGCAAGCTTCTCGTTTGGATCATCCCTATCTAGTACATTCTTTAGCGCACCAGACAACGTATCACGAATAACAATGATATCACCTTCTAATGGAGCCTTCATGCTATTACCCGCTAACACACTCGCACTCTCAATACTTGCGATCAACCTCTCATCCACATCTTGCATCTCATCCAATCTTTTACATAATTTCTCTTCCTGAGCGTCCAACTGCTTTTCTAATGCTGCTTTCCTCTCGTCTAATTTCTTTAGTGATTCTTGATAACTCTTGTTGATTTCAGCCTTTTTGCCGGCAATGTGATCAGTGACACGCTCCTTCTGATTTTTAATGCAGGTCATGTGATTTTTGATGGTTGTAACTTTCGTCTCAACTCGGGATTGTAAAGATACAATTTGTATCTCGGTAGAAGCATTGTATTCCTCAGTATTCTGAACTGTGTGGCCTTGATTTTCATGACTCAGCCATCTACATCTCATGCAGATGAACTTCTTACATGTTATACACACATCAGTACACATGTGTTTTTGTTCATCTGCTTTGTGTTCCTGGCAGTAAATCTCTTTTTCAATGACCACCCTTCCCTCTCTGACGTCTTCTACTCTCACAACTCTATGCTTGACATGAGGCGGCCATTTGTTATGAATCTCAAGGCATGTGTTACACATGTCCTTACGACACTCACAACAGAAATGTACAGCTGTCGAGTTTGAGTCACACATTTCACACAACTGCTCACAATTTCTTACATCATCAATGAGAGACTTAAGAGGAATATTAGTATTTAGATTCGAGACATTACTACCCTTTACAGATGTTTCGCTTCGACATAGGGGACATGTCAGATAATTTTGTGAAGAGCTTTTAAGAATATCATTAAGACATTTATTACAGAAAGTATGTGTACATGATAACTGCTTCGGGTCACTAATCAACTCGGAACAAACAGGGCACTGCAAAACGCCTGAAACTTTGCGTGCAAATTCCGACATTATGATTCTCCTATCTCAATATGCACTGACATGATATATAATGCAAACGACAATATTACATCAATAGAGAAATTCAACTGGTTGATTAGGGAATAATGATATCCTACTTAGGTTTAATACTGATCTCACCAGTTCCAGTAGGCAATGGTTTTATCAAGTTGATCTTACTTCTCCAGTCATCATACTGAACCACCTTTAATCATGTTAATGCAAAAATAAACCGGGCTAAAATAATAGATTTAGGACGGGGAATTATCTTGTAATGGTTTTCAGCCAACGGTCTTATCGGTAGTCATTACAAAAACAGCTCATAAAGTTATGACAAAGAATTTTTTTCTTATAGTTAGGGCTATATTTAACTAAGTTAACTTAGTGTAATGCGATTTACAGTCGGGTTTATTCTCCTTCCTGTCGTCGGCCACCACATGCTATCTGCTGCAGATCAAGAACAAGTCAGGAGGCAGTCTGAAGATGAATGAAGATGATCTCATTTCTTCTGATCCGTACCCTTCACACAATGTGCTAGTTGGTCCTGAAAATTGAAAATGAATAAATAATGATACGAAATAATACCTGGTTTCATTTTAAGGAATTATTGATAACTAATAGTAGATTAATGACAAATCATCACAACTCTGTTATCATGGAAAACTTGCCTCCCATCAGCATTGAATAGATCAACATCAATAAAAGATACACACAGAGAGTGAGAAAGTCTTGTTTATTAAAGGTAATACAAAGTTTTGGTATGGGGTCATGAAATTGGTTCAAAAGAACATATTGGAAGCATATGCGATCCTACAATATTCAGTGATTTAGGGATCGTTGTCACGGTTGAAATCGAGTCTAAATTCATGAAATTGTAAATAATAAATTATTTATGTTGTATAGCTCCCTCTCAAGGTCAAGATATTAATTAAGCTATAAAACAATGTTTCCTGACTAAAATCGACCAATTAGCTATTCCCGTTTAGAAATTACATATCGCAACTACATATTCTAAGATATTCATGGTCGCAGCTGCCATTGTACGGCCGTAAGCCCTATTTTACCGGGAGCACCGGTAAATTTTTATATTCAATTTTTCTCGAAAGCAGAAGTGTTTTAAGGGCTAAATTTTATAGTGCTAATAATAC
The DNA here is from genome assembly GCF_000002235.5 of Strongylocentrotus purpuratus. Lineage (NCBI taxonomy): Eukaryota > Metazoa > Echinodermata > Echinoidea > Camarodonta > Strongylocentrotidae > Strongylocentrotus > Strongylocentrotus purpuratus. The sequence continues at coordinate 31,296,955 of NW_022145604.1, read as the reverse complement.
TTCCACATGGGCATCCAAATATATCAAAATTGTAAAGAATCACTATCCAGCCAATTTTCAAAATTTCCCAAAACTTTGTATTAGGAATTTTTAACATTAATTTGTCACATCACCCGATTTTTTACCTTTAGGCCTTATTTAATATTGACCGTTTCGGAAATGTATGAATTGGATTGTTATTTTGAAGTGTTTTATTATTGTGTTCGCGGCATTTATAAATTTGAAGCGCTTTGTAACTGCAAGGAAAAGGCGTTACACCAAAATACTATGTGGATTAGATTGGATCTGCTCGAAGACATTTATTTGTAATATAATTCCTAAATGATGCAAATAAAATGAAGTATAATTGATAATAACTATGGAGTACATGTGGAAGAGGAATAGCATGTTCACATTTGCTCAGCAGTATGACCAAACAAAGGAAGTTTAAGTGGATTAACAAATGAGGTTTCTCCCTATAAAAATTGTTTCGATCTGGAACAAAAGGTAGACATGTTAGTAAAATAAACTTCCATCTATACTAATGTTTTTATCAGTCATTGTACTACAAAAAGCACGTAGAACTGCAATACACAAACGCTAGGAACGTTTTAGATAACAAAGTTAATCACTTGATGGAAGAACCTAGAGAGATTTGTGAGGGCCAATTAACAGTAGCAGCGCCAGGCAGCGGTTCATAAAATGCCAACGGGAAAATCACCAAAAAAACGATGTCAGATTGTGGGACTTTGTATCTGCTCTCTTATAATCGGTCTTAGTTATTCTTTTGTTTAAATCCGAACTGCTTGTCAAACAAAAAGTGTTATTGAATTAAGTTTGAAACCCAACAAGGATTTAACACACAAAAAAGAGAATTACCGACCTATCTCATTGGTAAATGTCGATGTGAAAATCTGCTTAAACGTACTTGCAGCGCGCTCGAAAAGTGGTACATTCAATCAATCAGATCAATATGATTTTATCAAGGGTATAAATATTGCAGAAGCTATTGGAAATGCACAGGATATGTTTTATTACTTAAATACTGAAAACAAAAATTAGTTTATGGTATCAACTTATTTTTAGAAAAGCCTTCATTTCAATAGACTATGAATTAATTTATAAAGCAATATGGTCTGTAGGCTGTGGTCCAACAATTATTAATTGGGTTAAAACAGTCTATCATATCATTGAAGGAAGTGTACTCAAGAATGGCACTTCAACCAGGGACTTGCTTTTTCCTATCCCCAAAGGAATAAGACAAGGGACTCATTTTCTCCGTAACTTGTTATAATGGCAATTGAAATGTTAGCTTCTCGTTTAAGAAATACGAAAAAAATTAGAGGTATTACTTTTGGCTCAAGTGAATCACAACTATCATTATAGGAAACATGATTGCTGTGCAATTTTTTTTAGATTATTAGGCAGTTAAAGTGTTATTCGATGTTTGATTAAAGTTCTAGTTTGACATTAAACAAAGACAAAAGAGAAATTGAAGCTTCGAAAGATAAACTACATTTTGGAAACGAAGTAATGTAAATTATATATTTCCATGCAGCTCATTAAATATTTCGGTATATCTAAGTTTAATCACCTATTTTTATTAATTTTTAAACCGAGCCGGGATGTAATAGATATAGAAACTTTGTTCTATTTTTTTTCTAAGGAAAGAGAAGGACAAAGTTAGACGGAATATCATTATACAACAAGTTTAGAAAGGAGGTCTCAAAATTGTAGATATCAAATTCGTAATCCCTGCACAACAATTAAATTGGATATTATGAATGAAGAGTGGAAGCAATCAAGCCTAGTTTAATAATTTTAGCTTTTGTACACAGAAAAAGGCGTTGCTTTTCTTCTTAGATGCAACTTTAGTACTGATCTGTTAAAGATACTATGTCCCTTTTGCAGCCAACATCAAATTCCGTAGAACTTTGCAGGAATTATGAATATGTCATGCATGTCCTATCTGTGAATTGTTAACGTTAGCAGTGTCCTTATATTCTCATTATGCAAGGAAACCCGTTTACTTGCTAGACTTCACTGTCAGACACTATTGAGTGACTGGCTGGCTTTTTTTCCTTTGGTAAAAACATACATAAAATGAGCTGGAAAGAGTACATGAGCATTTGTCTACATCAATAACTCACTTCTTGTAATTGTCAAAATTAAACTGATTGAACCTTTGCGCAGCACAAAATGTACGACCATTCGGTACAATGGTCTGGAAATCAGCCTATTCTTATTGTTTTGGTAGCACCTTAGTTCATTCGACAACTAATATTCATTTTTTCCCCACTTATAGATTTTTCCAAGCCCCCCTTTTTTGAGGGAAGTTCTAAATTACGATTATCTTCCAAATGCCGTTGGAATTTAACCCTTTAATTTTGTTGGCCTGCAAATTGGACCTATAAAGGTAATACAAAGTTTTGGGAAACTTTGACAATCATGTGGATAGTGATTCTTTACAATTGTTATATATTTGGATGCCCCTATGGATGTGTTATAAGCACTAGAAAATGTAGCCCCCAAAACACTTCTGCTTTCGAGAAAAATTCAATATACAAATTTACCGTTGCTTCCGGTAAATTTTGATAACTTTCAAATAGCGCTTACGGCCGTACAATGGCAGCTGCGACCATGAAAATCTCAGAATATGTAGTTGCGATATATAATTTCTAAGCGGGAATAGCTAATTGGTCGATTTTAGTCAGGAAACATTGTTTTATAGCTTAATCAATATCTTGACCTTGACATAACGAGTGTACTATTTACAATTTATAACTTTTTACTCGATTTCAACCGCGACAACGATCACTGAATATTGTAAGATCGCATATGCTTCCAATATGTTCATTTGAACCAAATTCTTGACCCTATAGCAAATTTTTGCATTACCTTTAAGCTTACAACTACCTCTATTCTATGCTTCTATTTTGGAAAATCGGTCACGGCTACATTCATCTGAAGAGGATGAACCTTATGCTAATCAGATTATACGGATACATTTTGGGATTCAGATTGATAATAAGATGATTTGTATGTATAGAGTTTGTTCGAAAAGGGAATTGTAACTTGACCTTTATATTATTAGATAACATTAACATTAATGCATGGGGAACGGCTATTTATTACTACAAGGACTAGCTTCATGCTTAAAGAAGAAAACTGATCACATACTTAGTCAGGTTCAAAAAGATGAAATAGAGGCAATTACAATAAAATATATAGTAATGCCAAAGACATCTTAAGGTGATAACAAGTAAATAATTTTAGATAAATCTTTGTTGAAATGAATAGAATTCAATCTCTGACCTCTTTTCGTTTAAGAAATAATTATGATTTGAGGGTTTCTAAATTATGTACAGTACGACAAATTATGATAAGAGAACACGAGTCTTTAATTTTAAAATTCTGAATAATATTATGTTTTTTATTACAAGCTTTTCGAAAATGCATAAAAAAGACTTCTACAAAATTTACATTTGGCTGTAAATAATCAGAAGCCTTAAAACATGTAATATGGCACTGTAACTATATTCAGACGCTTTAGAATGAAACCAGATTTGTGTTGTCGGTGTTTGACATATCTTTTCGGGATGAAAAAAGAGTAAACGAGTAATAATACAACATGTTTTTTAAATAGGAAAACGATGTATTTACCTCAGCATGAACAAGAAACACAAGCCAAGCGTTGATTGTATTAAAAGGGTGCTTTATACTTTGTATAAAGAAGAACAATATATTGCAAATCGAAAAGGCAAGTTATCATTTTGCCATATAAAATGGAATTGTGTACTACCACCTTTTGTTTTTCATTAGTTTTACTTTTCACTGTAATCATATTTGACCTGAAGATCTCTTTATTATACATGTACTTCATAGACGATTGGTTCAAGCTATTGGTATATTTTTTTAGATAATATATTGCATCCTTCCATGGAATATGTTTTGTGAATTGATAAATATCAGTAAAACATCTTTGAAATATTTTTGATAAAAATAAAGTCATGATGAAACGGTAGACGTTCCTTGCATAATAAGTACACTATGATGTTAATCAGTGGGCAATATTTATTAAGACAATCTCACCAAATCTCTTTGAAAGTTTATTAATTAAAGCTAGGGGCCATCCCAAAAGGTTCGAACAAATCTGAAAAACATCGATAGAAAGGGGCTGAAGAAACAATTCGTATCGTTGTCGATAGAAGAGTCACTGTGAAATAACGAAAAACCTAATTCCTGAATTAAGTGAAGCCAATCCCACATGATATAAATAAACCGATCGCATGATGCCAGCTCTCTGTCTATTGGTGAAATGATCGTTAGGAACCATAATTCAAATTATTATGTCCGTCACAATTTCAATTGATTCAGTCAGGTAGCGTATCTAGGATCTGCACAACTAGAGGGTTAGGGCAAGGTCGTTTACAGGAGAGAAGGTAGTCATATTCCATGTGTAGAAGGCCATAATTCGCTTGCACAAGACTCGGTGGAAAAAAAACCAATTATGTGTGTACAGGTCTGCACACATCAAACCCGCAGGTCTATCAAGAAAAATATCTTATTATTATTATTATTATCATCATCATTATCTCCTACAGTCTCCCAGAGAGTCTGAGGGTGCACCAACAATGCACCAACAATCAAGCCCCCAAATAAAAAAAACAGCAGATTGTTTCCATGCACTCGCAAATATTCATGAACAATACACGCGTTACAGTTCGTAAGTACACTGCTATCTTATGATTGTGATTGTGTCATCGTAAAAACCTATTGAACGCTCGAATTAGTATACGCTTTGATATAGTACTTTGTGACATGTAAATTCAAATAAACTTATCCTCCTATGCCTAACGGTAGGCTATTGTATTTATTTGTAATGGGCGTTCCCAGCACGAGCCTTGCCTTATAGGTTTTCGCCTCCTCCCATTTTCAGAATTTACATGCTTTTATGATCATTATGTTTCAAATAATAATTGTACCGATAACGAGAAGGAAATAAATATCAATTTGAAATGAGCCCATTTATTATTATTATTTATTATTTCCTATTTTTTTACACTACTCATTGTGGGAGGTTAATTTATCGTTGTAAACTTTTACTAATAGCTATACAATTTTAGGAACATCGTAGGATGTCGAAAAATGTGTATGTAATCGCAAATGAAGCTCCACTGTACGCTGCACAATCTTCTCATGATCATGGGTTAAAATCTTTCGCAACCTGATTTATGCAACGTCATCAAAGGATAGTACTATTGTTGAGCGTTTGAATGGGGATCATGTCAGGAATGTGGGCTTGTCATCTGTTCGTATTGACAAAGTGTTCTTTTTCAATGAATGCTTGATTTCTTTATACATTTCACCAAGTTTTCCCAACATCTTTTGGTGGCTCAGAAGTTTGGAAGAGCTTTACAATAATAACCATGGCCCTAACAGTAAGTATTCCCACTGATTAAAGATAGTGTGCGTTCAGGTAATTATATAATAAAAATAATCACATCTTCTCTCAAAATATATTAAACAAGATAAACATCAGTGTTCAAGAATACACATGAAATCTTTCAAAAATAATAGAACATGTCTGCTTGATTTATAATTAAGAATAGCATTTGGCATAATTTTCTCGGAATTTAGTTAAAAAAGGACTTCGGCTCGCCACAATCACACGTCAGTTCAGATTTATTTTGATGTGTTGTACTTCTAGCCCACATTTTTGTTTCCTTGTCCATACCATTTTACAATATAAAATGTTTAGGAAGGTGAGCAAGAAGAAAATAATTTTACAAAACGTGGAATTTGTTTAAAGTACTAATAACACGGTACAGCGTTACATTGTAGTGGTAAAAAAACGAAAGTTGAAACACAGAAATTGATATCCATGAATTAGACTACTAATACAGTTCTAGACTTGAATAACGCCCTCAATCTTATCCAATTCACGCGTTCAAAGTAAAACAACGATGTTTGGTTGATGGGTAGAACTGAAGACAGTGACCTGTTCTAACACAACTTTGCCTGATAAAAATGTGTTTAATCATGTTTCTTTCTGATCGCCAACTATCTAGCTCATGAGCTAATCACACGAAGCCATTTGTCTGTTTCTCATATCCAACGTGTGATGATTCGGCGAATTATATTGTCACATGATTGAATGAGGTCTATTGTTTTCCGGGTAGGTCCACTTATTCTGAAAGGGGGTGGGCATAATAAGGGATGTTGGTCTTGGGAGGGACGAAAGCCTTTTGGGTAAATAGATCATGCTTACCTGATCTATTTCGACTAATTTATATATTTGTTTCGTTTAATACTTATAAGCTCATATTATTATGGCTATTCGATGTAAATGTGATTTTGTGGAAGAATCATGGTTCAGTAGTAGTGTCTCGTAACCAGGAGGTTTCAGGTTCCAAATGACGTGTTCGTCCCCACGGATAAGACATCAGTTACCAAGGCCGTCAGATTGGACATGAATTTTGATAATTTTGAACATGAAAGTCCGCTGGATACTTATCAGAATTATACACTCGTAGTCGTATCATTTAAACGCCAAATTAGATTAATAAACGTGATAGAAAAATAAATGTCAATAGTTATTCCTAGCTGGTTTTAAGTTTTCATTCTTGAAATAATGTATATTTTACAGTTAGAATAAGGGGGTCACGAAAAACATACCTGACGCAAAAGTGAGAGAACGAAGTATGGAATTGTTCTTAACCATTTTGTGAGAAGCCATTACAAGTTTGTCCTCACAACTGGGATATGAGCAGGTATATCATCTTGGCTTTTCTTTACCTGAATAGAACGAAACTTAAAGTGTAATATCACATTACACTCTCTTTACAATCCCACTCTAAAATTTGTGACAAAGCATCATGAAAATTTATTTATTTATTTATTTATTTATTTCGGTTTAAAAAGACATATAAATATACATGATTTAAAGGTCCAAGGACCAAAACTGTTCATGTTTACAAATTATACAATACGGTTATAAATAAAGTAAATATACAATAGTGAGCCAAACGAAAGGTATGACAAGTACAATACGAAATAAAGATGACAAAAATAATTCAATTCCATCAATACAATACCAAAATAAACTAAGAGAAAGTAGGGTCAGGATCATCAAATTACTTAACTGATATATGGTAATGGTAGCAGATAAACAGACAAAAATAATGTTGAGCAACCAAACAATCAAAGAAAAAGGGGGGAAAATATTTTGAAGATAGGCAACGATAAAACCCTTAAAACCTGAATTAACATAATTACGTTTGAGTTGATAAGATAACCACACAGAAATATATAAATTACAAATTGGAATCGACTTCAAAAATTAGTTATACAATGCCATTATTAAAATATAACGTACACCAAATTGTGAATGTGTCAATTAAAAGATTCAGAAAATGCATTGAATATTGCTCCTCTCGGGACTTTTCGCATCAATTTTTTTTTTTCCTTTTCATTTCCGAAAATAGACCTTTTTTGTTGTTCTTTTGCATGAAAATGTTCGATTACAAATTGCCTTTTTAGTGAGATTTCTCTGACTTGAATATCATAATTATAATTATTTTCTGTGATAATCAAACAACCGAAACCTTCATCATAATCATCCTCCTTCGTCACCATCCTCACATTTACATCATCATTCTCATCACCACCATCCCCATCATTATAATCATCATTCATCAATATCATCATTAACATCATCATCATTATCAATAGCACTATCATAACCATCATTGTCTTCATCAGCATCGTCATCAGCATCATCATCACCTTCATCACCACCATTATCAACGCCATTATCCTCTTCATCACCATCACCACCATCATCACCATTATCATCACCACACGGCACCACCATTATCCTTGTCTTCCTCCAAATCACCATCACCATCACCATCTTCAGCATTGTTATGATCATCATCATCACAATAATTTTCATCCCCATAATCATCATCATCATTAACGTCATTGCCAGCACTATCAAAACCATCATCAGCAGCATCAGCATCATCATCATCACCTTCATCGCCACCATTACCAACGCCATTATCCTCCTCATCACCATCACCAACATCATCATCACCACCGCCATTATCTTCCTCATCACCATCACCACCATCCTTCTCCTCCTCCTCATCATCATCATCATGAACATCATCATCATCATCATTACTATCATCATCATAACCATCATCACCTGCATTATCATCACCAACATCACCAACATCATCACCATCACCATCATCATCATCATCACCACCGCCATCATCATCATCATCACCCCCATCCTCCTCCTCCTCCTCATCATCATCATCATGAACATAATCATCATCATCATTACTATCATCATCATAACCATCATCACCTTCATTATCATCACCAACATCACCAACATCATCACCATCACCATCATCATCATCACCACCACCATTATCTTCCTCATCACCATCACCACAATCACCACCATCACCACCATCCTTCTCCTCCTCCTCATCATCATCATAACCATCATAACCCTCATGATCATCACCAACATCGCCAAAATCAACATCACCACAATCATTATTATCATCATCACCAACATCATCACCAGCATAATCATCATTCACCACTATTACAGAAATTACTTGCAATTACTTGTTCTGTATTCGCTCATCTTTAAAGTTTCAAGTTTCAAGTTCAAGTTTAGTTTATTTCCAAGTTTATTGTAACCATGAATGAGTATTACCGAGGAGGTAGGGGAGCTTCCGTATTACATCAACAGCAGCAGCTTCTTACTAATATATTTTTATTCTAACATCAAGAGTGACAACATTTCTTCCTTGGGATTCACAACTTTTCAAACAAAACAATTTATTTACGCCTCGAAATATAAACTGATACATACACACGTTATAATTGTTTATCCATGTTTATGATACCCTCTACATATTTATGAATTGTGCACGAAATTGATTTGAAACGGGTCAGCTCGCGATTTGTCCAAAATAATCACCGAACCTATCAGATATGTTTGTCACCAATTACCTGTTCATACACATACAGATCATTTTAGGTAATAGCTGCAATACTTTTGTCTATACATATGTTCTTCATATTACAACACAGTATTTTTTTTTAAAGAATGTCAAAGGGAAACTAAGTTAAGATAAACACGAACAACTATTTTTGAGCTTCCTCAATCTTTGTATGTCAAATTAAGAGAATATCAAAGTAAGAATATATCCTATTAAGAGATCGTTGTTAAAATACCTAATAAACAAGATAAAACAGAGTTTAGGTCACGATTGTGTGTGTAGTCCAAGTAACCCATGACAATGCATGTGATCGTCAGTAGTTGTAGTCTGTTAGTCAAAGCATTTTCTATAATGATAATTCAAAACCTCACAGTATACATGACGACTTATGTTTTATGTTTACATACTGAATGTTCCCTCTTTGCTTCTGGGCAGTATATCTCACATTGTCAACATAATTTATTTGGATTTGATATGAATTTCCATTGGTAGTCTTCCTACCATAATTATGTGCATACTTATTTGATTCACTATAGTGTTTATATGTATCCTTCGCGTGCTTTGTCATGCTTTATTACAAATAGGGTTTGTTAAATCAAATATTCACGTAACATGCGAATTTAATTTCCCTTTACAATATTACTTACTCGTTTAATCAGAACTCAACATTATAATCTAAAAGAACTCAAGGAAATATATACTCCGAATTATTGGGGTTTTGTTGAGCTTAAGGTGAACGATGACACATTATTTTCTTCAAATAACTTTGTAAGCTTTCGGAGTTCGGGATAACTCGGTGATCATTCTCCTTTGGCTTCTCTCAATTATGATTTATTTTGAGATTCATCAAGAATATATACTAAACTTGTACTGTTCAAACTTCGGAAATAAATATTATCCATGGAATAACCAAAACAAAGTCTCTTAACCATTGACGTATAGATTTTATACTTTCTCAATTAACACTATGAAAATGTATTTCTCAAAGAACATGAGTCCCAGAAACACAGGGATGGTAACCTACCCATATGTATGTGTAAAGATGCAAAGAATAGGGAAACAAAATCAACTTCACCTCGTGTATAAGGCCTACTTTAAAAGACGACAGAGTAACATGTTAACAAGGTCATCAAGTGATGGTCTCCAGCTATACATGTATTAAACACACAGTTGAATGATTATATAGCTTCAATCTTTTTACATGAGTGTGTAATTCAAACAATGCAGCTAGATATCATCAGTATATAAATATAATGACTACTTTTTCATCAAACATTCCTTCATAGTTATATACATATCTAAATTTCCAGCTTCCAGTTTACTTCCACTTATAACAAACAGTCAACAACAATACACGCATATTCTTGGAAATACAAATTATAAACATATACACATTTAATTATACGGGTACTCAAGCTGATAAGTGAGAGAATGAATTAAAATGAATAGCTAAATTCAGAGTGGAGGAGCCGACAGAGGCTAAAGACATGTCGAGGGCTAGCTTCATGAAGACTTGCTTAATTCAAAATATCATTCTAAAATGGCCAATGGCTTCATTTATCTTGATCATACTATAACATAATCTTTAATGACATCTTCATGGTCTAATTACGAGGTGAATACACAATAACAATAATCGAACCCCGTCAATAAATTTCCTAGTATTCGGGTTCAACGTAAGCTTCTATATACAAAGTTTAATTAAAATGAAGAGATAAGCATGCCATAATTAAATATGACAGTTTTGATTTAAACAGTGCCATTTCCAACAGAAGAAAACAAGCATACACAGTGCGTCCAAGAAAAAGCAAAACCAAGAATTATCGATATTTTATCAAAACTGAATCACAATTATAATTAATAAATGACACATGTTTGTAAAGCTTGGACACTCTTCTTTCATTTAATGCAACTCATATGATACATATTTCACGCATGAGTGATTAACAATAATTTGAAGAAAAGGAACCAAAAAGTCATTTGGCGAACAATATCTGACTTCCTAAGAGAAAATCACATTTCTAGAAAGTCAATATTTTGCCCTTTCATAGACACCTCAATCAGGAAAATGAGCCAGGAATATCAAAGTCATTTTTGACACGAACATCAGGAAGGTGAAAACCAAAGAAAGGTTTTGATATGGTAGGTAACAGTTTTTATCGCGATTATTTCCGTAAACCCTATGACATCAGAAGTCACGAAATGTTTATTTCGAGAACTCACGTGATACACAAGGTGATAAATAAGGTGTTACAGCCTGTTCTACTTGAATTGACTAGATTCAATTCCATCGGTAGTCCAGTTTTTCATTGCCATTGATTGATGGCCAAAGGTGTATATACATTTACATGAAATATGTATGAAATACTTATTAATGACATGATGTGTAATCTATTATGTGTTTATGACCAGAATATTGATGGCTATCTGTCATGAAAGGAATTTGTTCCAGACGAGAAGGGAAATGTACTACTCAAAGGTCAGTTAGAGGTAGCCAAGCGTAGGATGCATTATTGCATACATTTGCATTATATGTTTTTTTTTGTTATGCATGCTTTTGGGTTGGCTATTGAATGTTAATATAAATAAAAATAGCTCGCTAAGGACCTGGCAAAGATAGGGTAAAGGGAAGTTGCTTTAGAATAATGTAGAGGTGTCGTGGACGAGTGGATATGTCACCGGACTGTGGATCACAAGGTTCGCGGTTCAAGTCCCACCGCGGCACTAATGTCCTTTGGCAAGACATTGATCTACATTTGCCACTCTCCACCCAGGTGTTAAATGGGTACCCGGTAGGATGCGAAAGCTAATGTGGTTAGATTAGCATGTGTGCGCTTGTAAAAAAGACGCCTGGCTGGAATGCTCCCCAGGGAGTGGAGAATGTGCATACATTGTGTGCGGGTAAGCCTGAATCCTATGACCGGGGTAATAATATATACATCTGTAAAGCGCTTTGAGAGGGCCTCCGGAGCACATTTTTTTTTTATCCTCAAAATTTTTTCAATTTGCACCCCCCCCCCCTTGAGCGCCAGGGGGGGGGGGGGGGGCCCAACCCCCCAAAAAGGTAAAAATCACGTGATTTTACATGATTTTTTTCTCAAGGGGGGGGGGGGGCCCGGGCCCCTCGGCCCCCCCCCCCCCTGGATCCGCCACTGACGTCATTTAAAGACATTGCGCATGCGTCACGTCGTCTCAGTCGGCGATCGAGAGGGTGTCAACCTTGGTTTTCCTAAATACTTACGTTACTAGTATATGCCGCGTGCGCATAAAATATACAGTTCCTCAGGTAGACAAAGGAACATCCCTACCCTGTTATTATGTACAAAATGTAGAACAGGTGTCACATGCATATTCACCTGTTCTACACATTTTTACATAAAAGCAGTGAAGGGATGTTCTTCCACAGCAATAGGCCATTTTCGTAATGTTCAATTCAATTCAATTCAATTTCGGTTTATTAATATCAACATATACAATGTACAATGCAGTAGTCCAGGGACCAATAATGCAATGTTTACATAAAATGTGCATAAAAACAGGAATGATCATATAAATGTACAATAAAAATGATAAAAGATAAAGTTAAAATTATTGCTCATACCTAAAGTTATATACATATATAAATAAATGATAATAGATGGATGATAATAAATGTTGAACCAGTTATTGCAAGTACAAATAATCTTTAAATTTAACAGCTATTTAAAAAAAAAAAATATATATATATATATACATAATATATAGAGGGAGAGAGAGAGAGAGAGAGAGGAAATTATTATATTGCAATTGTTAACATGAGATCCATAGACTGAAAAATTATACATGCAGGTGTGTCTGTTGTGTGACAGGTAAGGTCAAATTATGTTGAATATAATTATTACATTAAGAATATATCATTAAAGCATTTCATATAAAGTGATGTATAGTGCCCATGAGCATACACAAATTCTCATAATTGTTGAGTTTCCACATTAAATTTTAAATTGGAGTTGAGTTACAATCATGTTATTGCAGCAGAATTATACACGGTGGTTTAAGAACAACTTCATAAGAAAAATGAAGAGCACTCAATAAAATGTGCACGGAATTTTGAATTTTGGATCGATCTTGAGTTGAATTAAACAAAGTAACAAAACAATAACTCCAATATCATTAAAAAAGAGAAGAAAACAAATATGATATATTACTATAGATGATCTACAACTGAGCATTGACCAGTTTGACAAGTGTGGGGACACTTGATTTTCTATATCGTTCAGTTCTTGCATAAGGAATGTGTAGGTGGTTAGAATTCCTAAGTCCACCTCGCGAGAGATGCTGTCGTTCTGCCGGAAGCAAATCACGGTGTCGCGAGGAGACAAGGATTGATTTGGCAAAGTTGATAAGTAAGTCACTTACTTCTTCGCCTGGCAAGGGAGGGAATGTCGAAGCTGCTCAGGAGTTCCTCATAGTGCTGTTGATCAGGGTAAGATATCATCCTGAGTGATCTACGTTGTATCCGCTCTATGCTATCTGACTGCTGTGTTGTCAGGCTACTGCTCCACACTGGTGCACAATATTCCATCAATGGTCGGATATACATTGTGTATATGAGCACAAGATCACTGGTTGGAACTCCATTCCTCTTCAATTTGCACAGAATATATAAACGTCTGGATGCACGTTTGATGACCTGTTCCACTAGTAGATCCCACTTTAGGTTTGTCTGAATGATAACACCAAGCAGGCGAAGCGACGTTACAGACTCCAAAACTTGATTTCCAATAGTAATCACCGGTGAAGGTGGACCATTACGCAGGAAACTTACATGCATCACCTTACATTTTTCAGGTTTTGGTTTCATTGAATTCAACTCACTCCATGCAGATAGCGCATCCACATGAGACTGTAGATGACTTGGCTCTGCTTTATGGATAACTTCAGCAATAGTTACGTCATCAACATACTTCCAACTAATGTAACCAAATTTAATGCATAGGTCTATGTGAAGTGCCTCAATACAAACTATTTCATTCACCAGATAAGAATAATAGTATTTCAATAGACAGAATCCTAACTGCATACATTAGTTGTTGCCAGGTTGGACAAACATTATACCTACCTTGCAACACTTAATATATGCAGTTGCATTCTGACTATTGAAATACTATTATTCCTATCAGGTGAATGAAATAATTTGTATTGAGGCACTTCACAAAGACCTATGCATTAAATTTGGTTACATTACGAAAATGGCCTATTGTTGAGGGTAGGATGAGGAGCTTTATATTTTGTTCTCTTTCTTTGTCTGTCATGTTCATAGTGTTACTTCCTGCATGCATGTATATCGTCGAGTGCAATCTAAAAGATTTCTAATTATTTCTAATAATTTCTAATAGTCAACATGGGCAGTTGAGTACGTTGACACGCATGATCAGTCGGCGTTCGTCGTGTTCTCGTCCACTCAATCTAAAAGTCCCTAGAGATGAGCTGCCAAGTCGACGGGATTTCTACGCAGTCTAGAGACTGGCCAAGCGACCGTCAGCTGTGAGGGACTCGCGAGATGGAAGCTACCGTGCACTAAAGTTATGTTCTAGTAAATTGATTATGTTCTGTTGATTTTTGACGCAACGATTTGTAGGCTGAAGATTAAAACTTCATTATACCTTTATACAATTGTTTTCTGCTGTGGTTTCTGATGAGGTAGCAATTTAAATAACTTAAAAGAAGTCACTCACGTGACACTATTAATAAATACAATAAGATACTTTTTGACATTATGATTAAAATCCAGATGACTGGCATCTCCGTTTCTTTGCTTCATTTTAGATGACAGAGGCTTTTTCCATACACAAACATATTCTTCGGTAATAGAATGAACAGTTTTTGCTTCTAATCTGTGAATCGGAAGGGATCACCATGTCGTTCTGTTGCGTTAAACAACAATAATTAAAGAAAACTGGACACAAAAAAATGAATTGAGACCATACCTTTAAAATTAGTTAAATCAAAAGTCATTTTATAGTATACGCATTTTGAATTTCAGGAGAATTTGTCTACAAATCACCTAAGGTAATTGAGAGTCATAATACATCACGTAAGGATACATTTTTAAATCATTGCATAATTGTGAAGTCGCCTGAAACGGGACTGTTATCATTCATGGACTGCATGGTGTGATGGTTAGTTTGAATATATAGAGTCTATCAGGAGTACAGAAAGCAATCTCCCCTGATCGGAACTCGCGGAGAACGTACCAGCTTCTCTCAGACTTCTCAATCTTGTGATCAGAGATGAGAGTCTGAACGTGTTTGAGCTCGCTGGTGTACTCATCTATACTAACCAACCCATCATCATGATTGACCCAGGCGATTAGGATTGAATTATTCTGTGTTACAGCAGCGTATGCCGTTAGTCCCGATTTCTCTACCTTGTGTTTCACAATGCCATCTTTGTCAATTATCATTGCTGTATTACCATACCTGATGATTAATACGTCATTATAACTAGTAATCTGATGAGGTATGTACCCATCGCATGGTATCTCCCTGATCACCTTCCCACCATCTGGTGAGAACACCTGGATCTTCTTGGCTTTCCAGTAGCCGACATAGATCAGATCATTACTGTCTACGGTGAGACTACGGGTCCCACCTTCATCTTTACTCAGAGTATCAAATATTAGATCCAGCTTCACATACTCCCGTGTGTACAGTGTGAGGGGATCTGTGTCGACATACCGGCCATCAGACAGGTATCCTACATCATCGATCACGACATCCTTGAGGACTGTTTTTTGCAACTGACCATCAGCAGAGAAGATATCAATTCCTTTTTTGCTGTATCCCACTGCCATTCTTCCATCGGTTGTTGCAGCCATGCCATTCATGTGACCTTTCTTAGAGAGTTCTACATCACATTCCAACTCACACGTCTTGAACCTGACCTCACCAATGTTCAACTGATTATATTGATTGTTAGGTGTGAATATCAGTTGCTCTGCAAGGTCAGCTAATTCCGTACCAAGCTTCTTCTCTGGATCATCCCTATCTAGTACATTCTTCAGCTCACCAGACAATGTATCACGAATAACAATGATATCGCCTTCTAATGGAGCCTTCATGCTATTACTCGCTAACGCACTCGCACTCTCGATACTCGAAATTAACCTCCCATCAACATCATTCATCTCATCAAATTTCTTACATAATTTAACTTTCTGAGCGTCCAATTGATTTTCTAGTGCTGCTTTCCTCTCGTCTAATTTCTTGAGTGATTCTTGATAAGTCTTGTTGATTTCCGCCTTTTTTACTGCAATGTGATCAGTGACACGTTCCTTCTGTTTCTTGATGCAGGTCACGTGGTTCTTGATGGTTGTAGCTTTCGCCTCGCCTCGGGATTGTAGAGATACAATTTGTATCTCGGTAGAAGCATTGTATTCCTCAGTATTCTGAACTGTGTGGCCTTGATTTTCATGACTCAGCAACCTACATCTCATGCAGATGAACTTCTTACAGGTGATACACACATCAGTACAGAGGTGTTTTTGTTTATCTGCTTTGTGTTCTTGGCAATAAACCTCTTTTTCGAGGACCACCCTTCCCTCTCTGACGTCTTCTATTCTCACAACTCTATGCTTGACATGAGGCGGCCATTTATTGTGAATCTCGAGGCATTTGTTACACATGTTCTTATCACACTCACAACAACAAACATGTACAGCTTCCGACTCGCACACGTCACAAACTTGCTCACAATTGTTCACATCATCAATGAGAGACTGAAGAGGAGCATTAGTATTTAGATTCAAGACATTACCATCTTCTACAGGTGTTTCGCTTCGACAGATGGGACATGTTAGAGCAATTTGTGAAGAGCTTTCAAGAATATCATTAAGGCAATTCTTACAGAACGCATGTGTACATGATAATTGTTTCGGGTCACTAAGCAGCTCTAGACAAACAGGGCACTGCAAATCGCGTGAAATTCTATTTTCCAAAGTAGCCATTGTGATATCTCAATATGCACTGATATGATATATGTTGCAAACAACACTAATATGCCTACATCAATGGAGAAATTTAGCCCGTTGACTAGAGAATATGCGAGACGTCTTATCGGTAGTCATTCAGAAACAGTATATAATGTTATTACAAGCATTTTGTCTCATGGTTATGGCTCTATTTTACTAAAGTAACCTAGTATAACGAGATGAGAGGGTGAGCTTCCAGTCGGGTATATTCTCCTTCGTGCTGTCGACCACCGCATGCTATCTGCTGCAGATCAAGAACAGGTCAGGAGGCAGCCTTAATATTTTTTCATTTCTTCTGATCCGTACTCCTCACACAATGTGCTAATGGTCCTAAAATTGAAAATGAATAAATAATGATTATGTACCTATGGTAGCACATCGGGGTTAATACTGCTCTTCATGCGGGCCCTGCTATTAGTATTACCTCACGAACTGTCAGTTACCAATTTACACCTGGGTGGAGAGTGGAAAATATGGATTAACGTATTGCAAACGGACTTTGCAATGAACCAGATGAGAGAGAGAGAGAGAGAGGGGGGGAGACGCGGGGAGGAAGGGAATCACGTAGTTAATTTTGTTACTAATCTCAGTGTCCAATCATTGTTATGGTGTCAAACTAATAGTAAATTATTGACAATTCATCATAACCCTGTTTTCCTGCATTACAAGGATAAATCAACATAAGTAGAGTCATGATGAATATAGAAATAGAGACAAAGAGAGTGAGAAAGTGTTGCTTATTTATGAGGGAATTTTAACATAAATGTGGCACATCACCCCATTATTAACTTTTAGTCCTCATTTAATATTGAGTAGTTCGAAAATTGAGTATGGATTAGATTGTTATTTTGCGTTTCTGTACAATAACCCCTTGGAAAACTACCCCCTGGAAAATAACCACCCGTTAAATTACCCCCCCCCCCCCCCCGCGGACAATTACTACAACCCTACAAGTTACCACTGGCGACAGGGGGGGGGGGGGCATCAACAAAAAATAACCCAAAATAATTCACATAAATATTTGTTCAGTTTATTCATTCAGAAATGCGAAGAGGCTTCGTGTTCGCAATTTCGTATATTTTAAGGCTCCCCCCCCCCTTTGGAAAATCCTGGATCCGCCCCTGACTTCCGGAAGTTACACTGAGTAAGACTGGGTCGGTGGAAGGGAGTGTTAACTTAATCGTGGCAAGTTGATCCGATTAATTTAATATGGGCATTTGTCCACCAAATAGATTATACTTGGCTGTCAAAATGTTGAATCTGTAATAAAGGGTAGACACGTTTAAAGGGCAAGGGATGCCAATCTGTTCTTTTACTTCTTTCTTGATAGTCTCCCTCTTCCACTTTTTGACTTCACATATGATTTTTTTTAAGGCGTCTTTACTTCCTTCATAATATTTTGATTATTATAAGATTAGTTCAGTTTAGTTACTCTAGTTTTCCTTCTGAGCTCACAGGCATCTCTCCCATCTTCTGTGAGATGATTCACTAGTTTCCCTCTCCTGATGCCAACAACTTGCTTAGTAATCTCATTGGTTGCATTCATGAACTTAAGCCAGAGCTCATATACGTCTGTATCTTCCAGCTGTAACAACTGTTCAAACGCTCTATCAATTCGAGCTAGGGATTCTTCAGCAGCAGATGGGTTTTTAAACCTGCCCACATCATATGACTTCTGTACGCTTTTTATTCTTCTAGCTTTTGGTGGTTGAAACTGTACATTGGCTAAAATGAGGTTGTGATCTGATGCAATGTCAGCAGAGCAGAACTTTGTGGACTTTACAGCAACATTCGATACTGTCTGGAAGGAAGCTCTAGGAAGTGCCTGAAAAATCAGGTTGACCTCATTAAGTATATGTATGATCAGACCAATTGTGCTGTCAACAATCATGTGATGTGGTAACATCACGGAATTGCTCCAAGTTATGACAGGCGTTAGGCTTTCCCCAAGTCTGTTTAACATCTTCCCAGAGTAAGTGATGATCAATGTTTAAAAAAAACCTAGACCATGGTGTTCAGATGGGCGGCATGCGCATTAATAACATCCGCTATAGAGATGACACCACTCTACTCGAACTCATCTACGACAAGCTCCAAACATCAACTAACAAGCTGGTGGGAAAATGTGGTATATTGGGGAATGAAAATCAGCACAGCTAAATGCACAATCATGACAAAGGATGATGAGGAGATTTCAATCAATGGCAATACTATAGAGAAGGTAGAAAATTGTGTCTTCTATGGTAGTGTAGTCCCCTCGGCTACCACGGATGTCAAGAGTCACGTAAATCTAGCTTTCTGAGCATTTGGGTGACCGAGAAACAATATGGACCAACCAAGATATTTCAAGAGCCTTGAAAGTCAGGATATATAAAGCACTCTTTCCTCCTGTAGCCACATATGGGTCAGAGACGTGGAATCTAAGGAAACTGAGCGAGATATATTGGAAACTTTCGAGAGGAGATGTCTGCGGAAAAAACAGCAGTCCATCTTCTGGCTAGAATTAGAAGTGTAGACATCCGAAAGTCACTGAACATATTTACGACAATATATGAGGAAATATCCAACCACCCTCTGAAATGGTTATGACATGTTGCATGTATGCCACAGAAACGCAATACCAATACAAGTCCACACCAATGACAAAGGGCACCGGGACGTCCTCCCCTGAGGTGGATAGACCAAATCCGCCGAGACTCTGGATTAAGCCTGGAGGCTGCTCAACACCAAGCTCATGAAAGGAGGCAGACCACCCGGAGGAGCGCAGTGTACACTCAGTCCTGTGCATCACTCGAAAGAAGAACTTCGGGAGATTTGTGAAAGTCAGTTAACAGTAGCAGAGTGCCAGGCAACTGTTAGTGAAATGCAAACTGGAAAATCACCAGTAAACAATGGACTCACAAAGGCATTCTATGTCAATTTCTGGGACATTGTATCTGCTCCTTTACTATGGGCCCAAAACTGTCTGCTTGTCAAAATCAAAGCGTTATCGAATTATTTAATAACCAAAAAAGGTTTTTTTTTTTTAAAGAAGAGAATTACCGACCTATCTTATAGGTAAATGTCAATGTAATCATTAGCTCAAAATTACTTGCAACACGCTTAAAGAAAGTGATACAATTGATTATTCATCCAGAACAACATGTTTTCATCAAGGGTAGATAATATAGCGGAAGCTTTTTGAAATGTACAGGATATGTTTTATAACTTAAATACTGAAAACAAGAATACTTGTATGAAATCAACTGACTTTAGGAAAGCCTTCGATTTAATAGACCATGTATTTTTGTTTATAAACCACTGGGGTCTGTAGGCTTAAGTCCAACATTTATTGAATGGGTTCAAACAAACGTTGAAGGATGTCTACTTAATAATGGCACTTCAACCTGGTTGTATCCTATCTACAAAGGAGTAAGACAAGAAGTCCCTTTATCCCTGTACCTTTTTCTGATTGCAATTGAAATTATAGCTTCTCATTTAAAAATAGATAACATAAATACGATAGAAATGACAGATGTTACTTTTGGCTCAAGTGAATCAAAACTATCATAATTAGCAGAAACTTTTTTCTGCACATTTAAAGATTTGTATTCAGTTGAAGTATTATTTGATATGCTAGGGCTATTCGACAGATTTTCTAGTCTGACATTTAGCAAATAAAAAACAGAAGTATGGAAAATAGAAAAGCATCGAGGTTTTTGGATTATACAGAAATCCATCGCAGTACCTGAGCAATTACAATAGCCCCTTCACCCATGGGTAAATATCATTGTATTCTATTTTGAACGTATTTTCACCTAGGTTGTAGAGTAATCATGTACTTCTAAAGATGCTAGCAGTTGCCTGATGATCGCTCGCAAGGCGTTACACTCGGAGTAGCAAGCGTGTTCTATTAGTCTGCCTTATTCAATATATATTTTTGCTCTTCCTATAGGCATTGAGCACTGTACGGAAGGATAGAGCAAAGCTAAGTATATATATATATATATATATATAATTTTTGTTTACATATGATTGTGGGAGGTATAATAGCGTTGTAGGAAAAACACCTACATTTACCAACTAAGGAAAATCTTGGGATGTCGAAAACTTTGATGTCGAATCGCAAACCGAGCCCCATATATGCAAACCTGATCACAAAATATAAGTTTTACATTTATTTCCACATTGCATTATCCTCAGGAGATTTACGAAGCACAAGACGCAGTCATTATATGCATTATGCGGATATGGAATAAGACAATATAATAGACTAGCCAAGTAACTAACGTGTCGATATTTTGTGTGATAAATTGATGGGATATTACGACGGCCTTGATTTTTACCCCGTCATTTGTTTATACCTCTGACTTTCTTTTAGTCCTCTGACATTTGTTTACCTCTGACATTTTTACACCGACCACTCTCAATAGCGAACTTTCTCCACCTGCAATGCGATCATCATTTTAATCAAACGGAACTTTGTTATTCCTGGCTCATTTTTCCTGATTCAGGTGTCATATGAAATAAACTTTCTAGAAATGTGAATTTTTCTTCGAAATTCTAATACCGCCCGCCAATTTACTTTTTGGTTTCCTTCCTTCAAATTGCTTTTAATCACTTATGCGTGAAATATACATTATATGAGTTGCATCAAATGAAAGAAGAGGATATACGCTTCACAAATATGTGTAATTTATTAATTCTAATTGTGATTAAGTTATGATTAAACTTTTTTCTGGGTCGCACTGTATACTCATCGGGACAGATTTGTCAGCCGGTTTGTAAATGAGATATAGGCTGCCTTCATTCATCAATATTCAAGTACACTGCAATTTTTAGTCCGGGATGGTGTCAAGGTAAACCTCTCTTAGTACAGAAGGCCCGAATTAATATAACGCTACGATATGGTACTTATCAACATGTCATTCAAATGAACTTATCCTCTAACGCCTAACCGTATATTGTATGTATTTCTCATGAACAATCCCCCCCCCCCAAAAAAAAAACCTACTTTTAAAGCTTTCGCCTCCTACCATTTTCTGAATTATCTTGCTGTACTGATCTCTATGTTTTAAATAAGAAGTATACCGATAATGAGAAGGAAATAGATATTAATTTGAATTCAGTTCATTTCAAAACATGTTTTGTTTGTTTACGTTACTTATTGCGGGAGGTTAAATAGCGTTGTAGGGAAAACACACACATTTACCATCAAAGGATCATAGTAGGATGTCGAAAACTTTGTAAGGGAATCGCAACCGAACCTCCATTGTACGTGGCAGAATCTTATCGTGATCATGGGTTAAAATCATTTCGCAACCTAATTTATGTATAACCATAAATGGATTGTACAATTGTTGTGCATTTGAATACAGATCACGTCAGGAATGTGGGCTCGTCATTTTTTTCTTATTGACATAGTTTAATTGTTCAATGAATGCTTGACTTCTTTTTAAAATTTACCAAGTTTTCACACCAGCTTGTAAGGTTCATTAGTCTGGAGGAGCTTTGAAATAATAACCTTTGACCTGACAATAAGTACTCCCACCGATAGTTTACACTCCGAGAATTATACAATAAAATAATCATGGTCTTCTCTCAACATAAAACAAAATACATATCAGTGTTCAATAATACATATGAATATTGTCAAAAATGAAAGAAAATGTGCTTTACGAAGTAGTAGGACCTTCGTATAAAGAATAGATGTAACCCAAGTTTACTTTTCTACCACTATCATGACTAGGATACATGTCTTTTTCATTGTATAGCATGATTTTGGGCACTTCCATAAATACGATTTCTAGATTTGTAAGTCTTTATTCATCTGCTGCGTGATTAAGAAGTAAGAATAGCATTCGGCAAAATTTTCCCGTGTATACAATATAATAATAACAGAAATTTGACATTAAAACAATATGTAACTGATAACATACTACCAATAATTATTCACTCTAGAGAGATATTATCTTCTTAAGTGGAATGAAATAAACTTAGGAGCTATTGATCTGTTAGCGAGGGAGAAACCGAGATAGGGGCGTCCCTCAACAAGACTTGAATATCATTCTTGACAAAGGCAGCTCTCATTAGTAGATAGAAGGGACATTTTGGTGCTTTAATCCATCATTAAAGCCCCCCCCCCCCCACACACACACACACACCCATTACCTGAGCATTATATGGTGAATCTTTCGGTTTTAGCATGTCTATTAAGTCAAATAATCAATATGTGTATGGGTAATTTGTATGTCCCATACAAAAGAATATGGAATTACTGAATCATGAACAGGAAAATAAATTTATGTGGGTTTGCATGGTTATTATAACCATATCACTTAAACCCTAACGGTTACTATGTGCACATGCGCAGGTTTAGATAGCTAGCTAGACTCTTCGCGGACGCGACTTGTAGGTAAGTCTGAGATGGTCTACCGCGTAAGCTATTAAATTGTATTACAGTGATGATGTTGATATGAAATTTGAAAATGAAGCTGATGATGATAACATTGATGATAATATTATTGATGATGATGGTGGTGGTGATGATGATGATGACGCCATCACTATCGTAATCATAATCTTCATAAATTGTATGATTATTTTCAACATGTTTTCATCAACATCATCATCATCATCATCATCATTGCCATTTGTTTTCATAACTACTCCCAACACCGTCAACATCATTATCATACCCATCGGTCATGTACTCACTATCAT
Source organism: Strongylocentrotus purpuratus (assembly GCF_000002235.5). NCBI lineage: Eukaryota > Metazoa > Echinodermata > Echinoidea > Camarodonta > Strongylocentrotidae > Strongylocentrotus > Strongylocentrotus purpuratus. The sequence goes on along the minus strand of NW_022145604.1, from coordinate 31,273,228 downwards.
CGTCTATAAAAGCACCGACCTTGTCATTTACGTAATCATTACATATTTTAAAAAACTCGTCACGGTATCAATATCGTCGTCTCTAGGCCTTTCCATGTTTTTGTCATTTTCATCATCATCATCATCATCACCATCATCATCATCGTTATCATGCCTATCGATCTTGTCGTCATTATCACTATCTCAATATCGTCATCTACGTCATTGTTAATATTTAAAATAAACTAGGGGGTAAATTTCGTCGTGGGTGGTTCTCGTTTGGGGGTAATTTTCCGCGGTCAATTTTCCTTGGGGGTAAATGTCTTGCTCTTAAAAGTCCGGGGTGATTTTCCAGGGGGTAAATGTCCTAGAGCCATTTCTTAGAAGTGTTTTGTGTTTGTGTAAGTGGCTATTATGCTAATCCGTTCAAGATGGAAATTTGAAGCGCAATTGTAACTGCAAAAAAGGTGCTACACCAAAATAATATGTCGGTTGGATTTGCTCGGATTAATGAAATTCATTTATAATGTAATCCCTAAATTATGCAAATAAAATTGAATTGAATTTATTTATTCACCACCATTGAAAACATTGAAACAAAAGATAAATGTACAATGACAATGTCAATATAACATAAATGCATGACATGAATTATAAAAAAAAATACATGTTCTACAGCGATATACATGTCGTTATGACAAATATAAAGTAAACTTTGCTTCAAGAGTAAAACAATAAATGACTATTTACAATGATTTTGTGATCGATGGTAAAATAGAGAAAAAAATAGCACATGTGCTAGTCGAGTCTGACTCTCGTTATCTAAAGCCTAAAATAAAGTTAATTTAAAAATACATGATGGGTTTCCAAATCTTATATATAAGATTTGTGTATAATATTAAAATGAGACTGGTTACTATATACAACTATATAGTTACGAAATTATGAGTCGTGGTTTTCACTTAAGATGAAATATTTATAAAAAAAAAATTAAAAAAAAGAAAGAAGTATAATTGATAAAAGCTATAACATACATGTGGAAGAGGGTTAGCCTATTCCCAGGTGCTAAGTAGTGTGACCACATAAAGGAAATTTAAAGGGAATTAAACATGGAAATGAGGTATGTCCCTATAAGATTACCCCCTTGTGCGGTAGTAGTCAACGAAATTTAATGGAACGCTGTTCGTCTAAGCGAGGGAAGTATTAAACAAACACGGGGAGGTGTACTGCAATTATTGTACATTTATCATGTTTATATCAAATATATATAAAAATCCGACAGAAACTTACACAAACCACGTAAACTCGTCCGTTGGACTCGAATGCACGTTGCCTTCTTTATAGCAGATTCCTCTTTGCTGTCAATATTTTGGATCTGGAATAAAAAGGTAGACACATTTAGTTAAGTTGAGACCCATCTTCAGAGTGAGTCAGAAAAAAATGCCCTACTTTTTAAAAGTTGTATTGTTTGAAGTATGAATATTAAATCATGGGTTTCACGATATTTTTTGATAGAGTTATCCTCCCAAAACATTTAGATACCATTTTCATTTGAATCTCTGCATGCATTACTGAACATCAGACAATCTTTACAAGGCTGCCAAATCTCACTTTCGCCAAGTTACTGGGTGAGGAATAAAACGGTGCATTGAACAAAGGCAGTCAAACAGACAGACAGACACACACACACACACACCTTCTACCATTGTCTGAATTATCTTGCTGTACTGATCTCTATGTTTTAAATAAGAAGTATACCGATAATGAGAAAGAAATGAATATTAATTTGAATTCAGGTCATTTCAAAACGTTTTTTGTTTGTTTACTTATTGTGGGAGGTTAAATAGCGTTGTAGGGGAAACACACACATTTACCATCTAAGGATAATGATAGTAGGTTGTCGAAAACTTTGTAAGGGAATCGCAACCGAACCTCCATTGTACGTGGCAGAATCTTATCGTGATCATGGGTTAAAATCACTTCGCAACCAGATTTATGTATAACCATAAAAGGATTGTACCATTGTTGAGCATTTGAATACAGATCACGCCAGGAATGTGGGCTCAGCATTTTTTTCTTATTGTCATAGTAATTGTTCAATGAATGCTTGACTTCTTTTTAAAATTTACCAAGTGTTCACACCAGCTTGTAAGGTACATTAGTCTGGAGGAGCTTTTAAATAAAAAACCATTGACCTGACAATAAGTACTCCCACTAATAGTTTATACTCATCATCATTATCATGCCTATTGGTCATGTCGTCTTTATTACTATCTCAATATCGTCATCTACGTCATTGTTTCTATTTAAAATAAACTAGGGGGTAATTGTCGTCGGGGGTGGTTCTCGTTTGGGGGTAATATTCCGGGGGCAATGTTCCTTGGGGGTGGGGGTAATTGTCTTGCTCTTAAAAGTCCGGGGTAATTTTCCAGGGAGTAATTGTCCTAGAGCCATTTTTAGAAGTGTTTTGTGATTGTGTAAGTGACCATTATGCTAATCCGTTCTGGATGGAAATTTGAAGCGCAATTGTAACTGCAAAAAAGGTGCTTCACTAAAATACTATGTCAGTTGGATTTGCTCGGATTAACGAAGTTTATCTGTAATGTAATCCCTAAATTATGAAGTATAATGGAGGAAAGCTATAACATACATGTGGAACAGAGCTAAGCAGTATGACAACACTAAGGAAATTTAAAGGGAATTTAATATTGGAAGGAGGTATGTCCCTATAAAATTAGCACGTGTGCGGTCGTAGTCAATAACATTAAATGGAACGCTCTTCGTCGAAGCGAGAAAGTTATTGAATAAAGCAATGGTAGGTGTACTGCAATTATCGCACAATTATCATGTTAATATCAAATATCATTATGCGACAGAAACTTACATAAGCCACGTAAGCTCGTGCGTTGGACTCGAATGCAAGTTGCCCCTCTTAGCAGATTCCTCTTTTCTGTCAATATTTTGGATCTGGAATAAAAAGGTACACACGTTTATTTAAGTTTAGACCCATCTAAGGTCGTTTTTTAATCAGTCTTTGTTCTGAAAAAACACATTGGACTGAATGACACAAACGCTAGGATTTGTTTAGATGGCAAAGTTAGTTACTTGGAAGGAGAATGTTGGGAAATATGTGAAAGCCAGTTACCAGTAGCAGAGTGCCAAGAAGCGGTTAATAAAACGTCAACAGGAAAATCACAAGGTAACAATGGCCTCACAAAGGATTTTTTTGTCAGATTCTCGGACATTGTATCTGCTCTCTTACTATCGGCAATAAATTATTCTTTTGTGAAATCTGAACCGTCTCGTCTAAAACAATGTGATTTTACATTATTTTTATCTTTTATCTTTCATTTATTTATTTATTTTTTATTTAAATTTTTATCTTTTTTTTTTTTTTTTTTTTTTTTGGGGGGGGGGGGAGAATTATCGACATTTCTCATTGATAAACGTTGATGTGAAAAACTGCTTAAAGTACTTGCAACATGCTTAAAGAAAGTGATACAGTTAATTATTCATCCAGATCAACATGCTTTCACCAATGGTAGAAATAACAGAAGCTATTTGAAATGTACTGGATATGTTTTATTACTTGAATACTGAAAACAATCAACTGACTTTAGAAAAGCCTTCGTTTCAGTAGACAATGTATTTATTTATAAAGCACGAAGTCTCTACGTCTAGGTCCAACATTATTGCGTTAAAACAGTCTTTCATACAATTGAAGGATGTCTACTCAATAATGGCACTTCAACCGGTTATTTTCCTACTTCCAAAGGAGTAGGACAAGGAGTCCATTTATCCATGCACCTTTTTCTGATTGCGATTGAAATGTTAGCCTCTCGTTTTAAAAATATAAACAAAATAAACGAAATACGAACAAACTTAGAGGTATTACTTTGGCTCAACTGAATCGAAGCTATCATCACGAGTAGGGGCGGCGATCCCGGGGGGACGGGGGGAACACGTCCCCCCCCCCCCTCAATTATCATAAAAAAGTGCACACAAAAAAAATGTATAGCAAATACAGACTAAAGTCTGCAACACACTTTAAGGCTCTGGAGGGTCCAAGAGTGCAGCGTTTAGACAAATAAAATGCAAAAATCTTCTCACTCGGGAGCTACGCTCCCTCGCATAATATCCTTCAAAATGTACAAGTAAATACCGAGAAAAAAAGTGTGAAAAAAGTATATTGCTTGTTTTTATACTATAGTTTTGCTAGGGAATGTAATTTGTTAATACAACAAAACTTCAAAAACCTGGGAGGGGGTGGTCACTTCCGTCACCTTCACCCCTCTAATTCACTATCATCCCTCGAACTTGCGTACTGATGGGGGGGGGGCGCTTTGGAGGCAGTTCCCATCAAATGAAGTTCAAACGTGGTTTATTTCTAATTCGATACCAGGGATTTACTAATGTTGTAATGTTGTAATATCCCACAAAGGGCCCTAAGGCGGGCCCCTGGTTGCTCGTCTGACCGTAATTAAATGCCTAAAACGCCTGAGCTTCCAGTGGCTCTGCCCCCTGGACCCCACCAAGGGCCCTAAGGCGGCCCCTGGATGCCCATCCGATCGTAATTTAATGCCCAAACCCCTGAGCTTCTGGGGGCTCCGCCCCCCTGGACCCCACTCCAATAAGTGACCTGCATGCCAGTGTCACAAATAAGGTATCAAAATATGCTCATCTGACCGTATTAAAAGGCTTAAAACCCCTGAGCTTTCGGGGGCTCCGCCTCCAGGATACTCATCTGACCTTAATAAATGCCTAAAACCGCTGGGCTTCATGAGGCTCCACCCCTTGACACCCGCCGGGGCTTTGCCCCTGGACCCCACGCCAACTTACGCTCCAATTTGCTTTGCTTTGCTCTACCTGATCGTAAATACTTTAGCCCCCCCCCCCCCCCCCCCCACTTTGAAAAATGTTTCCAGGGCCTGCGTAACATGTAAGAGTGGTGGTGATGCGGATTTTTTTTTCTGCCCCCCCCCCCTAAAAAAAAAAAAAAAACTCGTCCCTCGCATTTCGTCCCCCCGGTCATGAACAGAAATCGCCGCCCCTGATCATGAGTGACTCCACCCACCTGCCAAGAGCGACTGCGCCCCGATAGACAGAGCGTGGATTGCACACACTAGCCGCTACCAGGCAGGGCAAGCTATAATGTTTGCCCAACCTAGCAACAACCAATATGCGCAACCCACACCCCGCCCACGAAAACGCAATCACTCCTATGGCCCGGTCACACATAGACGACGCACGGCACGCGCATTGAAAATCAGAAAAAAGGTCGTGCGCCCGACTTTTGTCAGGATTTGGGAGAAACTAGCGAGCTGACCGAATGTGTAGCGTGTTGCTAGCTCGTTGCGCGTATACAGGGCGTTTGCTCCACGGATGTCTGGCGTTGGCGTAGCGCTTTGGGCGCGGGTCTGGCGTCCTTTTGGCATTTACTTTCATGCGTCGAGCTCCGCGCACCCTTTTGAGCATGTACAAACAATCCCGACGCCCGGCCCCCCTGCCCCCCCCCCCCCCCACTCAGGTTTCGAAATGACCGCATGCGTGTTCCAAAACTCTCCGGCTCGTAACAAAAGAAAAAGGTCGACCCGTATTGACTTTACACACCGGACTTTTGCTGAAAGGGGGGGGGGGTCACTTGGAACACGCATATGCGTACCCTAAATAACACTGAGTGGGGGGGGGCGGGCCCGACGCACACAGCGAATGACGACGAATGCATGGCGTTGGTTCAGCGTTGGTCCAGCGCAAATTTTCAATGCGAGGGCCGTTCGTCCCCCGTGCGTCCCATATGTGTGACCGGGCCTTGGCAGGCGAAGGGAACCACACGCATCCAGGCACCCCACGGAGACCCACTCACCCAACTCGAACACATTACGAAACCGGTCCATTGAAAAGCGGCGCCTCCTTGGACGTATTGACCAAACGTTCATGTTGGTAATGAATATTATTATATGCACAAGTATATTATGAATATACTGTATAGAGTATAGACGGATGTTTTGAGCTATAGAGTTCAATATATGCATCCATTTTGCAAAAGATTTATTGCATTCTTTCATGGAATTTGTGTTTGTGAACTAAAAAGTGTCAATAAAATATATTTGAAATATTCAAACAAAGAAACACATAGTCATAATACCACTGTAGACGTTTCTTTATAAGTAGTACACAGCAATATAGATCAGTTGGCAACATTTATTCATGGGCTATGATAAATTTGAAAGACAAGCTTACCTAATCTTATCGACAGCCTATTAATCGAAGCTAGGTGTCATCCTAAAAGGGTTCAAACAAAGCTGAAAACATGGATTTGTAGAAGCTGAAGAAACATATCGTGTCGTTGTTTTTAGAAGTCTGACTACGTAATAACGAACAAGTTAGTTCCTGGTTTGAGTAAAGCCAATCCTACATACTTTTAGGAATAAACCAATCACATGAAGGCAGCAGTCTGTCTCTCAGTGGGTTATTCATTAGGAATAATAATTCAACATATCATGTCGTCACAATTTCAATAGAATCAGTCAGGTAGAGTGTCTAGGAGGAGGATCTGAACAACTGGAGGGGGCGGTAAGGTTTTTTAAAGGGAGAGGATTGTCAATAAGCTAACACGACTATCGTTCAGACGGTCACTAGGCCGACCTTCACGCCGACCTTACCATAATACGCCAACTAGCTCTAAACACGAAATTTACTCCCACCTAAATTCCCATCGTGTGAACACGGCAAATGACAACAGTGGCGGATCCAGGGGGTGAGTGATGCCCCCTCCCCCTCCCCTGGGAAAAGAAACGTGTAAAAACACGTAAATTGTACCTTGTTTTGGAGATTCCCCCCCCCCCCCAAAAAAAAAAAAACCTGGGGTTCAAGGGGGGGGAGGGGGTCCCTCCCCCTAAGAAATCCTGGATCCGCGCCTGAATGACAAGCCCACATTCCTGACATGATCCCTATTCAATTGCTCAACAACAGTACAAGTCTTTTATGGTTTTTACAGAAATCAGGTTGCGAAACGATATAATCCATGATCATGAAAAGATTGTGCAGCGTATAATATACAGTAGAGATTGAGTTGCAATTTCCTAACTAAGTTTCCAACATCCTACGATGTTCCTGAGATTGTATAGCTATTGGTAAATGTGTGTTTTTCATACAGCAATATCTTAACATTCCACAATAAATAATGTAAAAAACTAACCCGTCTTGCAATGAGCTGAATAAAAATACGTATTCAATTTCTTGTCATTAACGGTACAATTATTATTTGAAACATAGAGATAAGTACAGCAAGAACATTCAGAAAATGTAGGGAAGAGAAAGCTCTAAAAAGCAAAGCTTGTATTGAGAACGCCCATTACAAATAAATACAATATACCAATAGGCATTGGAGGGTAACTTACATTTGCATAAGTACTATATCATATCGTATACTAATTCGAGCCTACTTTACCAAGAGGTGTTTGCGATGACACCATCACAGACTAATTATTGCAGTGTACTAGAACATTGATGAATGAAGACAGCATATACATGTTTACCATTTATAAAACGGCTGACAAGACTGTACCGAGGAGTATACAATGATTCCATGTACCCAATCAGCTGGTAAAATAACACGCCTCAACGTTGACATAAGACTATGCCATTCTTCTCATTATTATGTTCTTTTGGACGTTAATTTGGGGGATCAGGCGATGGGTGAAGACACCGCCACGCTGTATGTGGGATCGATGAGTGGGGGTAGAAGAATACAGATTTTTAAAAAACGGACAGAATCTCGATTAATTTGAGGCATGTGAATTCACATAAATGATCAAAAAAAGTAACAGTAAAAACAGTAAAAATGTACCACTTCCCAAACTAACACGATATTCTAACAAGTGACAAGTTGGCGTAAAGCTCACGCACGCCAGCTATAAGGGACTTTTAGATTTGCGTAGCAATCAACGTTGTCGTTGTGCAAATTTACTTTAAATTTATGAAAATATGTTATGGAAATATTAAGTTTCGTTATTATATGTACATATATTATGTAAAACAAATATTTTGATATGAAGAAATTATTGTTTGCTTATGTTGTATTATACCTTACATTCATATGTTCTTTGTTATTCAGTTATATTTTGTTTGGAAAAAATGCAGAAATAAAATCAAATTATATATAAATCTAAAATTCCCTATTCTCAACTCTTGACGACGGATAGTCAACCTGTTCGAAACGTCGAGCCACTCCCGCCACCCATCCTCCCCAAGCGCTATTGTTCTCCTTAGAACTATAAGCTAAGAAAGATAACCAACAGTCTTTTTTTAGGACTACACACCCTCAAGAAAGATTACCGAGAGTCCTTTTCAGGACTCCTCGGTCCTCCCTCTCTCTCTCCCATAGTGCATCCGCAAGCCTACCGTATAAGTTGGCGTATATAGAAATTCTGTTTAACGCATCCAACCTGATTAAAAGGGAAGTCCACCGAGAAAGTAACTTTGTTTAAATGAACACAGAAACAATAAGAGAAACAAAGTAGTAAAAGTTGAGCACTATTCGATTAATAATAAGAAAAGTTATGATTTGTTAAATTTGTCATCAGTGAAACAAAAATTGGCGACACTGTGACGTATCTTGCGAGCTCCTCTCCAAAAATATATTTATTCTCTGTTTGGATCTTTAAAACGGATTTATTTAATGTTGTCGAGCATGTGAGAATTGGGCAGCTATTGATTTAATGCGGGGGTAGTATCTTTAAAGTCCGATCACCTTTCTGTTTACTGGTGCGAGAGATGTGAATTACGGATGATAAAGCGTGTATTGTACTTGTGCGAGTAAAGACGATCCGCTGTCTATTCTGGGGCTTGAGTGTTGTTGAATTATTTGTGCACCCGTAGACGCTCTGAATAGTGGGAATTACTTGGTAGGTCTGCGGGTTAGCAGTGCGCCACATACATTAATGGGTTTTCCACCAAACCTGGTGTCAGCGAATTATGGCCTTCTACACATGGAACTGACAACCTTCTCCCTCTAAATAACATTGCCCCCTCCAGTTGTACAGATCTTAGATACTCTACCTGACTGATTCCATTGAAATTGTGACGATATAATAAGTTGAATTATTTTTCCTAATGATCAACGCACTGAGATGCAGACAGCTGGCTTCATGTGATTGGTTCATTTCTATGTAGGATTGGCTTTACTCAAACCAGGAACTAACGTTATTTCACAGTGAGACTTCTATCAACAACGACACGATATGTTTCTTCAGCTTCTACAAATCAATGTTTTCAGCTTTGTTTGAACCCTTTTGAGATGACACCTAGCTTCAATTAGTAGGCTTTCAAAGAGATTAGGTATGATTGTATTTCACATTCGTCATAACCCATGAATAAATATTGTCCACTGATTAATATAATAGTGTAATAAATATAAAGTAGCTTCGATCGTTGCATCATGACTATATTTATATATACATTTGAAATGTTTCAAAGATGTTTTACTGAAACTTTCCAAATTATAAAACATATTCCATGGAAGGATGCAATAAATCGTTTACATAATTGCTGCATTTCAAAAGCATATCAATAGCTTGAAACATGTGTCTACGAAGTACATGTATGATAGAGAGATCTTCAGGTAAAATGCAGTTAAAGTGAAAAGTAAAAGTAATTTTAACAAAGGTTAGTATATAATACAATTTTCTATGATGAAATAGTAAATCACTTTTTCGATCTGCAAAATATAGTTCTTCTTTATACAAAGTAAAAAGCATCCTTTTGAAACAATCAATGCTTTGCTTGTTTTTCTTGTTCGTGCACAGGTAAATACATCATTTCGCTCTCAGTAAAACATGATTTATTATTTTACTTTGTGGGTGCTTTTCAAAATATCGTATGTTTACTGTTTTTATCATCGGGAAAAGATAAGTCAAACATGTATAAAACAAATTTGGTTTCATTCCAAGACGTCTGTGCATATAGCTTTAGTGCATGTTCTAAAATTTCCGATTTTTTTTTTACAGCCAAACGTGCATTCTGGAGAAGGTTTTTAAGCATTTTTGAAAAGCTTGCAATTAAAAAATAGAATATTATGCAAAAACTTTAAACTTGAAGTTTCGTGTTTTCGTATCAATTGGTGTATTGATCTTTATTTTTCGTACTTAACAGAATTCAGTACCACTCAAATCACACCTTTTTCTTAAACGAAAACAGCTCAGACATTACTCTTTCTTCATTTCAACAGAATTTACATATAAGTGTATACTTTAATTACCTTTAGATATCTTAATTCATTTGGCACATCGATATCTTTAGTAACTGCCTTCATTTCATCTTTGTGAACCGGACTAAGCTGTTGATCCACTGCCCTTCTTTATGCATGAATCTACTCCTTGTAGTAATAAATAGTCATTCCCATTTATGGTGGTTGAATTGAAAAACAAGTCGTATCTTTTCATTGCAACATCTGGCAACTTAATATGATGTCTAGTTACAATTCCCTTCTCAAACAAAAGTTTACACAAAATTATTTTATTGTCGATCTGTATCTTAAAATTGTTCCATATCATCTGATTAGCATAAGATTTATCTCTACAGATGAAAGTAGCCATGGCCAATTTTCCAAAATAGAGGCATATAATGGAGGTAGTTGTAAGATGTAGAGATCAGTATCATAGTTGCAGTTAAGAAGAAACCCATCACCACATTTCTGTGTATAATAGTTAAATTATTGAACTAGGCTTCAGTGGTTCACCTTTTCATTCTAAAATCCAAGTTAACTGTTGTGCCGAGATTACGGATTTGACAATTACAATTTTGAGACCCTCTTTCTCAACTTTATAATGACATTCCGTTTAAGTTTGTCCTTCCCTTTCCATAGAAAATCGTAAAATATAGTTTCATTTTCTCTCACAACCAAGATGGGTATTAGAATTCATAAGAAAATCTTAATCAACTTTAGATTATTGTTAGATATACCGAAATATTTAATGATCTATATTTTGTTAAATAAAGTACAATTTCTTTGTTTCCAAACATGTAGTTCTCGCCTAAATGATACTGCATACCCATTTTTGTTCCTGATAATCATCAGCATCGTACCATACTTCTGTTCCTAAGATTCTGAAATTATCGACTAGGCGGATATCATCCGAATAATGCGAGCACCTCGTTGCTTTTCAATCTTCAATATTTATGTTTTCTTTGTTAAATTTCAGACTAGAACATCTATCAAATTGCCTTAGTACATCGAATAATACTTCAACTAGATTATAATCTACACAAAATGCACAACAAACGTATCACTTTATTAAAGCGTGTTGCAAGTACTTTTGAGCAGATTTACACAGACATATTTCAAGGAGATAGGTCGGTAATTCTTTGTGACAACACTTTGTTTTCGACTAGCAGACAGTTCGTAATATACAAAAGAATAATTTAGGGCCGATAGTAAGAGAGCAGATACAATATCCCAGAATCTGACATAGAATGTCTTTGTGAGGCCATCGGCTCCTGATGATTTTCATATTGGCATTTTTATAAACCGGTGCCCACCACTTTTGCTATTGTTAACTGGCCTTGACAAATCTCTCACTATTCTTCTTCCACGTGATTAACTTTGTTATCCAACAAGTTTTTAGCGTTTGTGTCATTCAGTCCAACATGTTTTTTTTAGTACAATTACTGATAAAAACAGAACTATAGATGAGTCTCAATTTTACTAACGTGCCTTCCTTTTGTTTCAGATCCAAAATATTGACAGCAAAGGGGAATTTTCTAGATAGACAACGTGCATTCGAAGCCAACGGACGAGTTGACGTGGTCTATGTAAGTTGCTATCGCATTTAGTGTTTGATATAAACATGACAATTGCGCAATAATCGCAGAACACCTACCATCACTTATTCAATATCATATCCCTCATCGTAAGATTGGTGCATTTGGTACGGGTGTGCATAACAAGAAAAGCAACAGTTTTACTAGAAAAGACGTTTCCTGCCGAATAGTTCATCTTTTATTGCTGACGTCACAAATAGTCCATTTTTTCCAGCGGCCAACTCCAGCGTCGTCAAGGAGCTCATACCGTGCAATTTACGCTGAGCCGCAGTAATGGCACTACACTAGTACCTTTAAAGCTCCAGCTAAACATATTTATACCCTCCATTGTTTCATTTGAGCCCTGCAATTTTCCGTTTTTTTTTGTTTAATGTGATGTGAGTGTGAGTACGGTTCATGGTATTAGAGGAGTATATAATGAATGATACAGGTGGAAGGGATATAAAAATTAAAAAAACAATGACTCATTCTCGGAACAAGCTATAAACCCAGTGTTGGATTAAGGGGGAGCCCGGCCCCCTTCCCTGGCCAAAAAAAGTAGGTTAAATAAAAAGATGGTAACGTTAATTTTACCTTTTAAAAAAAAAAAAAAAGACGGGCCCCCCTCCCCAGGAAAAAGAATGTGCTCAAAGGGGGGGGGGGGGTGTTGATTAAAAAAGAAATTGAGCTCTTGTTTTGAATCACCATCACTTTGGGAATGAAAATCCGTATTTTATACCTTCGCAAGTATCATTAAATACATTTAAATCTGGCCTTACTTTAAATTCTAGTTGATTGTGTATACAAATACCAACTACTCCACCTTTCCTGTCATTTCGTTCTGATCCTGTAAATTGGTAATAATTACAAATAATATCAGGAGTGTTTTCTTTATCTAACCAATTTTCGTTCTGATCCTGTAAATTGGTAATAATTACAAATAATATCAGGAGTGTTTTCTTCATCTAATAAATTTTCCCAAAAGGCTTATATTTTAAACTTATGATTTAAAGTTTATAATAATTTACCTATTTAATAATAACACGTACATGCAGTACAGTTAATAATTCTTGTGTATAATTATGTTTTCAAGGTTCCACTCAGTTCAACTATCGAAAACTGGTTTAGAATACTATTCATTATAATGGGAGTACTTTAACTAAAATATGAAGAGTATACGTGTGCTAGCATATAAAAACATTGCTCGTTCAAAGTGAAGATAGCAATTCATGGCCAGACCCCAGGATATGTGTCATCTTTAATCGAGCGGCGTCATCTTCGCCCTGGACTTCGCTCATCTGGCCTTACTCTCCAGATGCCCATTACTCATCTCAAGGGATATGGAGACCGAGCATTTTCCTCTATTGCTCCTCGCCTGTGGAATTCCCTCCCATCATCTATTCGCGAAATTGACAACCTTGACCACTTCAAAGCTTTACTAAAAACTCACATTTTCCTTCAAACATTTAAATGCTAACTTTATTGGTGGAGCTCGCGCCTTTGAATGTCTTTTAAAACAGATAAATGGCGCCATACAAATGCTGTGAATCATCATCATTATCATATATCTCATTTAAAAACCGGCTAACAAAACTGTCCCGATAGGCATACAATGCATTCATGAAATAGAATCGACGTGCCAATTCACAGCTGAGTCATAAGTACGTAAATTGTCAAAATAAGTCAATCAAAAAAAAAAAAAAAAAGGTAGAAATGTATATACTACTTCCAAACTAACATGAAATACACACACGTGACAAGAAGGCCCATATAGAGATTCCGTGTAACGCATCAAACCTTATTAAAAAACATTTAAGTTATGTTTTGTTTAATTTGTCATCAGTAAAACAAAAATTTACACAGCTATGACGTTTGTTGCGAGCTCCTCTCAATAATGTGTATGCCATGAAAAAAATGTTGTTAGAGTTGTTTTTAATGTTGTCATGGTTGTGAGGATTGCGCAGCTCTTGATGTAAATGGGGAAGGAGTCCGCTATTGAGAGGGATGGAGACCCTAAAGCCCGATCACCTATCTGTTTGCCCTAGCAAGAGATGTGTATTACCATGGACCTATTACGGATGGACATTCATCGTTTTCTTAACGAATTTATTGTGATTGTCTCCGTCAATGTGTCTCAATGTCGTCTCAATAACATTCCGTACATGTTTCTTCCCTTTGGTCTCATCATGGTCGCCGGCAAAAAGCCGAGACAGAATCAAGATGTTAATCTACATGCGCAGAAGATAATTACTCGCCTAAATCATGGAAAATAGATGTGCAGTTCTGGCTTATAATCGGAAATTGTTGTTCCGTGTACTGTACATGTATTTTTTTTGGAAAAACATGTTGATATTACCAGATAGAGATTATTTTTGGATTTTTTGGTTGTGATTTAAAATCCCGTTTCCCCCTATTTCCTCATAATATTCCAGAGTTACAACGCACAGGGCTGATACAGATCATGGCCTTCTAATTGTTTTATAAGGTCATAGGTGTGTGCGAAAGTTTGCGAATCAGTAATAATACATTTCATATCACCAAAATCGTCTGCTTTTCAACTATGCTGCTCCCCATTGAGGATGCTTTTATTTAAGACACACTCTTACAGAGCACACCATCCAAACAAAACCCAAGAGAGGGAAACTGCTCCTTTGTCAATGACCGAAAATGCTTACGCAGTCGTTATTGTTAAAACAGATGAATGTTCTCATTAAGATGCACATAATCAGAAGGCGGCGACTATGATTGGATCAAAGAAAGAATCACGTTGAATGTCCATCCGTATTAAGTCCATGGTATTACGAATTGTAAAGCGTGTATCGTACATGAAAGTATGCGAATGGAGACGATCTGCTGTTTACTATGGGTTGTTTGATTGTTTGTGCATTATTGGTGCACACGTAGACTTTCCGAGAGCATAGACCCCCCCCCCCCCCCCAAAAAAAAAAAAAAAAAAAAAAAAAAAAACGCCCTCCCTCAACAACAAAAAAGAAGAAGAAAATTAGCAGTAAAGGAGTAAAAATGATTTCTATTTGATAACCAAAAATATATTAAAATCTGAACTGCATCCATAAAAATTATATTCCTTTTAAAGAAAAGCCCAGAGCTTCTGGGGGATTCGCCCCTTGTACCCCACTTAACGCCCGTAAGCGATCCCCTGGATGCTCATCTGACCATAATTAAATGCCTTAAACCCCAGAGCTTCCGAGGGCCCCTGGATGTTCATCTGGCCATAAATTAATGCTTAAAACCCATGAGTTTCCGGGGGCTCCGCCACCTGACCCCAGCCTGGGCGAGTCCTCTGGACCCGACGCCAATTTACGCTCTACCTGATCGTTAATACTCAACTTGGGAAAACATTCCGCGGCCTGCATGTATATGTAAGAGTGGTGGTGATGCAGATTTGTCTTCCCCCAAACGTTTTTGCTCATTACGCCACTGCCCCTGAAAGGTGAGCCCCCTGGAATGTGTGTCCCCCCCCCCCCAATCCCAAACTGCTTTCGGCGCGTTTCCAGGCTTGTACAAACATTAATGGTATTCCGACCAAGTCTGGTGTCAGCGAATGATGGCCTCCTACACATGGTATTTGATGACCTTCTTTCTATAGATCATAATGACCCCCCCCCCCCCCCCCCCGTTCAGTTGTACAGATCCTAGAAACTCTACTTGACTGATTCCATTGAACGTGTGACAACATAATAAGTTGAATTATTATTCATAATGATCAACGCGCTGAGAGACAGACATCGTGCTTTATGTGGTCGGTTCATTAATATGCAGGATTGGCTTTTCTCAAACCAGGAACTAACTTGTTAGTTATTTCTCGGTAATACTTCTATCAACAACGACGCGATTTGTTTCATCAGCTTCTTAACATTTATATATTCAGCTTTGTTCGAACTATTTTGGGATAACTCTAGGCTTCAATTAGTAGACTTCCAAAAAGATTTGGTAAGATTGTCATAGCCCATGAATAAACGTTGCCCACTGAACATTATTGCAGTGTGATACTTATAAAGGAACCTTTACCGTGGTATCATAAACATATATATATATACATATATATACATATATATACATATATATACATATTTGTTAAATATTTCAAAGATGTTTTCTTGATACTTTTCAGTTCACAAAACACATTTCATGGAAAGAACCAATTCATATTTTCATGATTGATGCATATATATATATATATATATATCTAAAAGTGCGAGAATTCTCAACTCTGACATGACAACGGGTAAAATTGTAAAGTACAGCTATGTCTCACATTCCTAGACCATTTTATTTACGCCTATATATATATATATATACACTTTCTTTTAATTAGATAAATTGTATCAGGGGGGAATAAGGGGAGCTCTTCTCTTCACTTGATTATGTTCTCACATTTGTTTTATTTTAATTGTTGCTGTGTGATTGTGCTACAAAACATAATACCGAAATTTTCGGAGTTTCCCACGAACTTTCATCGAAAATCATATATTACAATTTGTACCTGATTATACTTTTGTTATGGTTTTTTAGTCTCCATTGCCATACTGTATACCTATTCAATTGAATATGTTACAAAAATGATTGCCAATAGCGAAATGGAATACCCAAGTTTACCTTCGGCAATAGACGACGAATAAGAATGCATCTTGGCACATGCGTTAAAGGTATTAAAAAGTTTTGGCATGGGGTCATGAATTTGGTTCAAATTAACATATTGGAAGCATATGCATTCCTACAATATTCATTGATTGTTGTCGCGGTTGAAATCGAGTCTAAATTTATGAAATTATAAATAATAAACTTTTTATGTTGTATAGGTCCCTCTCAAGGTCCAGATATTAAATTAGCTATGAAACAATGTTTCTTGACTAAAATCGACCAATTAGCTATTCCCGTTTGAAAATTATATATCACAACTACATATTCTGAGATTTTTATGGTCGCACCTACCATTGTACGGCCTTAGGCGCTATTTGAAATTTATCAAAATTTACCGGGAGCACCGGTAAATTTTTATATTCAAGTTTTCTCGAAAACAGAAATGTTTTAGGGGCTAATTTTTGTAGTGTTTTTAATACATCCACAGGGGCATCCAAATATATCAAAATTGTAAAGATTCACTATCCACCCAATTTTCAAAATTTCCCAAAACTTTGTATTACCTTTAAATGAATTCGAATGGTAAAAGTGCAAATTCCCGCGACCGAAGTCATTGAGGTCATTGAATTTAATTCGGAAACCGAACAAACATTTTATCACACGTTTAACAAAAAAACAAAAAACGAAATTGGCCAGAAAAACCTATATCGTTATCAATTACTATTCATTTTTAATTTTGACAGGGCCAGCTACGTCATTGCGTGAGGAGTACGGATAAGAATAAACGACATGATCTTCAGTCCTCATCAGACTTCCCCTGACTTGTTCTGCAGCAGATAGCATGTGGTGATTGACGGCAGGAAGGAGAATATACCCGACTGTAAACACTCATCTCATTACACTAAGTTACTTAAGTGCATTGTTGTCATAGCAATCAAAAAGTAATACTTGTTTATGACATTATAAACTGTTTCTGAGTGATTACCAATATTAAAGAACGTTGGCTGAAATCCGTAAAAAATGATCGACCCCCGACCTATCCCGATGATTTTAACCCGGTTTGTTTGATCATTAACATGACTCAAGGTGGTTTGTAATAATTGTTGTTGTAATTATATGTATCAGATCAGTGCATATTGACATAGGAGAATCACAATGTCGGAATTCGAACACAATGTTTCACGCAATTTGCAGTGCCCTGTTTGTTTCGAGCTGCTTAGTGACCCAAAGCAGTTATCATGTACACATACATTCTGTAAGAAATGCCTTAATGATATTCTTAAAAGCTCTCCACAAAGTGATCTAACATGTCCCATATGTCGAAGCGAAACCTCTGTAAAGGATGGCAATGTCTTAAATCTAAATACTAATGTTCCTCTTAAGTGTCTCATTGATGAGGCGAGAAATAGCCAGCAAGACTGTAAAATGTGTGACTCAAACTCGATAGCTGTACATTTCTGTTGTGAGTGCGGTAAGAACATGTGTAACACATGCCTTGAGATTCACAACGAATGGCCGCCTCATGTCACGCATAGAGTTGTGAGGGTAGAAGACGTCAGAGAGGGAAGGGTGGTCGTCCAAAAAGAGGTTTACTGTCAGGAACACAAAGCAGATAAACAAAAACACCTCTGTACTGATGTGTGTATAACCTGTAAGAAGTTCATCTGCTTGACATGTAGGTTGCAGAGTCATGAGAATCAAGGCCACACAGTTCAAGATCTTCAGGAATACAATGCTTCTATCGAGATACAAATTGAATCTCTAGAAGCCCGAGGTAAAACAAAAGCTACAGCCATCAAGAATCACGTGACCTGTATCAAGGCTCAGAAGGAACGTGTCACTGATCACTTTGCAGGCAAGCAGGCGGAAATCAACAAGAATTATCAAGAATCACTCAAGAAATTAAACGAGAGGAAAGCAGCATTAGACTACATGTTGGACGCTCAGAAAATGAAATTATGTAAAAGATTGGATGAGATGAAAGATGTTGATGACAGGTTAATTACGAGTGTTGAGAGTGCAAGCGTGTTAGCGAATAATAGCAAGAAGGCTCCATTAGAAGGTGACATAATTGTTATCCGTGATACATTGTCTGGTGAGCTGAAGAATGTACTAGATAGGGATGATCCAGAGAAGAAGATTGCTACGGATGTAGCTGACCGTGCAGAACAACTGAAATTCACACCTAACAATCGATTTGATCAGTTGAACATTGGGAAGGTCAGGTTTGTGAAATGTGAGTTGGAATGTGATGCAGAACTCTCTATAAAGAAAGACTGCATGAATGGCATGGCTGCTACACCCGATGGAAGAATGGCAGTGGGACACATCACAGGAGAAATCGATATTTTTTCTGCTGATGGTCAGTTACAGAAGACAGTCCCCAAGGATGTCGTGGTTCGTGATGTAGAATACTTGTCTGGTAGTCGACAAGTGGTACTGAATTGCAACAATGACATGACATTGTATACACAGGAGTATGAGAAGCTGGATGTAACGTTTGATACTCTGAGTGAAGACGAAGGTGGTTTTGGTAGTCTCACTGTAGACAGTGATGATCTGATCCATGTCGGCTACTTCAAAGCCAATAAGATTCATGTGTTCGCACCAGCAGGTGGGAAGGCGATCAGAGAGATACAATGCGATGGGTATAAACCTGAGCAGATCACTAGTTATAATGACGTATTAATCATCAAAGATCGTAATACAATAATAATAATTGACAAATATGGCAATGTAAAATGCAAGGTAGAAAAATCAAATGTTTACTCATTCGCTGCTGTGACTCAGAATAATTCAATCATAATCGCCTGGGTCAAACATGATGAAGGGTTGGTTAGTATCGATGAGTACACCAGCGCGCTGAAATACGTCCAAACTCTCATCTCTGATCACAAGATTGAGAAAGCTAAGAGAAACTGGTACTATCTACAGGAGTTCCGATCAGGCGAGATTGCTTTCTGTACTCCTCGTAGACTCTATATATTCAACTAAACATCACAACAGTCCATAAATGATAACGGTCCAGTATCAGACGACTATGCAATTATAAAATGATACAACATTTTCTCCTAACGTGATGTATTATGAATTTCAATTATTTTCTTGAAACACAAATGCGTAATAAAATGAGTAAAATATCTTAATTGAATTCGTAAGGTACGATAACGTGATGTGACGTGATGTATTCAGACACTTAGAGGTGTTGTGGTCGAGTGGATACGTCGCCGGACTGTCGATCACAAGGTCCGCGGTTCGAGTCCCGCCGTTGCACTAATGTCCTTTGGCAAGACATTGATCTACATTTGCCACACTCCACCCAGGTGAAGTAAATGGGTACCTGGTTGGAATTTATTCCTTGAAACGCAGCGCGCGTAACAGCTGCACTGCTAAAGCCAGGGTAATTATGCTGCATTATTGTAGAGCGCTTAGAGACTTCTGACAAAGTAAGTGTTAGGCGCTATATAAGCACTGTAATTATTAATTATTATTATTACTTAATTATATATATATTACTTTTTAGCCTAATTCTTTTGAAATACAAATGCGTTACTATAACATGACTTATGATTTAATTTTTAATTTGAAAGGTATTTTACAATGAGTTTCGTGTCTAGTTTTCTTTAATTCGTGTTGCTTAAGGCAACAGGAAGATACGATTCATAGATAAGTTACATATTAGAACAAAGGGAAAGAGCCTCTGTCATCTAAAATAGAGCAAAAAAGGGCATATATAATTGAAATATGCAATATCATTTACAATTGCTTAGTATACATGCTTGCATTATTCTAATTTAATAATTGAAATGTTTATTGTATATATAGTTATTGTATATATTCGTCCTAATTAGACCTTTTAGATGATATCATTAGATAATAAATATTGTAGGATCAATAGAAATTAGGCTGTTGATATAGTTACCTCAAGATAGTAGCAATTGGAAAAGCATTTTTTGTTTTGTTTAAGTCTTAATCTAAGACAAAATTTAGGTCCTTTTAACTAAATGCCTAAAATAAATGTATTTACTCACATGCTGTGAATTCTTAGAGTTGTACATATTCCTAATTACCCAATTTTGTTTTTGTTGGTTTGTTTCTTTTTTAATTCCTTTCCTTGTTATGTTTTGAAAATGATATTTAAAATAACGGAAGGTCCTTTGCCCCTGTCGGCTCCTCCACTCTGAATGTATTTTTATTCCTTCCTTGTCTCACCTATCAGCCCATGTACGCGTATACGTAAATGTATATATTTATGTGTATATGCTAATATAGCATATGCTTTAATTCTTGTTATCTTATTTTATGAGTGGAAATAATCTTAAAACTGGAAAATTAAATTTGTATATTGCTACAAGAGAATGTTTAGTAATTTTTTTTTTAAATAGTATTGCAATTGATAATAGCTAGCTTCTTTAGTAAAAATTTCCCTGTCATTTTGAAAGATGAATTGGTATGTTTAATATAATGTATATGGGAGACAATCACGTGATGACCCTGTAAACATGTTACTTCAACGTCTTTCAAAGTACGCTTTATACACAAGATGGAATAGAAAATACTTGTTTTTCTATTCCTTCTTAGGATACATATACATCTATTTTGGTAGAGTAACATCCCTGTATAATAATTTCAATCTGTACCTTCAGTTCTTTAAGAAAGTACATGTTTATAGTGTTGAGAAATTATAAGATTCATAACTTTGTTGTGGTTATACCATGGTAGAGGTGTTGTGGTCGAGTTGATACGTAGACGGACTGTCGATCTTAAGGTCCGCGGTTCGACTCCCGCCGCGGCACTAATGTCCTTTGACAAGACATTGATCTACATTCGCCACACTCAACCCAGGTAACGTAAATGGGTACCTGGCATGAATTAATTCCTTGAACATATGCTAAAGCGCCGCGGTGGCTGCCTTGGTAAAGCCAGGGTAATAATTGGGGCAGCGCCGGGAGCATCACAACGTGACGGACCGACTATATAAGAAGCCACCGTTATTATTATTATTATTATAATATTGTCCCAAAATGTAAACAGTGCAAGTTCTGTATATTATATTGATAAATCATAATTGAGAGAAAGACGAGCACTCTTGTACAACACCGAGTAATCCAAAGCTCCAAAACAAAATATTCGGAGAAAATAGATCATCGTTAACCTAAGATCTTAAAAAAATCAATAAAATACTGTTGATAGACGTCCGTTATGTTCGCTTAGTTAGTTCTTGCCAAATGAGTACATTGTCTTTAAAAAGAAACTGAATTCACACGTTACATCAATTCCATTTAACAAAACATATTTGTAATAAAACATGAAAAGCCACGCGAAGGATACGTGTAAACATTATAAAAAATGAAATAAGTATGCATTTAATTATGTTAGAAAGACGACAAACTGATAATTCATATCAAATTAAAATCAATTATGTTAACACTGTGAAAGATACTACATATAAGCAAATGAGGAAAGTTTAGTATGTAAAACATAAGTCTGCATGTATACTGTGAGGTTTATAATTATCACAAAATAACAGGCTTTGTATATTGGACTTCACAAAATTATGACCCAAACTCTCCAGCTATATATTATCATATTTGTTATTTCAACAGCGATTCCTTTCAGGAGATATTCTTAGTATGATATTTTCTCAAATTGACATACAAAGAACGAGGAAGCTCAACAAATTTTTTTTTTTATTTTTATCAGTACTTAGTCTTCTCTGCTTTTTCATTTTGGGAATGTATATTTGTTCGTTCTATGAAGAACGGAACAAGGATTTTATACGTGAACGTATAGACAATTGTATTACAACTATAACCTATCATAATCGGTATGTGTATGAAACAGAAAAAGTAATTGTGAAAACTTATTGGTGATTATTTTTGATAAAGTGCGAGCTGACCCGTTTCAAATAAATTTCGAACATGCTTGATATGTTTGTAAAGGGAACGAGGATGACATGAAACATGAATCAATGTAGAGGGTATCATAAGCAAAGTGGAAACTGTTTTAAAAATCGAATTTTCTATAATAGCGTGTTTATGTATCACTTTGTATTTTGAGGCGACAATAAATTGTTTTATTTGAAAAGTGGTGAATCCCAAGCAAATATTTTTTCACTCTTAAGGTAAGAATATGGATCTAATATTTATGTGCAGCTGCTGAAAATGTAATACCCAAACTCCCCCAACCTCTTTTGAAATATATTCATATTTTACAGATATAGAATGTGAAACAAATAACTGATAGTAATTCTGATAATGGTGACGTTTTTTTCCTTTTTTGCTGTTTTCTGTAATTTGTTTTGGTTGTTGTTTGTTTGTTGTTTGGTCTTCTTTCTAAATTTGATTCTTGAAATAGTAATTAGTATGATGCTATGTTTATAAAAAAAAATCAAAGATATGACAAGAACCATGAAGATGATGATGAAGATGATGACGATTATGATGATGATGATAGTAATGCAGACAGTGATACCATGACAACTTTAAACAAAAATCAAGACGTAAATGATAATATTGTTGATCAAAAAGATAGCTAGAGCGTCATGCCTGGCGGACTGGTGCGCTTTTTTAGAAGCCCCCATTATCATTATTATTATTATTTCCGCTTAACGTGTTTTGTGGCTGGTTGTAGTCTTTTTTGAAAAAGTTTCAGAATGCTATTCTTACTTCTTAATCACGCTTATTCACGCAACAGATGTAAAAAAAACTTACAAAACTAAAACTCGTATATACGGAAGCGCACAAAATCATAATATTTAATAAATAAGCCGTGTATCACAGTCATGATAGCGGTCGAAGAGTAAGCTTGGGGACCCTAATTCTTTATACGAAGGCCCTAATACACTGTTAACAGACATTTTCTATCATGTTTGACAGATTCCATGTGTATTCTTGAACACTGATGTTAATCTTGTTTTATTCGAGAGAAGACTGTGTTAATTTTTTTCTATTGCAATCTATCATCGTTATGATTTATTGTTAGGGCCATGGTTATAATTGTAAAGCTCTACAAACTACTGAGCCATAACAAGCTGGTGTGAAAATGTGGTTATTTCTATAGAGGAATCAAGTATTCATTAAAAAATGACACGTTGTCAATATTAAGGAAGAATGACGAGCCCACATTCCTGACATGATCTCTATTCAAATGCACAACAATAGAATGAGCCTTTCATGGTTAAACGGAAATCAGGTAGCGAAATGCTTTAACACATGATCATGAGAAGATTGCCCAGCGTACAATGGAGATCGAGTTGCGATTCCGAGGAAAATTCTCGACATTTAACGATGTTCCTGATATTGTTTAATTAGCTATTGGTAAATGACTTCTTTTTCCTACAACGATATATAAACCTCCTACAATCCTTTCTCTTTTCTATTGTGCATTTCTCTCTCCTCATCTTCTTCTCAACCCCACATGCAGCTCATCATTTTGTATTATTTAATGTACCCCTGATCTCTCACTTCTTTTTTTTTTTACATTGTCTACTCTTTGTATTATGACCGTGTCATAATATGACCTTTGTCATGTAAAGTACTGTCTTGTCCCGTTCTTGTCTCTGTTGGCATATTCTCCCTTTTTTTCCCTAGTTTGAAGTTCTTTTTTTAGTTACGGAGTTGTAAATTTAATTACTCCTTATTCCTAAATATCATTTGAGGTGTTCACACACGTGTACAAGCAATGCTTTTTAGTGGACCCCTAAGTTTCCAATATAATTTTTACATTTGTTGTACATGTTTATAATTGATTTGTAATGTATTTTTGTAAAAATAAATAAATTGAAATTGAAAATTTTAATTGCAGTGGTGGTAACTGTACCATCCCAATAATCTATATGTTTGCTGATGCGAGAGATATGTATGACAAATTGTAAAGCGTGTATTGTACATTAGTAGGTGAGGGTGGAGACGATCTGCTGTTTATTATGTGGCTAATTGAGAGCAGCCAATAGTTGATGCACCCATAGACTATCCTAGAGACTAGCGAGTATATCTTATCAGGCCTACGGGCTCCTCTCAAATTATTTGTATGCTATGTTTATAACTTTTTATAGAGATTTCTTTAAAGATAAACTTTAGTACTGGTAATGCAATTGCATTGTGAAAGAAAAGGTGTGGAAAGGATCAGAAACAGTTGATCATGTAGCATGTAAGTATTGGTGTGCACTGCAAGGTTCTGGAGTCATCAAAATCCTAATAAATTTGACCGAGTCTTGGTAAAGTAACAAGCACTCACATAGAAAGCTATATATGGGACAACACACATGGTGTCGGGGCTAGTACTACCTTGATTCCCTTGTCTTTCTATGCTCATTACTCAGCCAGTATACATTTTCTTCCAAAATTGTTTGGCACATGTCATTTAATTGTAATCTTGAACATTCAGTGTAAGTTTCGTTTGTTTCTGTGAGAATTTTTTTTTTTTTACCAGTACTGGAGTTTATCTTTAATGTTGTCTTGATTGTGAGAATTAGGCAGCTCTTGATTTAAAGCGGGGAGGGGGGGGGGGTCCGCCAATAAGAAGGTTGGTAAAATACTGAAAAGCCCGATCACCTATCTGTTTGCTGTTGCGAGAGATGTGTATTACAAATAATAATATAAAGCGTGTATTGAATGTGTGCGCTTAGAGACGATCTGTTGCTCATTGTGGGGCTTGATTGTTGGTGCATTGTTGGTGCACCCATAGACTCTCTGAGAGACAAGTGGGTGTTTCTGGATAGGCCTACATGTATGCTACGTGGAGACTTGTACACACTTTAATGATATTTCCACCAAGTCTGGTGTCAAATAATGGCCTTTTGCACATGGAAACTGACGACCTTCTCCCTTTAAAGGCATTGTTTAACAAAGTTAAATCTGATATACATGGCCCTACATGTTATCAGTGTCTTTGATATGGGGAAATATTGATGCCCTAAAAAAGTGCCCTTCAAAATGATTCTAAAGTGCCTCAACAAAGTAAAAATCCTTGAGTGACCGGTTTTACCATACTCATTTTCTCCAATAGACTGTGGTGTTATAAACACCGTTAGGAAAATGAAAAATGACATTTCGATTCCAATCATAAACATCTTGATAATCAGACAGGCGATCGGCTTATAGAAGTCATGGGATTCCTGACTGACCTAAAGGTTTATAATTTGATTGCAGCATGAGCTAAATCCAGGACTTTGTTTCAAAATCTGAGACAATGTTATCGAGTCACTTTAAATACCCATGACCTCCCCCCCCCCCCCCCCCCCCCAGGTTCTACATATCCTAGATACTCTGCACTTGACTGATTCAATTAAATTGCGACGACACAACAAGTTGAATTATTATACAAACGCACTGAAATACAGGCAGCTGGCTTCCTGTGATTGGTTCATTCCTATGTAGGAGTGGCTTTACTCAAAACAGGAACTATCATGTTCGTTATTTCACAGTGAGACTTCTGTCAACAACTTAAAATCGATGTTTTCAGCTTTGCCTTTGTTCGAACCCTTTTGCGATGAAACTTGTCTTCAAAAATAGTTGGCTTTCAAATAGATCTGGTAATATTGTCTTTCAAAGCTAATAATAGTAAAGAAACGTCTACTCTGGTAACAGGACTATATGTACGTATTTTTGTCAGTGATTTATTATTGATACTTTTCAGTTCACAAAACACATTGCATGGAAGAATGGATGTAATCTATTGTATAGCTGAAGCATATATATATATATATATATATATATATATATGACTCAACAGCTTGAAACATATGTCTATAAAGTACATGTATAATGAAGAGATTTTTCAGGTCAAATAGGATAGCAGTAGGACAATATTCCATTATCTATGGTGAAATGTTAGCTTGCCTTTTTGGCGATTTATACGAATTAAAAGGCATCCTTTACAAAAATCAACGCTTGGATTGTTTTTCTAGATTTTTCTTGCTATTAGTAAAACATGATTCATTATTACACTACTTGGTTGCTTTTCAAAATATCATACTATTACTGTTTTTTCATCCAGAAAAGATAAGTCAAACATGAACAACACAAATTTAAAGTAAATTCTAAACGCCTGAATACATAGTGCTTGTTCTAAAGTTCTGATTTGTAAATCCAAACGTACGTACTGGGGTAGGGTTATAATATTAAAAGCTTGGTTCTAAAAAGCAGAATATTACCCACAACTTTATCATAATTTTTCGGACTGTATACAATTCATTATCACTCAAATTAAAGTTGTTTCTTAAACGAAAAGAGCTCAGAGATCGTCTCTTTTCGTTTAAACAAAATTAATATAAAAGTGTTTACTTTTTATCACCTTATAAACCCTAATAAGGCCGGGCTATTTGAGGTCTTAATACGGCCGGGGGGGAATTATGGCCCCCATCAAGATCTCGGCCGTGAAACGGCCGATCGCCGCGAAAATTTGCACGCATGTCAAGTGAAGTGTATAGAATACTATGGTGAATTTAATTTTTTGAAAAATTCACTCATTTTTATATTCATGGTAATTTATGCAAATAAGGTCATAAAATTCACATTTTACCCATAAATCATATATTATTCATATTTAAACATAAGTTTTCACTACATATATTCTTCAGATCATTTGGAATAATATGACCGAAAGAAATTGGAAGAACGGCGTTATTCCTTATGTTATCTATTGATTTGATAATTTCTTATGTATTTCTTTGTTTTTTTATTTATGTGTTTTATTGTTTTTGTTGTTTTATTTTAATTCTCACTATAATTCAACTATTTTTGACCCCAAAATAAACACCCAAACTATAAACAAGACCAAATTACCAATGTTTTATCTCTTTTTTGGAAAAATGAGATTTCCATATGTTTTGTACACAAATCACGAAAATGAGCGATTTTCGGGCTGACATGCAAAGACAAAAGGTCACGTGACTTTGTAACGGTAGGTCCGATTTTCGAAAAACTTATTTCAAAAGATGCGCAAGACTGCCTTATTAGGGTTAAGATGTCTGGACATATTTGGCCTCACAATATTTGTTGGTAATTGCTTTTATTACATCTTTTTGAACCTGACTAACTTTTTGATCACTGTCCTTCTGTAGTATTAAATAGCCATTACCTTTGATGTTTAATTTTTCAAACAAATGTTTACACAAAAATAATCTTATTGTCAATCTGTACCTTAAAATTATTCAATATAATCTGATTAACATAATATCCATCCTCTACAGAACAGCATAGCAATGACCACCTTCCCAAAATAGAGGTATAGAATGGCGGTAGTTGTATATAATGTGTCTACTTGTTATTCCAGATCCAAAATATTGAGAGCAAAGAGGAATCATCGAGGTGGACAACGTGCATTCGAGTCCAACGGACGAGTTTACGTGCTTTATGTAAGTAATAGTAATCCGACCTTGTGGATTTGTATCAACAAACTTGAAACTTGTAAGTTGCTGTCTGGTTATGATGTTTGGTATAAACATGACAATTTCGTTAAAAATTGCAGCACACCTACCATCACTTATTCATAAATTTCACACTTCGACGAAGAGCGTTCTATTTAATGGTGTTGCCTATTACAGTACACGGGCCAATTTTATAGGGACATATCTCATCTGAATGTTTATTTCCCTTAAGTGTGGTCGCACTGCTTAGCATCTGGGAATATGTTTTTCCTCTTCGTCATATACTTCATAGATATCATCAATTATACTTCACTTTATTTTGCATAATTTATGAATTACATTACAAGTAAATTTCATTAATCCGATCCAATCCAATCCACATAGGACTTTGATGTACCGCCCTTTTTGTTTGTGCATCTAGAACATTTAAATATAAGCGCACTTACACAATGATAAACAAATTCCTAGCGGGGGAATTACCTCCGGAAAGTTACCCTCCCCCCCCCCCACAGACAACCATCCCCCGAGGACAATAACCACTGGAACACCCCCCCCCCCCCCCCTCTTGATTCAATATATATATATATATATATATGTTTATATAAACTTTTCTTTTTTTTTGATATAATTTTTGAATTT
This sequence comes from Strongylocentrotus purpuratus, assembly GCF_000002235.5. Classification (NCBI taxonomy): domain Eukaryota; kingdom Metazoa; phylum Echinodermata; class Echinoidea; order Camarodonta; family Strongylocentrotidae; genus Strongylocentrotus; species Strongylocentrotus purpuratus. Next base: position 31,244,838 of record NW_022145604.1, on the reverse strand, counting down.
AAACCAAATTATTATCAGAGTCGACTTTCTCTTTAATAAACAGGGGAGTAATTTTACGGGGGAATAATTGCCTTCGGGGGAGATTGTCCTAGGTTATCCTAGGGGTGGGGGGGGGGAGATAATTTATCCACGGGGCTAATTCCGGGTGTTAATTGTCCTTGGGGGGGGGGGGTAATGATATTCATCATGGTGTATGATGAATTGTCAATAATCAAATATTAGTTATCGATTATTCTCAAATGTAAACATATAAATGATTGGATACTGACATTGATACAATCATTTTTCTGTTGATTTGATTTGATTTGATTTGATTTGATTTATTGGTTTCTGCATCTTTTTTCTTTTTTTCATCATACATTTTCATGAACATAATATGGCTTAATACAATATTTCAAGTGTATATAATTTTTATACAGATAATAAACGATATTAAACACACATATTGAATTTAAACAAATATATTGAATGGAAATTAACATACATTAGATTCAGGAGGGCTACAGTAATAAGCAAAGTAGCTTGACGTACCGGCAGCCCTCAACTTAGATACAACAATACAAATAAAAATATTAAAAAAGAGTGACTTGCAGAGAAGAAAAGGAAAGGGGAGAGAAGGAGGAGGAGGAGCGTTGGTAATAATACAATAAATCTCATACAGCTGCTGATTGAATGCAGGTTCATTCATTCATTCTCTATCTCTCTCTCTCTCTCTCTCATCTGGTTCATTGCAAAGTCCGTTTGCAATACATTAATCACATTTATCAATCTCCACCCAGGTAGATAACTGACCATTGGAGGGGTAATAGTAATTGGAGGGGCAGTAGGAAGAGCAGTATTAACCCCGATGTGCTACCTTAGGTATATCATCATTATCTATTCATTTTCAATTTCAGTGCCAACTAGCACATTGTGTGAGGAGAACGGACCAGAAGAAATGAGATCATCTCCAGTCCTCTTCAGACTGCCTCCTGACTCGTTCTTGATCTGCAGCAGATAGCATGTGGTAGTCGACGGCAAGAAGGAGAATATACCCGACTGTAAACTCACCCTTTTATCTTATTACACTAAGTTACTTCAATACATTCTATTGAAGCCATAGGCATGAGACAAAATGCTTTGTCATAGCGTTATGTACTATTAATGACTTTCGATGAAACATATCTCATATTCTCGGCTTAAATTTATCCATTGATCAACTGTAGTTGTTTGCATTATGTATCAAAGCAGTGCATATTGAGATAGGAGAATCATAATGTCGGAATTTGCACGCAAAGTTTCACGCGTTTTGCAGTGCCCTGTTTGTTCCGAGTTGATTAGTGACCCAAAGCAGTTATCATGTACACATACTTTCTGTAATAAATGTCTTAATGATATTCTTAAAAGCTCTTCACAAAATTATCTGACATGTCCCATATGTCGAAGAGAAACATCTGTAAAGGATGGCAATATCTTGAATCTGAATACTAATTTTCCTCTTAAGACTCTCATTGATGATGTAAGAAATTGTGAGCAGTTGTGTGAAATGTGTAACTCAAACTCGATAGCTGTGCATTTATGTTGTGAGTGTCGTAAGGACATGTGTAACACATGCCTTGAGATTCACAATGAATGGCCGCCTCATGTCAAGCATAGAGTTGTAAGAGTAGAAGACGTCAGAGAGGGAAGGGTGGTCCTGGAAAAAGAGGTTTACTGCCAGGGACACAAAGCAGATAAACAAAAGCACCTCTGTACTGATGTGTGTATAACCTGTAAGAAGTTTATCTGCTTGAGATGTAGGTTGCTGAGTCATGAGCATAAAGGCCACACAGTTCAGAATACTGAGGAATACAATGCTTCTATCGAGATACAAATTGAATCTCTAGAAGCCCGAGGTAAAACAAAAGCTACAACCATCAGGAATCACATGACCAGCATCAAGGCTCAGAAGAAGCGCGCCACGGATCACATTGCCGGCAAAAAGGCTGAAGTCAACAAGAGTTATCAAGAATCAGTCAAGATATTAAACGAGAGGAAAGCAGCATTAGACAAGCAGTTAGACGCTCAGGAAGTGAAATTGTGTAAAAGATTGGATGAGATGCAAGATGTTGATGAAAGGTTGATTACGAGTATTGAGAGTGCCAGTGTGTTAGCGGGCAATAGCATGAAGGCTCCGTTAGAACGTGATATCATTGTTATTCGTGATACACTGTCTGGTGAGCTGAAGAATGTATTAGACAGGGATGATCCAGAGAATAAGCTTGCTATGGATGTAGCTGACCGTGCAGAGCAACTGATATTCACACCTAACAATCGATTTGATCAGTTGAAAATTGGGAAGGTCAGGTTTGTGAAATGTGAGTTGGAATATGACGTAGAGCTCTCTAAGAAAGACTGCATGAATGGCATGGCTGCTACACCCGATGGAAGAATGGCAGTGGGATACAACAGCAAAGGAATTGATATCTTCTCTGCTGATGGTCAGCTGCAGAAGACAGTCCTCAAGGATGTGGAGATCACTAGAGTAGGATTCTTATCTGATGGTCGTTATGTCGTACTGAATGGCAACAATGACGTCACACTGTACACAGAAGAGTGTGAGAAGCTGGATGTAAAATTTGATACACTGAGTTATGATGCAAGTGGGTTTGGTCGTCTCACTGTAGACAGTAATGATCTGATCTATGTCGGCTACTGGAAAGCCGAGAAGATCCAGGTGTTCTCACCAGCAGGTAGGAAGACGATCAGGAAGATACCATGCAAAGGGTATACAACTCATCACATCACTAGTTATAATGACTTATTGATCATTGTATATAAAAATACAGTAAGAATAATTGACAAGGATGGCAATGTAATACACACGGTGGAGAGATCAAATGTTTACTCATCCGCTGCTGTGACTCAGAATAATTCAATCTTGATCGCTTGGGTCAAGCATGATGATGGATTAGTTAGTATAGATGAGTACACCAGCGAGCTCAAACACGTCCAGACTCTCATCTCTGGTCACAAGATTGAGAAGTCTGAGAGACACTTGTACTATCTGCGCGAGTTCCGATCAGGGGAGATTGCTTTCTGTACTCCTGATAGACTCTATATATTCATCAACCATCACAACAGTCCATGATCGATAATAGTCCTCTAACAACAAAAACAACTCTTGACTAAATATCTCACTTAATTTAAAAGATAACGTGATATGACGTGATGTGTTTGACTCTCAATTACTTAGAATGATTTTTTGGCAAATTCTCTTGAAATACAAAATGCATAATAACATGACTTAATATTTAATATAATTCGAAAGTTATGATTTTAATTCCTCAGAGTCATGTTTGTATCTATGTTTTTTTTAAAGGGCCAGTCTAACCAAAACGGGCTAAAAAAAATGAAAACAAAACATGTAGAATAATTTTTAATGGAGATTAAGAACATGACAATGATTTTCCTTAGAAATCATCAATAATTCTGGAATCTAGCTTTAAAAATGACGACTCAGAACGCTCAGAAAAAAAGCCCAATTTCTGAGGTGTATTGCGCAATAGCATATGACGTCACTGCGGGAGACAACATGGACATTATACTCGTCATAACTTACTTGAATCATATCCCTGCTTGAATGGAGATACCCTACTATAAGTTCTATAACATACCAAAAATCAACTAAATCTTCAACAATAGTTCAAATAATGGTCATGATTTAAAAGTCTCTATCTTTTTTAACCTGTTTTGTGTCAATTTTCTTATATTTTTCCTAAAAACGAGGACAGAACAGGTTTCACGGCAAGCCGCTGCACAATACTAGTATATTTATGGATGTGGATTTGATTATAGCTATTGTGTATGTACCTCGTAATAAGACCTTGGGATTTTATCATTATAAAATATGTTATAGTTTGATCAAGGAAAATGAAGCCGTTGGGATAGTCAGCTCAAGATAGTAGCACTCGGAAAGTACAAGTTTTGTTTAATATGTTGATGAATATTCTTTGTTAAACAATCATCATTGAGAGAAGCCAAACAAGAGCACTTTCGCAAATCACCGGGTAATCCCGAATTCCGAAAGCCTAAAAACGTTATTTGAAGAAAATAATGTATCAGCGTAAACTAAGCTCGACGAAATCGCAATAATTCGCTGTATATATTTGTTAAAGTTATTTTAGATTAAGTTGAGTTCTGGTCAAACGAGTACATTGTATTTTAAAGGAAAAACTGAATTAACATGTCACATGAATATTTGATTTAACAAAACGTGTTTGTAATAAAGCATAACAAATCACGCGAAGGATACATATAAAAAATATAATTAATTAACTAAGTTTACATATAATTATATAAGGAAGAAGACCAATGGATATTTATATCAAATTCAAAATGAATTATGTTGACCCTGGGAAATATACTGCCTAGAAGCAAATGGGAAAAGTTCAGTATAAGTCTGTATGTATTCTGTAAGCTAAACTCTTTAGCTTTATATTGTTATTACATTGTACTAGATATTTTAACAACGATCTCTTTTATGATATACTCCTACTTTGATATTCTCTAAACATTGACGTACAAGGAATGCGGAAGCTCGAAACATATTGTTCAAGTTTACCAGAACTCAGTTTCTCTTTGCCATTCTTAACGGACAATGTCGTAATATGAAAATCATAATAAGGAATTTAATGTTAACGTGTAGTCAAATGTATTACATCTATAACCTAAAATGATTTGTATGTGTATAAACAGGTAATTAGTGACAAATTTATCTGACTGGTTCGGTCATTATTTTGAATAAGTTGCGAGCTGACCCGTTTCAAATCAATTTCATACACGGTTTATAAATATGTAGAGGGCACTAGGATGAAATGCAACATGCATCAATGTAGGATGTAAACATGGTAGAAACTATTATAACAAGTTGTTTTTATGTTTATAACGTGTGTATGTATCAGTCTATATTTGAGGCGAAAATAAATCGTATTATTTGAAAAGTAGTGAATCCCAAGCAAGATTTGTTGTCACTGTTAATGTTAGAATATGGATCTAGTATTTAGATGCTGCTGCTGTTGATGTAAAACCAAAGCTCATCCTACCCTCTTGGTCATACTCATTCATGATTACAATGCTGGTGATGATGATGGAGATGATGATGGAGATGATGATGGTTATTATGATGATAGCAATGATGATGATGGTGTAGATGATGATGAGGAGAAGGAGGAGAAGGAGGATAATGGTGGTGGTGATAGTGGTGGTGATGATCATCCTGGTAATGATGATGATGTTGATGATGATGATGATGATGACGATGATGATGTTGATGAAGATGATGATGGTGATGATAATGAGAGTAATGATGACGATGATGATGTTGGATATGATGATAATGATGGTGATGAGGATGATGATGAGGATGATGATGATGCTGGTGGTGATGTTGATGATGATGATGATGATGATGATGATAGTAATGATGACGATGATGATGTTGGATATGATGATGGTAATGATAGTGATAATGATGATGGTGATGATTGTGGTGATGGTGATGAGGAGGATAATGACGGTGGCGATGATGATGGTGATGATGATGATGATGATGATGCTGATGATGACGATGATGGTGATGAAAGTGTTGGTGATGTTGACGATGATGATAATGATTATGATAATGATGATGGTGGTGATGTGATGGTGATGAGAATGATGATATAAATGTGGGGAGGGTGATGATTATGATGAGGGCTTCGGTTGTTTAGTTATCAGAGAATATTAATATATATATCTATTTTCGGAAATTGAAAATGGATAAATATTATTTCTTTTGATTTTGAGTCCTCAGGGAAACAATATTTGCCGTAATATAAAACGTCAATTTTAGTTGAATTCAGGTATTAAGGGAAAGCCTAAGGTGGTATACCTGCGCACATCCCAGTTAGATATCATGGGAGGAGAGACATGAGATTTACCATGGTTACCATTCGCCTTTACCCTCCGGCCTAAGTACTGGTCAATGAATGTCAAATACTAAATAATACAAAGAAAGAAAATAACAATTTAAATATAACAATGAAGAAGAGGATTCTTGTGAAAGAAATTGTTATCCCAAGTATCATTTTTGTGTGGTATTTGTTTCAGGCTTGGATGAACAGAAAGCATTGTATGCGCCAAAGTATGAAAGAGAGAGAATGAATTAAATGTATCAAATGAAATGCATTGCAAATGCATTTTTTTTGGCAGAAGCAAAGGCACGCACACGCACACGCACACGCACACACACACACACACACACACACACACACACGCACACATGTTCTTTGATATTTGATAGTTGATATGTGATATGTGTGGCATATGATTAATTTTGTTAGGTATGTTAATATTTAGATTTGCAAAGACCGAATCAATAACCAAATCCCAATCGTTTTATTCACACATCACGTAAGCAACTTTGGCGCAAGTCGATTTTTGCACTCTCGCAAACAATGCCTCCTTTTCATCCAAGCGTGAACACATTCCACACAAAAATGATGCTAAATGGTTTTGGATAAAACACTCTTTCAAGTTTCAAGTTGTATAGTAATTTACTGTTCATAAATGATTTTAAAAATAATCAGCAATTTTCAAGGTGTAAAGTTTTTTTGGACTCACACTGTATAGATAAATTTCTATTGCCGCACCCCGGTTGAAAAACGCTTTATCAACGCACTGTACATCTTTTTGAAGAGCGCCACCTGAACCAAAACGTCGTCATAACTTGAAAGTAAGTCTGCCGTGGTCTGCTGTATGACCTATCGAGTTATGGCATTGAGGTTGATGCGCAATGTGTACATGATGCTGATGCTGATGATAAGTGTAGCGGTGATGATGATGATTATATTGATGATGACGATGATGAAGATGATGATGATGATGATGATGATGATGGTTATGATGATGATCAACGTAAGTTTTTTGTTAAATTTCATTTAATTTTAATGGTGATGATAGTGGTGGTGATGATGATGCTGGTGATTATGTTGGTGATGATGATGGGGATGATGATGTTGGTGATGATGCTGGTGATGATGGTGGGGATGATGTTGATGATGATGATGATGATACTGATGATGACGATGATGATGATGATGATGGTTATGATGATGATGATCAATGTAAGCTTATTTTTATTTCATTTCATTTCATTTTAATTAATTTAAACACGGATCACTTGCTTCAAAATCAGCCAACGGCTGTTCTTCTGCAAGTCCGTGCATACATACATATATCACATAGAAGAAGAAGAAGAAGACCCAGTACAAAGTAATCAATTGCAACATTGATATTAACGGATGCCATAAACCTGTTAAATGTTCATGGACGCATTTAAACACAACTGTTTAGAAAGTTCTCATTCAAGTTCGTTGGATATCTTGGGTCCTACTATAGCCCTTCATCGTGATCAAGCTTTTCATACGCTGTGTATCACTCCTTTCTCATGATGTGCTTGTGTACAGATCGTATATATGTCATTATGACGTTGGCAACAGGAATCTAAAACAATGATTCACAAGAACAATCTGGTTTGTTTGTTTGCTTGTTTGTTTATTTTATTTTAGCACGGTGGCATACTTTACTTTTTCTTTCTTCAGAAGGTTGGGTTCTTGGAAGAGGTGAACAATAATATTATTTGTGAGCGTTATCAATGTATTATGCAAGTGTGGCAGCACATCCGATAAAAATTGTTCCCTGAAAAGCATGGCTCTTCAAATGCTCTAATATTCTAAATATGGCATGTAACATCCTAAAATTCGGGACGGATTTTCATGCCACATGTTCGTGTAGTCCCATATACATCTTTCTATGTACAGTGCTTGTAGCATTGACTCACAATGCAATCGCATGACCAGAACGCAACTTTATCTTTAAGGACAAAATTTTATTGATTAAAGAATGAAAGTTTAAACTTTATTTTAATATAAACCAATGCTAACTTATTTCTTTATAATAATATATACATTGTTAGATGTCGTGGTCTAGTGGAAATATCGCCGAACTGTGGATGTTGGTTCTAGTCCCGCTGCCACACTAATTTCCTTTGGTAAGACATTAAACTACATTCTGTGCCACTCTCCACCCAGATGTTAAAAGGGTACCCGATGGCATGCAAAAGTTAAAGTTTAATGTGTGTGAATTAACATGTATGTGCTTGTAATGGCGCCTGGCAGTAAATCTCCCCAGGAATTATAATAACTACTAGTATTGTTATTATTATTGGTAGTAGTATTAATATTATTATTTTCATCATTATCATCATTATTAATAGATGTAGTAGTAGTAGTAGTAATCGTCGAAGCAATTTTATTATTTTTATTATCATTATTGTAAGATGGAGTAAAATTTCAAAGAGCTTGTATGTAGCATGGACCTACTTAGTAGTTCCATGGTTGTAGGATCACCCGTTTGTACATAATCAAAATCATCTAACTACTTTGTATATTTGAAATTGTGATAAGGATAAACATTTGAAATAATTATAATGTTTATTAATGTATATTCCTGTTTATTTTTCTGTCCAATTTAAACATCAATTTTACATGAAGCATAAACAATTTAAGAGTTACGAGAGTTGTTATACGATAAATTCTAGAGTTGGCATATTGTCAAGTGATGTTCTTAATGTTATGAAGTATCTTCTTCACACTTTCACTTTTCCGTATGTATTACTTTCTGTTTTTATTGCAAACCAATTTGTAGGTAATCACTGTTTACTTTCCCTTTAATAATTATATGTTTCCAGAACACTTCTGTAATTCAAATTTGCAGATAGAGATAAAATATGAAATATCTTGCATTATTATGAGGTCAGTAACGTCCCTTCTTGTTAATATATATAATATATGATTACCCTACGGTATGAGTCCATGACGGGCCTGTAATCCTGCTTTATTAACTCATCCTTGAGCGTAGAGCTATCATGGTTAGGCGCACGACCTTTCATGGACTTTACCCATTTACATCACCTGGGTGGAGAGTGGAGACTGTAGATTAATGTCTTGCAAAAGGCAATAGTGCCGTGAGAGGGATTCGAACCCCGTACCTTGTGCTTCCAATAGACAAATGAAATCATTACCTAGATTACGATTATTATTCTAAGATATAATTGCACATACACAATAAGAAGATCGATAGATAGACACGAATGTATATTACTGAGTCTAAATGGCTTCATTTTGTTCTATATTTTCATCACCACGAAACTGGGACGGGGCCTGAGGTTCACCAAATCATATCAGACGGAATTTTCTTCTCTTTCGTTATCCAAGCATCATCTCCATCGTCAAAGGGTCTTAAACCAGCCCTAAATAAACACTTCATCCTTCATCGTCCTACTCTAACGTTCATCTAAACGCTATCATATTCTTCTATTTTCACTAATTGGTGAGAGCCTTAAACCCCCAGTAGCATGTCTTTCCCTTATGGAATAGAGCAAGCCTGCTCAACCAATAAACATCCTCGTTTGTAATTCCAAACTATATCCGTTGCATCGAGCAACCAATCAGTGCTCGTGTTTCAGGCGGGAAATGATGTTCAATCGTTTGTACAATGATCGCGTGTTTTGTATCATCGCGCGTCTAGCTACGCGAGCGTAAATTGCTTGTCACCGGACGCCCAACCTACGGCTGCGTGCAAGGGCGGGAGTTCGAGCAATAGCAGGTGGTCAAAATTCCAACATTCTTTGCGTTGACGGAACCGGCGGGGAAAAAACAGACCCACAAGCGGAAAAGTCATTAAGCAATTGAATGTTCAAACGAAATAATAGATAGCATCATCAGCAAACGGAATTGAGACAAGAGGCGGCCCTGCACATTGTTGATGTGTTTTGCAAATTGATTTGACAGCACAGAATTAATCGGCGATGGCGGTAAGTTTATTTCTCTTATTTCTTAAGGATGCACATATTAATTGCTCTTATTATGTTCACCTTGAATCTGTATTGAATTCTGATACAAGTAATTCGTACTTAACAACGTTGGATTTTTTTTGTTGGTTATAATCAAATCTTTCTTTCGGAATAGCCCTTTGTAATTTGATTCCATCTTAGCAAGATCTTGACGAGATGGTGACGTAATATATCATCTCAAATTAAAATTTAAAAAGATCTATAATTCCAACTGTTTGCATTAGTTTTCTCTTTAAAAAAAAACCCAGCTTCTTTGAATTAATTCGTCTGTTGTGAATTTAGAGCTACAAGTTGCGTTGGTAAACCATAAAATTATTTGCTATCATGGACAAGCTATCAATGAGTATTTTCTCAGTAAACTTTGATGAGGCACTATTCAATAATTCATTGAGATGATTTGAAAAGTCATATACAGAAAAGTAAAACTGATAAAGACATTCTCGTTGAGATGTACACAGTAACACTTTATTTTTCAAATAATCGTGTAAGCTTATGACGCATTTAATAATACTAATAATACATTTCAGTTATTTAGAGTTGAGCGCCCTCATTGGGTGGATACTGAGCAGGATAAATGCCCGCGTAGTGACGTTCATATAGAATTACTCGTGGCTGAAGACACATACATTGATCTCAATCAACTGTTTTCTTCTACAGGTTCGACAAGAGCATAGTTTTTGTCTTTGTTGTGATAAACACTAGCTCAATGCTTTTTTATTTATAATATATAATGAAAAATATTTAAAAATAACTAAAAAAAGACGTATGTTTAATGTTCGCTTATGATGTTGATACTACTACTAGGCCTACTACTACTACTACTACTTCCGATAATAATAATAATAATAATAATAATAATAATAATAATAATAATAATAATAATAATAATAATAATAATAATAATAATAATAATACAGTACATCACTATGCAAGCCGATATTTACGAGCAGCATCTAATAATGATAATATTAATGATAGTTGATTAAAAAACACACAATAATAGTTATTATCTTAATAATAGTAATTAAACAATAACAATAACAGCCACTAATGTCCCTCGGCCAGACATTTGCCACTTTCCGCCCAGGAAATAAATGGGTACCTGTAGAAAGGAATTCCTTGGATGCCGCAAGCACCCAAAATGGCCACCTAGCAGGAACGAGGTAATATTAGAGCGCCTTGAACACCTTGCGTGTTGGATAGGTGTGCTATAAAAAAAGATCAAAATTTATATAATAATGAAAATGTAGCATGATCATTCGATGAATTAATAAATATTCAACCAATATTGTTAATATTTTTTTTTGGAAAACAAATATTTATGTGGATATTCAGTCGTAAGAGAAATATTAAACAGGTAATGGCTTTGTGCAAGTTTCAGAAGTGTATTCTGTAATTCATGCATTTATAATAATACAATCGACATGATCGACGCGTCTCATTGTATTGCAGAGTATTTCATTTTTCATGTTCAAATATACAATTCTGATTGTTATTATTTGAATCAACACGCAAATGTCTAAAAAGGGAAATATCAACTGTTTTCCTTCTGCCCCTCGTACCCTTCTTTCTACACGCGTGTACTTTTTGAAAATTGTATATTATGCTAATAAAAAGAGCGTGGGGTGAATTGCAAGCTTCATAATACCTCTTTTATATATTAAGTGCTCTCCCCGACTAAAATCCCGTTTAAGGCGTCTGAGAAATGTATTTCCTAAAGGTCTCCAGGGTGGTAATTTTTTTCATTATGCTCAGTACTTTCCAGGGCAGTAGAGGTCCTTCATCCTTCTTGATTTTTGAATAAGGATTACTTTGTCTTTATTCGGCATTTTGTTTTATCCTGGATTGCCTTCATGCATACATTTCTTCGGCCCAGAATCATGGTTTTCAAACGTTTTTAGTCAAAACACATATCTGGAAAACGAAACCAGAGGGCATTACAATTTTAATAATCCTATATTCATCATCAACATGTTATGCTACCAGCCACATACTTGACCACGAAAGGACATAATCTTTGCCTGAAACAATTAAATGATGAATACATAAATATATACAAAACTGAATAGGATCACTGTACTGCCCCCATAAATGAATCTTCACCAAATCGAACGCTTCCGTCATGCATTCATTATGAACGAATTTCCAGGAACTTGCATTCTTTTCTATTTTGACAAAGTTTTGGCGCCATAGTTGACCTTTCGGTGAAGAATTTCACACGTGTCACCAGACTTGTGTGCTGTGCCTGATATTAATTTAGATGCATGACTCTATCTATATCATACACCAATTACCAGCAGTTTAATAAGCACGCTTCTTGATCGCTTACCCTTCTTGATCATTTCATAATTTTGAAGTAATATCGGTTTACGATAAGCAAAATGAAATACCAGATAAACCTAACATTTAATAACTGTGCGTGTTGTTAGCACGTGTTAGAGTTCATGTATTGACGTTGCTTGTTGGCACTACCTTGAATTTCTTGAAAATTATACTCCGCCCATATTGCTTAGTCGCTGTTATACATATATTGTTGGCGCCCCGTAACACACAAGTTCGTTATCAATTGCAAATTTAAAACGTCATTTTATATTCGATTGCAAACATAATGACAGGCCTTTTATTAATTTCACATAGTAAAAAGACGTAAGAACTCGTAGAAAGCGGTAAACTATGTAAAAAAACATGATAGCAATTTATTTTGAGTTTTCCTCTATTTTCATTTTACGGTTTTTTAAGTCGCCTCTAGACAAAAGTGTGTAAGTTACAAATCAGTGATTTCTTCATACTCTAGCATTCTTGTTTTGTAAAAAAGCTCCGATTGGCTTTCCTTAGATGATCTAGATTTAGAAGCAAAATGAAGAACAATTAAAATGATGGAGAAATAGAATGGGAAGATGACTTGAAGGAAAAAAAGGTTACCTTGAAATGACTCGAAAGTAATGCATTTATTTCATGGGATAAGATCGAGTACAAACCTTCAATATGTTTTGCACTGTCTTTGTGTTCAGCCTCAGTTGTTTTATGAAGACGCAGAAAAACATCCTACAATTAAAGAACAATTAAGCACGATAATTGACAGCAGTGCGAGCTCGGAAGAATCATTCATACCGGTAACCATGACAACTAAGGGAATCTTTCCTAGTGAGGAAGCAAATGTCGCCAACCGGCCCGTTTTCGCTAATGATAAATGAATGAATGGATGGATGGATGGATGGATGGATTAATGAAAGAATGTATGAACGGATGAGTGAATGAATAAATAAATGAATAAATGAACTAATGAATGAATTAATAATTGAATAAATGAATGAATGAATAAATGAATAAATAAAAGAATGAATAAATGAATTTATATCCATTTTTGAAATATTATATAAACCATATTTACAGGTTTTAACAAAAGTGTATATATGTATATACATATGGTAACAGACGACCAGGACATAGCTATGGATTATCCCTTTAATTATCCTGGAAGTGGGTTGATTGTCACCACCTTCTACCATCTAATGATATTACTATTCGTCATATACTACATGAAGAAGAGATTATCGATCTTCAGATTCCCAAGCGAAAGTTCTTCTCTTTCTTAAACAACTGACCGTATTCTGGATGTGTTACTCCAGTTGTAGTTTGTCTAAATCATTATTGATTGTTAAAAATTAAAAAAAATTGTTAAACTCTTAGAGAAAAGCAAAAACCTATCAGCAAGGTTTTATATGGTACAGTAAGAGTACATACGGGGGTATATTTCTGGTATGCATTTTGGAACTGTCTATCATATACTCTTTCATATTCAATGAGTGTTAAGTAAATTAAATCAAAACTTATGGAAAAGTCCAAGTGCACGTTTAGTTCATATAAAACATAGCTTATCGGAAATCACTGATAGAAAATTACACCTCACAACAAAAATATGAAGAGGGGGAGGAGGGGGAAGAATGAAATGAAATAGAAAGAGAACAAGTAAATCAAGAAGAAGAAAAAATAATGAAATCAACAATCATAATAATAATGATTAGAATGATGATAATAACGTTAACGATAATGACCATAATAATAATAAATGTGACGATATTAATAACAAAAATAATAATAATGATGATGATGATGATGATGATAACAATATTAATCATGATAATAATACTAATACTTAGTATAAACGTGATAATAACATATTTAAAATAACGATGATATTAATAATTCTGGGTTGATATATCGACGATATCACTAAATCGCTTTACACATATCCTTACCACATATTGCTTATCACTCGCACAGTGCCTCACATTAAAACTGGGTGTTATGCGGTAAGATGATAACCTCAATCTAAGGTCCAATAATTCCCGCTTAAAAATCAATGAAAGTGCGCGTCGTATGTCCCAGATGATATTCGCAACGGCATGATTATTGTGTTTATAATACCTCAAGGCTTCCTTATAATCAGTCCCAAATGGTTACCTTAACCATGTATTAGCAGGGGATGGAGGGGTTATGGATGTTACTATTATGCATGTGTCCGTAGTTCAGACATTATAGTGCTTCTAAACTTGAATAGTATTTGGGTACCTATCAAGACGGTGAATTAGATATAATACAGACAAATCTTAATGTAGTTTTATTCTATTTACCGTGGATAAACTATAAACATGAATTATCTGAATCAATAGTAAGGTCTATTAAAAAGCATAATTTTCAAACCATCTATTGTATTATTAACCATTTCGCGTATTATAAAGCAGGCTAACTTATTCAGTTTTGAGTCTAACATTGCAAAAACGCCAATCACAGCCTGCGTCAATTATTTCAAACTACCCATCGTTGACGAAACTTCAAAATGAAACTTATGGAAATTACAAAAAAGGAAACAAATATGAAAAGAAGAAGAAGAAGAAGAAGAAGAAGAAGAAGAAGAAGAAGAAGAAGGAAATGGAGAAGAAGAGCAATATGAGGAGGAGGAGGAAGAAGATGAAGAAGAAGAAAACAAAAAACTCTGAATCAATAGAATGCCAGCAGACAGGTGCAAAGACCTGTCATGTCGGAAGTAAACGGTGATTGGTTATATGCAGGTCGTTTGATTCTCCCATCAAACTATAACATCCCTTTTACCCCTTTCATAAATGCCAAAAATAAAACTAACAACAACAACAATAACAACATCGAGGTGGTAGAATGTCTATTTGAAGATGGGAGGATCGTGTTCACGACGCGTCACTGAAAGTCCGCTCGAGAGATTTATGCAATACGAAACGTCAGTAAATGACAGCTCGTGTACAACGGCTATAAATTGTCACTATCATATGGCGTGTCAAAGACCGCGTCAGTAGCTGACACAACCCTGCGTCAGTAAAAGACAGCTCGTGTGCAACGGCTATAAATTGTCACTATCATATGGGGCGTCAAAGACCGCGTCAGCAAGTGAGAGCCCATGTGCAACGGACATAACTTATCACTATCATAGTCGCGTCAAAGATCGCGTCAGTAGCTGACACAGCCTTGCTTCAGCAAATGACAGCTCGTTTACAACGGCTATAAACTGTCACTATCATATGGCGTGTCAAAGACCGTGTCAGTAGCTGGCACAACCCTGTGTCAGCACAAGACAGCTCGTGTGCAACTGGCATACAAACGTGTGTAAACAACATGTATTCCGCTGTAGCATGCCTCAGGGCACATGTTCTCTGCGTATACATCTTGGCGCTCGTACCTGGCATGAACCCAATAAGCCGTCGTAATGTCTTGTACGAGGCAATCGTCACAAGTTAAAGTTAATGCCATCTAGTCTGATGGTTCTTCGAGTAATGACCATAACTTGTGGTATTCGCAGAAAGAACTTGAACTTGAATTAAATTGAATGATAGACTATGTCAGTAAGATAACTATTAAGGGTTCTGAGACCAGGTAATTTCTTTTCCCACCATCTGTTTCCCCCTGTGTTATCTCTTTACCTGGGGAACAATCTTTTCATGATGCGACGTTTTCTTTGAGCTAGTTGAATACAAATTTGAACTTTAGTTCATATACATGTTTAGATTAAAGCTAACAAAGATTTTATGAAATTAGGAAGAGTCATTGCTTAAAGTCGCATGCAATGTACACAGGAATGGGTAAATAGGACTACACACATGTCGTGGCTTAAAAACTTGGCTCTATTGTCAGCTAATTCTCGTCATATTTCGAATCTAAGGACAATTTTTTAGCAGTCCTTATGGAAGCATTGCAGCTATGAAATTCTTCCAAACTGACATCAACTGGTGAGAAAGCTAACACACTATTATCTTTTAATCCTCATAACCAAGTCCCTCGGAGAGTGCTTAAAGCCGTCGGTACCCGGTTGCTTACTTATAAGCACACATGCACATGCTTTCTTAGCAGTCAGGTAAAACCAACAAACTAAGCAACCTGTTTATCTTTACGAGAACTTAATCTTCTCTTCAACGACCTGCATACTTGGTATCGACGTGCTCCGATTGGTTAGTGTATTAAATATATGAGATTAGTAGTCACTGGCTTGAAGGGGAGGGGCCCAAGAATCACACAATGAGGAAAAGGCTGTTTTTTCTTTTGTGCTCTTCAGATATTCTACTTTACCCCCAAAACATTGTCTAAAGGATCACATGCCGATTATGCCTCCGTAAATCCTCGAATGGTCTATGTACCAGGGTCCTTGGTCCAACATAAAAGGAAATATATCCCGAAATGCTATTTAGTTGAATTGTACAGAAAGCAATCCCTTGTTTTATCGATAACCCAGATTTTAAAAGTTTGAGCTTTATGATCCAAGTGTCCAAGCCAAGACTTATGCCACCCACCTCGTAGAGTTCGTGTGACCCATGTCTGACTGCGATCCATTCCTCCTCCAGACGACCGTCATAATAACGCATACTCGCTGTCTCAATGAGATGTTAAACGATTTTAAATGGCGTAATATTTTGGTAGCGCGCCAAAAAATCGTAGTCATGAGTTTGCGCGCCAAAAAGCACGGCTTCGTTAACATTAGAAATAACTTCTCTGTATCAAAATTTAATACAAATATCCCAATTCATTGCGGCAGCTTTCGTTTATACATACCCTGTATCCTTTTGATAAACTAGTTGGCTTAATTAACATAGGCCTACCCTATCGTTAAGCAAAAACATTGGGTATTTACTGATACAGAAGATTTTAACCAATGTGGTCCATGAAATAATTTCTAAGGCTTTTATAAAATTAGAAGCGGTAAATAATCGATGAAAGCTATTTCATTGAAAGAAGGAAGAATAATACCTGCAAAAAGCAGAAAAAGATGCTTTCCAAAACAAATGTTATATATAAAGCTGTGTAGATTTTTGTCGCCCTAAATTTACATAATATATTTACGGGACCAGGACAATCAGAAAGTGGTGGAAAGTGTACAAAGGCAGGGAGAGGGTTATAATCTCATTAAGACAAAGCAGTAAGACCATGAGATAATGCAGAACAACACGAAAACAATTTTTCATACGACTTTTTCTTCTTTTGAGGTAGACTTAATCAATATTCCTGCAATCATTCTTCTTTTCGTTCGCTTCAGTTCGTCTAATGACATGCACTGATAATGATTTACTGCATGTACCTAGACATCCAATTGCTGTGATTAATTTCTATCACATCCATGGGCAGTGGCGTAGCCAGTCATTTATGAGTAGGAACAGTGGCGTAGCCCCAGTCATTTGGAAAGGACCGGCATCATGGGGGAGGGGGGTGTCATTAGCCTTACTTGATCAGTGAAATGTAGGCCTACGTAAAGGCCGCAGGTTAGTGTTGGGTGGGGCAAAGTAGTTTTATCATCTCCTTTTTAAGTTCTCCTTCACTCTTCTTCTTCTATGTGTTTTTTTTTTTCTTCTCGTCATTCATGTTGGGGCACATACCTACTTGCAGCTACGCCACCGGGCAGGGGAAGAGGACGCAAATTCTAAACATTTAAAAAACATCTTTCTCTATTATTGTATCATCTTTATATCGAGCAGGAATACCTCAATTAATGGAAGCCTGACATGATAACACATATAATGTCTTCATTCATAGAACTGTTGAATGTAAATAACACCTTGAAAATGAGAAGCGACCACATGACTCATTAGTTTTATCATTCTTACATCATGTTATCATGACAATTAACATGCTTTGGCGTCTCGAAGTGTCTCTTTCTACCCAGGGACATGCTATAGGTCCATGTTCTACCTTAACAAATTCCGCTGGCGTTAAGTGAGGGGGGAGGTGGGCTCCCTCATGTTTCATTTTTTCTTCAAATTATTACTTGTGTATCCTATCATATAAAGTGAAAATTTCCGATGGATAAACTGCCCCCCCCCCCTCCCCAGCTATAAGTCTCGAAGATGTCTGGACGACCCTGACAGCTCCAGAATGTTCCAGCCAGACAGAAAGACATGCAGGGATGTTGCGTTGGAACAGCCCAAGCGGACAGGGCTTGAATTCCTGACGTGTGTAAAGACATCTGGTGAAATCTACATCCCGCCAATTGCGTCAATGAAAGGTTAAAGTTCAAGGTATCGTCTGCTAAAAGTAGAGCAAGTTTACTACAATGTTTTGATTCACATGTCTGGTTTGGGACTATACCGTCGTGAGGCCAAAAGGCGCTTAATCCACTTTGGCCTGAAATGGGTTCTTTCAAAGCGGCTATATTGTCTTTCGATCGAGTCCGTTGGAGGACCACATACCTACTGTGGTCTCATCGTCATTTTAGCAGGCTTTTTGTTTATGGGAGGCTATAAATCTAAGATGTCAAGCGATACCTCACCACAAAAGATGACACAAACATGCAAGACAAAAAAAAAAGACAAAACATACAAATTTACAGTTAATCATCGCGATCACTAAAAGTGGATTTGGCGCCTTTTTCCATTAATCTCTTCACGGATATCGACTTGCCGGATAATGACTTTTCAATGAGGCGTTTCGACTCGCACGACATGGATTTTGGATGATGCAAAGATGATAATGGCATAATGAGTTAAACCAATTGTGGTAATTATCGAAAGTTCAATATCGTAACTTCAAAATGTGCCATGTTTAATAACCGAGACATCTTTGTCGATATTTCTCTCTGCTAGTTTCACTATGTTTAGAACATATTAAAAGTAATAGAGTCTCAGTAAAAATCAAAGATCAACCTACAGATCAAGCATAAGGAGTATACATCAAAAGAGAGGACGAGAGAGGGAGGGGTGGGGTGGAGCGGGTGAATAGGGATCGGGGAAGGGTGTCGGACTTATAGGGGGTAAGGTAGAGACAGTAGACAGCGAGTGAGAGTTTTGAAAGAGTTTCGAAAAAATCAAATACAAATACCGATAATAAAGGCTGGTGAGGATTCGAACTGAAACTGCAATCACCTCCAAGAAGCAGGAATAGGCGTATGAGGCAGGGGTGGCAGGGAGGGTGGCCTTTAGAGCTTTCCCAGTTCCGCCTGAGAATTTTGAAATTTCCATTATCCCGGGAATTCGCCTGATTTGTATCTCTGAGGTCAACTCTTCTCAATGTTCATATCTAGTATGACAAACTTGACATTTTACCTGGACAAACAGGACATCGGCCAACCCCAGCTAGCGAAATAATTGTGCTCTTAGGCCAATGGAGTTAGGCATGGTGTAAGGTTAATGAGGTGATAACACGTCAGTCATGACGCGACCGATTACACCAACAAACCATCGATGAATTACGGTGTATGGCTACTGCTTTAAAACAATAGGGACTTTTCGATATGCACGTTCATAAGTGGACTGCGACGTATGCGGTCATTTTTAAGCAGGGTTGACGAGGCACGCTGACTGTACGTTGTTCGTTACCTTTCCGATGTTACACAACTACGACGCTCGCTTAGTTAGCGCGAAACTGGATCGAATAGCTAAAGATATAACACCAAATTCGGTGCATGGAACTGTTCTAAAAAAATATGCTGCAACAGATTAGCGTTGCATAAATAAAATGTGTTCACTTTATGAATTATTCTGCTTAGTGAGCGCGAAATTCGATCGAAAAGCTAAAGATTCAACACACCAAATTCGGTGCATGGGACTAATCTCGAAAATTATGCTGCAACAGATTGGCGATGCACAAATAAAATGTGTTCATTTTATGAATTATCCTGCAACAATTTTGATTTAATGGAAATTACAGACACGAAAATGTGTTCATTTAAGAGAATTCACGCTTCCACCACTCTCCAGTTCTAGAATTAGGTCAATTGGGTCCATTTAGTGACTTCAATGTGATGTTTCGTGCCTACAAAAGATTGTTTACGAACATGTCTCGTCACAGTTTGCGAACGACGGCAAAACAAGGGCGAACGCGTTCGAGAATTCTGCTATGAACGATGAGCTCGTCGATGCGCATGCGCACTGCTTCAAAAGTGACCACATACGTCGCAGTCCACAAATCGAAAAGTCCCTAATAGCACAGCAATGATTTCATATGGATGGCTTTAAGCGAAAAAAATTGCATGTATTGAGAAAAATGTATTAATGAAGAAATATGTAAGTGTTTTTACATGATCAGAAAAAGGACAATCTCTTCTGAGAATTATGGTCTAAATGATCGATTTATCTAAAACTTTGATATTTTCTGTATGTTAAGCATCTTTCAGGTATGAATGTTTTTTATATAAAACTATTTATTATGTGTTTATGTAATTACTTTTTGTAATCCATAATCTTTCGCTAGATTATGGTAACAAATAATTTAAACGACGCGTTGTTATGTTCAACAAAAAATGAGGTAAGACGAACAACATCATAATTTCTTCTGAAATAAACAAGGTCACATTGTTGTGATAATGACTTTATAACAATTCAATATCTAATTACTTTAATCAAAGTTTCTGTTTTTTCCTCGTGATTTCTGAATGTGACGTGTCACCACAAGAAACGGTACTCTCCCCCTCCCCTTCTCTCTCTCCCCCTTCCCCCTCCCTCTCTCTCCCCCTCTCTCTCTCTCTCTCTCTCTCTCTCTCTGTACACCTCTCTCTCTCTCTCTCGCTCTCGCTCTCTCTCTCTGTCTCCCTCTCTCTTACTCTTTTCTCTGTTTCTATTTTTCCCCTCCCCCTTCTCTCTCTCTCTATCTTTACCAGTGGCGTAGCGTTAAGCCTGCCACTGATGTCCTTTTGCGAGACATTAATCTACATTTGCCACTCTCCACCCAGGTGTTAAATTGGTACCCGGTTGGATGCGAACGTTAATGTGGTTGAATTGGAATGTGTGCTCTTGTAAAATGGCGCCTGGCATGAATACTGCACAGAGAGCGGAGCGTATGCACTATCATGTGTTATGTGGATTTGCAATCAACTACAATGACAGGGGTAATAATAATTACAATGTAAAGCGAATAGAAACATAACATTAAGCCTTATACAAATATGACAATTATTATTTCACCACCCGATTGGGGGCACATACTCCCTTGCCCCTCCAGATATCAGCACCACTTCTCTGTTCATAACGATAAAAAAGATACTCGTACGATACGAAATATATAGGCCATCACAGAAGGAAGTTCAGACTTTCGTAACACCAATCAAAAATTCATATCACTGCTCATTATGAAGACATGTAATCCTCTGGTTCAAGTTTAATGTGTATAATCCCATGGATCTGATGGTTGAGAGCTGAGGCTTAAAGGTTGAGCCTCGTAAAGACATGACGTCGTATAACCGCGGCGTTTTTGGTGTTTTTTTTAAATACATTTCCGTATCTTAAAACGCAGAGCTAAGTGAATACGCTTTTGTCTCTAGTTGCACTCAGGTGCCATTTCATTTGCACGTACAAAAACATTGCTCTTTTTTTTTTTGGGGGGGGGGGGGTTCGGCTTACCATGCAATTTCAATTAGTTCACGATAATGAAAGTGACCTTCTCACAAAGTGCAACAACGCCATGTTGACGCTGGAATTTTGAAGAAGACAAAATCTGTTTGACATGAACGTCACGCACCCCAATAGAAAGTTAGATTATTCGCCATAAGTGCGCAATGTTTTTCAGCGAAGAAACCAGAAATACAGAATAAGTTTACAAAACAATAAATATTCTCAATATTATCGTCATCAGATGAAACACTTAAAAAGTAAATGTTTATTCGTTGGTCTCATGTCATGGGCGTACACACAAAGCCGTCTTCGCCTCCTTCTAGTTTCTTAATTATTTACTGAACTGATCTCAATGCTTACCAAATTGTACCGATACAAAAAAGGAATAAAGGTGAATATCAAATTGAAAGTCTTACTTATGCATTAAAATGATATTTCAATGCATGGAAACATTTGCCATTTCTACCTTACATTCTAGTCATCATTTTACACGTTTGCCGATTCAATCAACAAAAAGAGGAAAATCATTCCAGTAAAACCACGGTAATAGTAAGCTTGCACTTCCAAGTTTTCAGATGATTATGCACTGACTAAAATATAACATTGGGAACATTTCGTCGCTGTTTTCACGAAGTGACGGTAGTGAGGAAAATCGTAACGCAAAGTGAATGCAATTTTTTTTCACTACCGTCACTTTGTGAAAACAGCGACGATTATTCTTAAAGGCAAACTATTATTAAACGCCTCTATATGCTCAGCAATACAAATTATAAGGGCTGACCTGCTTTCCATTTTCCGACTTGTGTACACCTTCGCAAAAACAAGATGTGCTGACCAGGGCGTTCCATCCCATGAATTGTAGATATTATAGATATAATTGATTAAATGTTTGCATCGGGAATCGAACCGCGAACTATGTGATCCATAGTCCAGTGACGCGACCACTATACCACAACTCCAATCATCGTACAAGTTACGTGCTTTAGCCTCATAACTCATTCTTGTAACTTATCGCGAAGATGTGAATACACAGTGAAAGCACATTTCTGAATCACCATCTGAACTGCAATGCCCAACTATGCCACTCAACTGCAAACATTTAATTTTATTACATTCACGATCAATAACAGAACCAATTAGATTTTCCTTTCATCACAGGCTTGAAACCAAGGGAATTACTCACCAATCCTCTCCGTGTGAGTTTACTTCATGAGTTAGGAAAGGGAGAGAAATCTTTGTATGCGAATAGGATTTATTTGGATTCTAAGTAGCTCTAGAGCTAACCATTTACAAAGTGCTACGAACAGAATAGTGGCTTTTCGATGATAAAGAAAGAACTTTATTTCAACTTTCCCATTCATTTTTAGTCAGTTTAATGTAGGGAGAGGAGAGAGAGAGAGAGAGAGAGAGAGAGAGAGAGAGAGAGAGAGAGAGAGGGTGAAGGCAAAATGTTGGATAATCAACACAAAGTTCAACTAAAACAAGTCTTCTCAAAATAGCCATAAAAGGGCTGACCATCGTGACGTTAGTTGTAATGAAGTAACGCTGCTATGATTATATTTCAAGAACAATTTGAAGTTTACCTCTAAGGCTGAATAGAGAACCAAGGATTGAATAAAAGAACATTGAAATCAACACGAGAGATATTTATCGCGTGGGGTATCGGGACATACTTTTTTGTAGTTATTTCATGCGTAATTTAGTATGTTTTGAAGGGCGGTTTTTGAAAGAACGGGTGTACACTATATAATAACAAAAATATAACTCTTTATAACTTTTTTAGTTTTATCTTTGTCTGATGTCCCATTCGGTTGTGACACCCTATTTTACACTGATTGTTTTGTATTAGAGGTTTTAATCATTACACTTTTCAACTGTTATTAATTGGACGACATATTCCTATTACACTTTTTATTTCCTAATCAGATATTGTCTTATTTCATCTTCTTCTCATCTCATCTTCTTTTCATCTTATCTTATTCTCATCTCATCTTCTTGATCCGTTTCTCTTGATTTGTCAGACCTGCAATGTAAGGATCTCATGACCTTCAGCTGACCTAGACAAAGTTCGTTGCAACTTGCAAGCATCCGAGACAAAGTGTTTTATAAGATGGCTTTTTTTCTGGCAGTAGGCCAAATACTACATACCATTAGCTATATCATGGCTATATCGAACACTGTCCAAATGATACACAGTGAAGGAGCAAGACAAACTGTATTATTGACAAAACTTGGAGATAATTAAAAAACCTTAATATTATATTTTTTTTAAATGTGTGCCCATGTTTACTTGAATTACTTGATATCTATTGTCATATTTTCCTGACGAAAACAAAAATGGGTAAATGTTTTCACGGAAGAAATGGCGACGTAAATCTATTTTTATAGTGATAAAGAGTTGAGGTGGATATTGTCAAAGAATTCGTTGATTGAGTATCCTCTCCATGAAAACTAGAAAAAGAATTGTGGCTGGACTCAAGGCCAGACGGGTCTTTTCAAATGTATTCATGCACAAAATATGAACACAATTTGATTTTCTGTGGTTGGAACCGAAATGAAAACATCTCAAAGAAACGGTTTTAAATACCATGTCTGTAGAGAAAAAGAGTAAAACGATTGAGAAGAATAATTTGTCTGCCTTTATTGATCATTGTGTATTGACGTGATTAAACGGACTAATCGTGATTCAGAAATCCGGTGCTGAATGGACATCGCTGGAAACTTGTCAAGATTGCCTCATTTCCCACAAGGTGCTGTTTCAATTGCACCCACTGAGGGGCGGATTTATTTAAATATATTGATCTGAATTTGAACTCTCATCTTTAAATCTCAAGGTTCACCCATCATTACTTGTTTTCAGTGTGTCAAGCAAGATCGAGAAGTTGTAACGATCGCATTCAGGATTGGACAGGTGATTCTTTCTTAAATTAGATCGTTTTAATCTGTTCACTTCATCTGGTCCGATTAGACGTTTACCCGCCATGATCACATGATCAGAATTGCTTGCATCACTCTTCATTGCATGGCTAATTGTAAAAGGTTGCATCTCAAGCTGACATCGATGCCAATGACGTCATCGTCTCACTCATTTCGAAACTTCTTTTATTTATTGAATCGGATGAGATCATTCGTGCAATTTGAGAAGTTATTCGCTTTGACTCGCTTGATGATTTGCCTTCGTTTGGATGTGCGTGGTGTATAATTATCTTAACGCTACTGACCGGCTATGCCAGTCAAGAACTACCAAATAGGAATTGCATGTTTATATTTGTAGAGTACAAGAGAAAAAACGACTACGTGAAATATTATTGGCGTGACTGCAATTAGCGTTTGTTCAGGTTTCGACTTGCTTAGTTTATTTCACTTTGTCTTTCTCACCTCAAGACGTTAAGGAGGTTTCATCGAACTATACAATAACTTGTTCACCTTGATGTACAACTGTAGATTGCTGTAAAAAAGTGACAAAGTTGTAAACGACCGAACTGTAATCGACCGACATCTACACGAAGTTTTCTTCCCAGGTTTGTAGCTCCTAATTTTACCGTGCAGTTGACTTGCCACGTATAATTATGTTAAGTCTTCGTAGAGTATCTAAGAATTTTGTTGAGAATAGCAGGTAGACACTCATGGCATTTAAGTTACTTGTGGCTCAGTAGTTTATTAACAGTCCACATGAAATACTAAGGTCATGGGTTCGAGTCCTGGCATGGTACTAATGTCCTTTAATAAAACACTGCCACTCTATACCCTGGAAAAATATGACATTATATGATGCCGGAAGCTACTTCGAACGAAATGTCCACATGTCGTTTAGCTAAAGTTATCATTTTGGTAAGAATATCGTCCTGTAATTGGAGATGGTGCACAAACTATTTGCATGAATGAATACGATGACGTGGAAATAGATACTTGTACTGATATTTATGTTCCATGTTGTGAATGTATTGTCTTTGTCTCGCACTGTAGATATAATTTTGCGGTCAGCATCACCTGATATACAGGTTTTGTTGGTGTTTTATCATTACTCTGTGAAGTAGATTTATTGAAAGAGGTCTATTTCCGTTTGGTGAAATACAAGTGAGTAGATTCATTAAAATGATAACCAAAGAAGATGTCGGAGTGTGCAGACGGCATGGTGTGATAAATTGATTAGAATGCATTAAACACAATCGCAATTACTTTAAAAAAAAACACCCAGAGCAATAAGCTCGTGCATGACCTATTGCATTGTACTAACATGACAATTCAATTCAATTCAATTCAAATGAATATTTATTTTCTTCCATTCAATTTGACAACATATTTGACATCTGAGGTATTACGTAGTCCGAACATGACTTCCATTATTATGATGTAGAATGGGGTATTGCAATTGCCCTTGTGTTGGTTATTCGATGTATTTGAGATGTTGTTATTACTGCTCAATATCTGCTCAATTTCAACAGAACACTATTGTAAGCTATGATAGCATGATTAATTCCTTTCACTGTGCAGGGTCCTCAGCTCTTTTGGAACATTCACGCGTGAAATTAAGGGGAGTTGATTCAATGCTTTGAAACTATTGTCATTTTAATACTTAATTACAAATGAACTCAATTCGAAATCATGAATATTTTGGGGATTCGTTTTCCTCGTGGATAGCGTTAGAGAATGTTTGTATTATCATTCGAACCAAATCTTGTGCTAAATTCAAAGATTATATTATCTGGATCATAAATAAAGGATTGGCAATTCCTTGAGAATAAATTAAAATCCTTAATTCAAGCTTGTATATTGTACCAAAAATACATAAATATTACGTTACCTGGGTGTATTGAGACATAATACAACAACATCTACAAAAACCGGTACAATAACAGCAACAGCAACAGCCATAACAACAAGTACAATAACAACAACAGCCACAACAACACGTACGATAACAACAACAAGAACCAAAAGAACAAATACAATAACAACAACAAGGACAGACCTTTTGGTATTCTTATGTACATTTGGATTTATTTGCTATAGTTTTTGCTACCTTATTAATTAGTCATCCCATATTCTCCTCCGCATCGTTTAATTAAAATTGTCTTTGTCCCTCCTTGTATTGTGATGATCACGATGATTGAATTAGTTGAAGCCATGAATCACCAATCAGACTCACTCCATAATTAAACTGATTAATATTCCTAGACCGTCACCCCCGACAAGTCTCATGATTGACGAGCTGAAAGCACGTTGTAGTATAGTTCAACGCCCCGGTATTATCAGTAGCCAGTTTTTCTTCGTTTGGGCACCATTTCACGTTTAATCACAAATGCAACCTTAGATTATTTCCAAATGAAACACTCGTTTCCAAAATGGACGTCGATTGACTTTTTGTTCCAGCATATTCGACACTCAAAATCAGTTAATAAGGCTAAATGCTCTGATGCTTTATTTTATGTCACTCATATTTTAATCTTAGTCGTTGTTGTAGCGCTAGTAGTAATATTAATAGTACTAGCAGTAGTACCGAGTAGTAGTACTAGCAGTAGTACTGAGTAGTAGTACTAGCAGTAGTACTGAGTAGTAGTACTAGTAGTAGTAGTAGTAGTAGTAGTAGTAGTAGTAGTAGTAGTAGCAGTAGTAGTAGTAGTAGTAGTAGTAGTAGTAGTAGTAGTAGTAGTAGTAGTAGTGGTAGTAGTAGTAGAGTAGTAGTGCTAGCAATAGTAGTAGCAGTAGAAGAAGTAGTAGCACTAGCAGTAGAAGTAGTAGTATTAGAAGTAGAGAAGTAGTAGAGAAGTAGTAATAATAGAAGTAGTAGTCAAAGTAGTAGTAGTAGTAGTAGTAGTAGTAGTAGTAGTAGTAGTAGTAGTAGTAGTAGTGCTAGCAATAGTAGTATCAGTAGTAGAAGTAGTAGCACTAGCAGTAGTAGGATTAGTAGTAGTAGTAGTAGTAGTAGTAGTAGTAGTAGTAGTAGTAGTAGTAGTAGTAGTAGTAGTAGTAGTAGTAGTACCAGCAGGAGCAGTAAGTAGTAGTAGTAGAAGTAGTAGTTCTTCTAGCGGGAGTAGTTCTAGCAGAAGTAGTAAGTAGTAGTACTCATGATAATTCTAACAGTAGTAGTAAGTACTTGGAGTATTAGTAGTAGTAGTAGTAGTAGTAGTAGTAGTAGTAGTAGTAGTAGTAGTGGTAATAGCGTTGTGGCGTGCACCTGTGATTCAGCCAAAAATGGAAGTTACAAACGCAGGTTCGAAACTGAGTCACGTCTTTCGGATGGTCCCAGACGTGAATAGTCATATCTGATCGATTGATACACGTCTGTAAAACACCCAATTTCACACTCACTAGCGAAGTAGTAGTAGTTGTTGTGGTAGTAGTAGTAGTAGCAATAGCAGCAGTAGTAGTTGTAGTTGTAGTAATAGTTGGTTGCCGTTGTAGTAGTAATATTAGTATTAAGTACATGAACCTACACTACATTTATTATCGTAGTTTTTTTTAAATTAAAAAAAAAAAAAAATGTTAGTAGTAGTAGTAGCCCGAATGTTAATTTTGAAAGTTTTCTCCCTCTTTTGTTTTCTTCACAGTTCACGCCTAAACCACCTGGCATCTGGCTGTACACCATGTTGTTACTTCTCGTCGTCTTACTCTGTGGGGCGGGAAGCGTTTCTCGCGTCAGCTCTCTCGCGGATGGCGAGACTTGTGAGCTGTCACACGGCGAGACTACCATAGATGTCGAGGTGGTGGACGATAACCTTCAAAGAACTCTTCGATGTCGGAAACGAGTTCAGGTGAACCAATGCGAGGGTAAATGCATATCACAGGTGTCTCCTACCGTCTTACAACATGGCTTTGATAAGGTGAATACAGATTTTGTTTCCTTTTTTAACGATTGCAAAGTCTTTCAGAATCCACTCGAGGGCAGTTTCAGTACATTATTGTATCGCCTACTATCGCCTATATTAATCGTTTTCGATTTGCGTAATATGTCATTGTCGTGTTCGCATTTTTCAAAGGGCTGCATGATTTTTTTTTTCTTCAAAAGTCTTTGCGATCGACTAATAAATCGCATCCAATATTTGTGTACTTAGTATATAAATATATATATACATCTCTCTCTCTCTCTTTCTCTCTCTCTTTTCTCTCTCTCTCTCTCTTTCTTTCCAATTATCTCTCTCTTCATCGCCTACATCTCGTTCTATCTCAGTCTCTCTGTTTGCCTTTCGTAGGTCTTTATTTATCTCCCGTAGTGACTTCTATCTTCTACTCGATTTAAACATATTGGCCATGACGATTCAATGAGCATTTAGCTTTTATAACACTCTTTGTATTGCTAATGGTATATGTGTCTTACCATTTATTTAATGTATTTATCTTTTTCTTCATTTATTTACACTGCCCCGTACTTTCCATGCCTTTTGCTCACACCATCTTTCACCTGTTCATTGGTATCATTTCTATGTATCTATGTCGTTCTTTGCTCTCCCAACTCTCTCTCCCTCTCTCCCTCTCTCCCTCTCTCTCTCTCTCTTTCTCTCTCTCTCTCTCTCTTCCTCTCCATCCCTCTCTCCCTCTCTTTCCCTCTCCCTCTCTATCCCCTCTCTCTCTCTCTTCCACCCCTCTCTCTCTCTCTATCTCCCTCTCCCTCTCTACCCCTCCCTCTCTCTCTCTCTTCCATCTCTCTCTCTCTCTCTCTCTCTCTCTTTCTCTTTCTCCATCTCTCTCTCTCTCTCTCTCTCTCTCTCTCTCTCTCTCTCCCTCTCTCTCTCTCTCTCTATCTCTCACACACCCTCTACATGCCCCTCTCTCTCTCTGTCCCCCTCTCTCTCTCTCTGTCCCAAGATCCCTCATAATTCTGCACACTTTTCTATCAATCGTGCATGGTACAAACACAAATGTTAAATCAAAATTCAAGGAGTGAACACATGTTCAAAGGGGTACGTTAACAAATTTAATATGTATAATAAATATTTATATTTATATTAGTTTATCATATTATTATTTCATATTTATATGTATAATACACTGTCGCTCTTCGGCCGTTTTAAATCTTTGTTTAACCCTTCCGTTTTTAAAGTGTTATTCATCTCCATCGCCCACTTTATTTACTGTCTCCGTCCTCGCTATCTTCATTTCCAAGGCCCATTTCCCCCTTCCTCGTTCTTTTGTTAGAGTCAACATGAGCCCCTTGGTTACCGATCACACCCTCGCACAAGGCCTAGTTTTATGAATGGTGAACACTAAGCAGGACATTTCGACAAACATTGCAAATGCTCGAGGGAAATCATTGTAAGAGACGGATCGTAACATCCTGAATGTGTACAAAACCTGCCAATCACCCTTGCAAAGAAAACTTGACTGTTTAAACGTCAAACGAAAAATGAAGTTTAATATCCAGTGTCCACCCACTCTCACTATATTAACTGCAAAACGTAAATTAGTGAATGCTTGGTTCAGAGGCGGGGCTATACGCACCCCTTACAATCACCCCAATGCATTATGGTTAACAGGGTGCAATTTGAAAAGAAATAATCCGGAGGGCGTTAACACGTTCATAGAGCGTTCATTTGAGTCCCAATAACCTTTTTATGTGTGTGGGCGTGTGTGGGTGAGTGTGTGTGAGTATGTACGTTAGGTATATGCTTGTGTGTGTTCCCTGGGTTGTCATTTCGTAACATAATTATGTGTCAGGATTTGTTTCAAATGGTAATATATCGTTAAGAAAGCTGAAAGAAGAGATGCCGATAGGACATGTACTCCGTGAGTTTTATATTTTGCTGTCTAAACGGCCCTTCTTTTTTTATTCGGTCAATGAGGAAACACAAAGGCCAGATGTTTGTGAAGGTGGGCAGAGGTACACCTACTGTTATACGATCTTTATATGATATTATATGTGTAACGAAATGATTGAACAGAACCCAGTCATGAAATGAAAATGAAAGTCGATTTTAAGATGACGAGAATTTTGTTTGTTTATTTAGAATTCATGCATGATGTTTTTATGGGATGACACGTGAAGTTCCCTTTAAATCACTGGACTGATTTTACGCACTTAAACCTGAATTAAAATTAAGACGCTTTTAACAAATGCGAGCCAAAGATCCCAATTATGACCCAGGCAAAAGTATACTATAAATGTCGAGTGAATGCACTTTTCCTCCCTTTTCAAAGAAAAGACCTTAGATATCTTCAGATGAAGTACGGATAACCCGTTATATTTGGAATTGTTCCGTACCATTCCGTGCCATCTCCATTGATACAAAGCATATATAAGTAAGCAACGGATATCATATCGCACGGAAACATAATGGGAGGAATATGAAACACTTCCTACCCAGCTGCACACCAATGTCAACCAGTGTTAACAAGGTCTAAGTTAGCGACATTCCCTTTACGCTGAGTGTCTCCTTATATCTACTCCATTCAAATAATCTAAAGAAGGACCATGATTAATAATTAAAATCCCAAGTGACATCATGAGACGTTAAAGTAAATACTTTCTTTGTCATGATTTGAAAATCGAAATCCATCCGGTCTTCATGCCACTTTTACGTTTCATTCATAATAGAAGGTTGGCTAAAAGAAGTGGTCGGGAGCAAATATATAAACCGTTATGAATGATTTAGTCGATATATCTGAACAATACTGATATTCAAGAATTCAGTGTTTTTAAAGAAAAATAGTACACGATAGAGAGAGAGAGAGAGAGAGAGAGAGAGAGAGAGAGAGAGAGACAGTCCACCGAGAATTTAACCCGAAGGTTGAGAAAGAAAACGCTACTTCAAAGAAAACCTCAAGATACCATTGAGGCATTGTTATATTTGTTTACCCTTTGTGTATCATCGCACGGGAGTTCATATATTCATTAGCCTGTCATCGCAGTTCTCTCTTTGTTAACTCGTTATATTATTACTATTTAAAACTAGTTTTGCTATTGTGCGTATGCTATCTCGACACCGTAAGCCTGGTGAATTCGGGATAACTGAATATACGTTCGATTTTGGTCATTATTGAGGGCGATGAGGTTCTCATTCCCCTATTCATCAGGGAGTTCATGCAACTGTTATGCATTATCCAAAGGGAAATTAAAATGGGTCATCATGAATGGGAGATCAATAGGAGTCTCGATCCACAATGCCACTCAATTCTATTTCCATAGACAAATATCCTTAGAGGTACACACGAAAACCTGCTAAATGGGGGCAATATTGATTGAACATTACCTTTACATTACTTGTTTTTTTCCCTTCGTCATCATCACATTACGGTCCTGAGATAGGGCCTATATGGAGCATAACGTGAACTGAAATTTGCAAATTGTATCTAGTTTTTCTTTTTAGAAAAAAAAAGTAGTTATTTAGAAATCAATCTGACATGTTCATCGCATTGTATTACTTGTACTGCTGTTGTAAAAAGACGTTTCTTAACCTATATCGTACTCAGAAAAAAGTGTTTAATTCCTGATCCTACATTTGTTAGGAATTAGGATCATAAGTACTTATTAATGTATGTTAAGATTCATTTATAGATTTGAATATCATTCGAGCGTTTTGGCTCGTAGATTCTATTCAATGATTACATCGATACCTTTGATCGAAGCTATTCGTATAAGAAAAGAAATTAAAAATACAAGTGGAGCCTAAAGGGATGGTTGAGTTCTGTTTTCAGACCGCAAATGCCTTCAAAGTGCATGGTTATTGCTTTTATTCTTATCTTTGACATTTATAGTGCCCTTTTAGAACCAAAAATTGCGATAAAGGTAATTTTAGACCTCAAAATGTGTGACATTTAGCCAATGCGATCATACCAATTCAGCTCTACTTTAAAAAAAAAAACACGGTGACCGTTAATTAGTTATTTAATTAAAAATAACAATACATGAGCCGGCTAACTGTGGATAATATAAGCTACACGAAAATGCCAACAAAAAAGCCAACATCGGCATTAGTTGAAATACGACGTAAAAGGTGTTATTTCGTTTTTTTCAACGTTTTTTTCAAATGTTTCAAAATATCCAATATTTTGTGGTTGTACACAAGTATTATTAGAAATCGTTATATTTCAGCCGTCTCTAAACCGATTTTGATCAAACAAAGATGATTTTGTCATTTAAATATTATGTTCTTTCGGATCTGACACTCAGTTTTTCATTATCTCACAAAAAAAATATTTTGTGTAGCGCCCTCTGCAACAGAACTCAACTATCCCTTTAAATCATCAGTGACGTGCCGTGGAATGTGGAATGTGGAAGCTTGTGGACTTTTGTTTACCTTATGTCCTCGTTCTGTGTCCAACATACCCTTACCTACGTGAGTTTGATGCATTTTGTAGTGGTCATTAATCCTATCTCTCTACATGTCACTCAATACGATGACCAGTATTATAAAACACGCCTGGCCTCAAGAAATGAGCACCATTCTTGTAACAGACACGTGATGACACCATAAAAGTTGAAGGTGTCGATAAGTAGCATGTAAAGTGCTCGAGGAAGAAGATGTTGGGCACCATGTCTTGCCACGTTTATGTGCTTGGGTACCCAAGAAATGTACCAATCTATTTCATTTCGTTTCATTTCATTTCATTTCATTTTATTTCAACATGGATGACTTGCTTCAGCTAATGGCTATTTGTCTGCAAGTCCGTGCATACATAATACAAAATTACATACGAAATATATACAATTGAATATAAGACGCAATACAAAGTATACAAATACAACAGTGCCTCAGTCACATTTTTGCGTATTTGGCTTGCGTATTACTTTGTTTTTATGGCAAGCCATTTTAACATTTATTCCTATTTCTTGATATAAAAAAATACCATTGCTTTACAACAGAAAAATCATTTAGTTTAAGCATATCTGCTTGCTTGCTCAAGTCAAGGTATTCATCAATTAAGATTCCAAGGTATCTAATTTGCGTTACTCTTTTGATTACATTTGTTCCTATACCAACATCAGGCACATATTTCTTTCTAATCCGATTTCTACTCCCTTCCAACAAAAACTCGCTATTCAAAACGTCTAGAACAGCGCTTCTCAACCTTTGAAAACTGGAGGCCTACGTTGGCTGATAGAAATATTTCAAGGCCCACCTTACAAAACACTTGAGAAAAAATATCAATAAAACATGACACAAGAAAACAGAGGACGAATTGTAGAGGTAAGCAGTGGTGTGTGTAAGTATTATTGCGTCCTTCACCTGCACATGTTTATCTAGGTCTTCCCAACTGCCCAACTTCCCAACTTCCCAACCAGCGAGTGAGCATGCGAACGAGCGGTAGATTTGGGCGTGTTTAACCCTGAAACACGCTATTGTCCTTTTTATCCATCACGGGTAGAAAAAATCGCAAAGGAGATATAAAACCACAGGCAGGGGGGACCTGAGTATTTCTGGTTGAATATTAATCATCCTGTGTATAAATCTCATGAGTGTGCAAAGTTAGCGAATCGAGCGAACAAAAAAGAAAAGACATTTTTATTATGGTACATGTAAATCTAAGCTGAATTGCAGCTGTGTCATGTAAGATCACACATTCTTTTAAAAAAAATTGTATTATTATCTCGAAAAACATAGGCCTATGTCTTTCTGGCCGACATCCCGGCCCATCAGTTTAGAAGCGCTGGTCTAAAAAGTCCCATATTGCTTAGAGGAAGGTGGAAGGCGCTTTCTGAGAACAGTTTTTGTTATTTTTATTATTATCATAACCATGATAACTGGGTTTCAAGAATGGCATGGTCCCGTGTTATGTTTTTTAATATTTTGCGGTTAAACAAAAGTGTGTTTAAGAAAATGCTACTATAGTTAAAAAGAAATAAAATATACTCTCATGAATTAATATTAGTTCACTGAACATGGGAAAATCAGTGGTGTAACCAGCTCTGGGTGAAGTCCTTCTAAGCCGCACAGCCATATGCATATATGTATTATGAAAAATAGATAACAACTTGCAGTAGATTTCAATACAACATAGTCCTACAGGAATTTTTTCAATACATTTTCCCTCTTACGTATTTCATTTTTTTAAGCCTCCAATGTGAAACTAAAACAATCAAGATGAATACAGTCTACTAGCTTTCGAACTATGACACGAGATTATGTGATACTATTTGACAGAGAAGAGGCAGGTACATGTAGCTTAATCACGTGTTAAAGATTTATGAAGTCGCTTGTTTCACAACTTATGGTGCTTCGCATTGAAAATATGCACCACAGTTAGACGATGGCAATGTAACTTAAATCCGCATTACTAAATTTTGTAAAGTTACCCGTAGTGTGTTTACCGCTAAGATTGTCACCATTTCGATGGCATCACAAAGAACAAAATCTG
The DNA here is from genome assembly GCF_000002235.5 of Strongylocentrotus purpuratus. Lineage (NCBI taxonomy): Eukaryota > Metazoa > Echinodermata > Echinoidea > Camarodonta > Strongylocentrotidae > Strongylocentrotus > Strongylocentrotus purpuratus. The sequence continues at coordinate 31,209,795 of NW_022145604.1, read as the reverse complement.
ATGTACCTGTTCTTTTCATACTACTTACTTTAAAGTAAGATGACTTTGTATCTCGCGTTCTATAATTTCCTCTGTTCATATCATGTAGCCCCTCCCCACACCCCTCCCCCGCACCCTCGCCTACATGGTATTCACTTAGACTTGAGGCATGGATGAATGAAGTCAGGAAGACGTGACGTGTTTCTGAGCTAATATTGACCAATTAATCACACTTTCATTGATATCATCCTCTCCCCCTCATCGCATCACATTAGTACTGTACTTTATTCAGGTTAACACCCTATCCACGTGACCTACGTGCTCTCTCAATGATCTTCATATATTAAATAGAATATTACAGGGTACATGCATGAGTGCATGGTACAGTGGTGGTTTGGGTCACGTGGTACTCTACCCGCTCGTTAGTCTATCATACCAGTAAGTGGTCGTCACTCATCATTATTCGTTACCATAGTGATGGTACCAAGAAAATGTGGTGACGAGAAAGAATTTTTTATGGGAACTCTTTATTCCCTCATAACTTACCACCTAAGAGAAGCATGCACATTTTTGTTAATATCAAATCTTACAATTGGCTTATTTGAAAACTTATTCTAAGTTTTATTTTACTTTATTTTGTTTCATTTCCAGTTACGTTAAGGAGTATAACAAAAGCTTAATAGCAAAGAATACAAGCAAACCGGAGTACAATAACTAACAAAAAAGAAGGGTAAAGCGAAACCAGGAAATCCCTGCAGTTCTATACTCCGTAATGTCCCGGTATTCATTTTCTAGACATATACATGGTATATCGGTAAACTGTTATGTTAAACAAGTTATAAAGGGTTGTCATAAAAGTGTAAGCTTGTCAACAAAAGTTGAAAAAAAAATTTGTAGGGGGATTCATATAGTAGTGAGAGAGTGCGTTACAACGCCTTATACCCCGCTTCTCTGGCATTATCATGGTGCTACATAATTTACATTCAAATTAGTCACACCGGAAGAGAGGCAAGACATCACATTAATTAAGTTTGCTCTTCACACTGCTCTCCTCCCGAATTATTAATGATTAATAATATTTAAGAAGTCATTTTTGCGAAGGTGGTGTGAATTACGGATCCGCTGAAATTGCGATTGGACGCTCGTGTTCATCATTTTCTCGAAACCTCTTAACGCATGAGTGTTTCATCTACCTATGTAAACAATTTCCATATCTGTGTAAACACTGGTAAAAATGATACAATATTATGAGCGCACACCCTAACTAACACCGTCATTTCTTCTTTTTATCATTCCCGTTTCTCTAATTCCCTCCCACCTCTACCCCTCTCTTTCTCTCTCTCTCTCTCTCTCTCTCTCTCTCTCTCTCTCTCTCTCTCTCTCTATCTCCTCTCTCTATCTATCTTTCTTTTTCTCTTTCTCTCTCGCTCTCACTTTCTCCCTCTCCTCCTCTTTCTCCCCCTCTCCCTATCCATTTCCTTTATGTATATGTATATTTGCATCCTCGAAGGTCATGATGTGTATTTTGGGGGGATGATTTATCCCATTTTCTTTCCTGATTTTGATGATTATATTTTTTCTTCTCTTGGACATTACATCTTATTAGCATTACGTTTGCCTTCATGGAAACATAACAAACATTTTAAAATTTGAAGGTCTATAATGAATTACTTTGCCTCGTGATATCGAACAATTACATCTCGATGAAGACAAACTTTGAAACGAATTTCGTTCAGGGATTTTCTCCCAGATAAAGAGGATACATGAAAGGTCATAATATGAAGGATTGTTAGAGGGTTGACAGGAAGTAGAGCAACCAGAGGAAAGAGGGAAGTCCGTGTAAGAATGGTACCTTTTTGAGATCCATGAAGAAATAGTCGATGGCAAACCTATCGTCGTGGAAACATCCAAATCAAAACCACCTGCTTACAACGCTATTTCCGTTGATGCTCGTTTTAGATGCTCAAGGAATTCCCGACTTGGAACAAAACCGAAGAGAAAGAAAGAATAATTGTTTTGTTTCACTGAGTCACGTTAGAATTAAACAATTTGGATGGTTCCCTAGGCGTTTTGTGTTCTTATAAAGGTCTCGATCGAAATATTGACTTAAGAAGTGGGAAAAAGGGTTCATAATCTAATAAAATAGTACTAGTTTGAGTGAGCTTTAAAATTGTAAATATTTGATTGAAACTATGTTCTTTTTATCAATAGGTGTACATTTATTGTAAAAGACTATCTGTAGTTTATAATGCAAGCAAAACATGAAAATATTTTAAAATGTTCTCACCTTAAACCTATAATAAAACCAACAGTTTTCCTATTATTTTGACGGGTAAAATCTGAGCACGTGTCACATGAACATAATATTGGATCTAAGACCAAAGACCATGAGGTTGGCCACACGAAAGCTAGTTTTATTAACCGGTTTGAACAAAAGGAGGCAACAAAAGAACCGTTGAGCGATTGTTTTTGAAAAGTTTATCGCATATAAATGAAACTACTTCCGTGCTGTCGGAGATAAATGATTACGAAGTGCAGCTTTTAGTCCTTCTTGTTGCAAATAATTTCAAAATGCATACAGTAGTAAAATAACAGAATAATTCATTTTAAATATACAGTAACAAAAAAAGGTAGATTTGTTACTTTCAAAATGTGGTTCAGGATTATTTTTTTTAAGATTTTGAAGATTACAAGATTGTTCATTTTGTTACGGGTTTAGTGTAGGTAACCCTTTAAAAGAGGGATAGAGCTCAAAACTATTTTGCATCTTTACAAGAATTCTACCATCTCTTTCAAGAAAGTAATCTAGAAATGCGTTATCTTCGAGCGCATCAATATGCCTTTAGGGATTAACTACTTCATATTCTTTACAGACTATCTTCTGTTCTTTGATTGCTATTTCAGAAATGTCACTGTTGCAGAGAACATGGGATGGTTCACAAGAAGGTTGTCATGACAAACTGCTATGATCACGCCCTAGGAATCACAGATCCAGATTTCACTCACCAAGTGACTCTAAAACAACCCGAAGCTTGCCGTTGCCAGATCTGTACATTCTAAGATTTTCCCATATTTGGTTTTTACTATATTTGTTCACTGAGAGGTTTTCCTATGTATTATATCCTTCATAATTGTATGTATTGTAAATGATTTTAATGTTGGTGTTTGGAAAGTAAAGGACCTTTGTTTTTCGTAATTAATTAATCAATGATTCATTTTATAATGATGTCATTCTGACATATTTCTTTTTGTAAAATGCTGCATTAACATGAGTAAGGCTTTATCAAAACATTAAATGACCTATCAACACTTTTAAAACTAAGGCATGCCAATAAACAAAAACGATGAATGTCCAATTCAAGATTTATTTTGCTAATATTAAGCTTCATTTTATTTGAATGACAGGTCAGATAAAGATCATTTTAGACGTCAGGTTTTAAGATCCTCTTGAAAGTCTCCGAGGAACGCGAGAAATCAAACCAATCTATAGTTTATCTTTATCACCAAAAATACGAATGTTAGGAATTTCAAATGCAGACGTGTACTGTAATGTTTAAAGCTACTACTCGCTTCATGTAGGTTTAGTGTTAAGATTGATGTAATTAACACAATAACTATGAAAGGAAAGATAGCATAACTGTACTCGGGTCAAGGGTTAACGTGAGATTAGTAGTGCCTTTTTATGCTGACGGGTTTTATAAACGCATTTTAAAACAAAGCAAAATAAACTACTTCGAACACACTATTAAAACAAAATTGATTTTGCTTGAACTGTTCACTATTCTTCAAACATTATTTCGATGGATTTATTCACAATTTCAATAATTCTATTATATATTTTTTTAAAACGAAGTTGATAATACTAGTGTGATTTTATGGTTAAAGAGTAATGTGTACGATACATGAAAGTGTCCTGTCATAAAGGGAATGATATCCAGTTAATCTATATTTGATTAACGGGAAATTAAACCTTAATATCAAATACTCTGGAGGAAAGTAGGACAAATCAGAGAAGTAGACTGGGAAAAGTTTTAATTAAGTCGGACAAATATTGAGAAAGTAATACATTTTCAAAAGGTGCAATCACTATAGGTATGGGCTCTACAAAATTGGCTGAATCGGTAATATCTCTGCGATGTAGTAGCGGACAACTCTCCTGTTTGTTCCAAGACACGAAATTACTAAAATTTATATTTTATACAAATTTATGTCTCAGAAAGGTTTATTCTCTTTGGAGGACCTGTAATAATGATAAGCTATCCATAATATATTTTTAGTGTTGCAACAAGAGAGAAGGCTCTTAGGAGAAAAACAGGAATAAATGATATTTTGTACACAACAAAAGGGAGATTTATGCGCGACTACGCCACAGTCTCATGACCAAACTGCCAAATTGAGATTCGCATAGACTTATTAGTGATCTCATATTTAAAACGATGATAACTTTATTATTATTTGTTCGATTTAATTCGACATTTTATGTATCTTATTTTCTGCCTTAATAAAAATGAACTTATCACAAGGGATGGATTTCCTTTTTATGTCTTTAACTGAGGTAAAGATTAAGCCTTTCTTATATCAGAGCATCAAATTTTGTCAAAGTGAAAGTCTCTATTAAACGATTTTAGTTCATATATGAGAAATGTGCTCTTCAAAAGACCGTATAAATGGATTTATTCAGCTGCATCGTCTATATCTTCAGTAATGGCAAAGTACCCCCCCCCCTTAATCATCTGAAGAATATTGAATGTGAATATATGCTAAAAGTATGTTTACGTGCTTTTTATTTTTTTCAAAATAATTTTAAAATGAGACTTGTGTTATATTTTATGCAAAGTTGTAGCCTTTAATGGAAGGATCTTCTCGATAGAAAAGTTCCCCTGTAAAGATAATCTCTTCTCGGGTGATCACTTTGGCTGTCTAGTAGTATGCTTTCAAGCCTTTAAGAGCATGTTAAATGCCATTTTCAAATATCCCCATTGTTCACGAGTCTTTAAATCACAAATGACAAATAGGACTTTGAACTAATTACTAATCAGAAGAAATGAAGATCAGTGCCCACTCGTTGACTGGACCCATCCAGCTGAAAACAAGAACGAGTTCTAATTTGACGCCAATGTTATCTTCTAATTCAGAGATTGGTTTCAGTGTAAATAACACCTTACTAGTATCTATCAAATGAAACCTCTCATGACTTTATACTGGAGCTGTGATAATGCGATGATATTCATACAAAGTGTAAACATATAATAATGCGTGTTCTCTTACTTTTCAGTACTAGAAAGGGTAAAATTTCATCGATTTGTACGTAGTTTAGGTGACAAATTAGGTTCGCTTTACATTGTGATGGCGCTTGAAATTTTGAATGAAAATTAAAAGAACAAAATAGTAAGTATGGTGAATATTGTCAAATAAAATGTAAGATTATCTGTGAAAATAATGGGTAGGAACAATAAAAACGTCTGATATCAAGCACTTCATATTAATTTCAAAGTGTCTTTGGTTATCTAATCACGGGAGTCGCATTAGATGATATGGCTGTATGTACATGGTGACTGAGCAGGATCGGTAGTGAGCATGGTGATACTTCAAATTTCAAGTAGTATAAATCTAATTTCAAGTAGTATATCCAAGTGCATGCGATTGCAAAAAAATAATAACCAGCAAAGGACGTAATAATAGTAGCAGTAGTAGAAGTATTAGAAGATGTAAAAGTAGTAGCAGTAGTAATAATAATATTAATAGAAGTAGTAGTAGCAGTGTAAATAGTAGGTGTGGTACAAATAGAAGCAGTAGTAGTAGTACAGGTGAAGTAGAAGTGGTAGAAATGGTTGTGGTAGCAGAATTAGTTGGAGGAGAAGTAGTTGAAGTAGTAGAAGAAGTAGTAGTACTACTACTAGTAGTAGAAGAAGTGGATACTAGTAGAAGTAGCAGAAGCAGTAGAAGATGTGGAAGTAGTAGTGTTAATATTATTATTCATTTAATCAGTATCATTAGTAGTATAATTATAAGAAGAAGTAGAACTAGAAGTACTAGTAGTAGTTGTTGTAGTAGAAGAAGTAGAAGTAGTAGATATGGTAGTAGTAGTAGTAGTTGTTGTTGTTGTTGTAATAATAGTAGCAGTAGTAGTAGATGTTGTAGTAGTAAAATTAGAAGTAGAAGTAGTAGTAGTAGTAGTAGTAGTAGTAGTAGTAGTAGTAGTAGTAGTAGTAGTAGTAGAAGTGGTAGTAGTATTAGTTTAGGTAGTGGTAGTAGTAATAGTAGTTTTGGGTAAGGAATGGAAATTTAGTCTCTGTGTGTGTGGGAGGGGGTCGTTTGCGGATATCCGTGTGGGTGTGTTCTTATCTTCCGAGTGTGAGCGTTAGGAAAGGTGGATGGGTGTGGGTGTGCGTGTGCGTGTGGGTGTTTCGTTATTAATTGTTGACCTGAAGTTCATTCTGGATTACGCACTCATTGTAATACTGTTTTTGAATTTATCGTTTCTGTCTCCTTTTTTGTTGGGGGGGGGGGGGGGGCACTGAAGACATCTGGTATACTCCTTCAAAGCATATGTTACATCACATGTGAGCTAAGGCTTTTCAATATACCGATGTTATTATGAACTCGCTGGTTTTCTGATTCAACTGTGTGTTCAATATCGAAGGGGGAATTATATCTACACGTGCCTCTAATTTGAGACAATAATCGTTTTGGGCAAGATAATTGGGGCAATTTTAACGCTAATTGGGGCACCCGCTCGTCTTTGTTTTAACGTCAATTATGCATCCACTATTGACTTTCCAATGTCAATCTGATGCCAATCTGTGTGATGATTACGTAACAGGACATACGACACTTTGACACATTTTCATATACCCTGTTCACCTTCAAGATAGCACTAATTGTTAGTTTGAGACAAAAAATGCTTATGAAGCTTCAAGTATCAGCCATGGTACACTAAGGGACGAGAATCACCACCCGAGATATTAACTTCCAGTCGTGTTATAGAGTGGTGAAGTGTGACGTAATCACGTAATCTAATTTTTGAATTTCTCATTTTATCTTCATTTTCCGAAAGACCACCAAAAATAATGTCCAAACGCTGCAAAACAATTAAATAGGTTAAGTATAGATTATAACATTAGGAGCCAGAGCACTATAACACTGAGTTCCTATATGAAATCATTTTATCCAGGTGGTCATATCTCAGCCAATACTTTGATATTCAATTGGTTTTCGACATTTGGACATTATTTTTGATGCTCTTTCGGAAAATGAAGAAAAAAATGAGAAATTCCACAAAAGTTAATTATGACGTCACAGCTTCGGTAATCTATTTCTTTCCAAAGGAATTTACAATTGCCACATCGACACAGTACCGAGTTTTTTATTCCCGAAACTCAAAACGGCTACTTTAAAAACTTCATCTGGGTATGTAGAATGCCCTGATTCTTTGTCATTGTCAACAAATATCAACCCGAATATTTTACAATTAAATGCAAATTACAGAAGCTTGTTGTAAAGCTTACAAGAGCGCAACATCTTAATATGTAAGAGAAAATCATTTGTTGTCTTGAAATGATGGAAATAGATAATAACAAAAACATTCTAATACGTGTTATTAATCATTATGAATATTGAAAGGCTGTTGAATCTGTATAGTCGAAATTTTTGCCCAGAACTGTCATGCTGAATTACATGACATGAGTGCTTGTTATTTACAGTAATCAGCATATTAGGCTTTTTTTTAAAAGATAAAGCTAACTTCTGGTCATGCGGTTGCATTGTCAAAGAATCTTTCTGGAAGCGATAGGGAAAGGTTAATTATTAGCACCTGATAAAATTTGATTGAAAATGGCCTTCCTATGTCTTACATCTGTACATAATGTCTGCATATTTGGTAAATGTATAGAAAAGGAACCAAATTAATTAATTTCAGTCATGTTTACAGAACATCAGTATTCCCTATTCCATTATTTCATAACTCGTGAATGCTATTTCAAATAAGTTCTCCCTCAATCTGTAATTGGAATTCACTTATCATCACTCCTTCACAGTTCCCATATATGGGAAAAGTTAACAAGTATTAATAATAATGCAAATTGATAATTCAATTGATTTCCCCAAGTCATTCGGAAACGGTTCATGATGCGCGTACAAATTACCTTAATTGAAAAAAAAATAAAATACAAGAAATACAAAATAATTTGGCATTTCAATGGGGAGAGGAGATTGAAATAAAGTTAGTTTCTCTGATTTTTTTTAATTGTTTTTCAATTTCGTGCCTCAATATTTAGGGAGTAGCTAGCCATCTTATACAGGGAGGGAGGGGTGTCGAAGAAAATGGCAAAATATAGCTGCCATATCCATACAAAAAGAACTAACCTACATACTTTCGCAGCATACCAAATTAGCCGACAAGGTAATCATTGGTTCTAAGATTTACAAAATGTATTACCTTTTCCGATAATTTGCCGAAGAGAGCGAGAGATCAGTACACTTTCTGACACACTTACAGTAATTTAAAGGAGCAATTTGCAATTTGATTTCCTTACTACGCATATTTATTCTTAATTCATTTTAGTGGTACAGCACTAAATCGTCAAACCGGAGACCCGTTTCACAAAGCCTTTTTTAAATGACAAATGACAAATATCAGTGACAAATCTGCTGATAACCAATCAGAAGCAAGGATTTCGGTAGCTTATAACATCAACTGTCATTTGTTACTGATGAAAAGTTTTGTGAAACACCCCCTTGGTCGATTCATGATAATTTCCAGAATGAATTCGTTATTGAATAAAGTTTATATAGTTTTACAAATATGGCATGGACATGTTTTGTTTATACCTTTCGCAAAATCCCTAAAATCATGATAATGAAGATGAGAAAGCAACAATATTACCATGACAGTGATGATAATAACGGTCGCAAAAAGAGACGGTGTGATGACAATGATGATGATGGTGGTTGTGGTCCATCTCTCTCTCTCTCTCTCTCACTACCACATATCTTTATTTCTTTGCCTTTCTGGCTCTTTCTAACTTTCTCATTTCATTATACTTCTTCGTTCTCTCCCTGTATCCGTGCTCTCTCTTTCTCTCTCTCTCTCTCTCTCTCCCTCTCTTTCTCCCTCCCCCTCTCTCTCCCTCCCCTCCCTCCCTCCCTTAAACTGTATTTCGATCATACCCTATCACCAAGTCCTACAATCATGACAGGCTTATTGACATTATTAGCGTACATTACCTAGCCTTGATTTCATACGTCATCATCGTCCATCTCGATAACAGTCATTCATCAAGGTTGAACTCGAGGACGATGGTTGATGGGTGAGCTTGGATACGTCAGTGGATCAATGCAATGAAGGACTTCTTCATGAATGAAGACGATGATGTCATCAGAAGGGAATCAGTCGATCAATCGTAGGAAATGTGAAAGGCTGGAAGACTGTGGAGTCATTTGCTAAGCAACCCTCCCCCTTCCCAACCATGACAGTATTTTTATTTTTATCTCAGTTCAGTTCAATTAAAAAATGTTTCTTTTTTTTTAATGGTTCAGTGATGTATGAAAAAAGAGAGGATTGCAGTTATAGCATAATATGCTAGCGTCAGGAACACCTAATTTACCACATTTGTAATACAGTACAGCTCCCCCTCTCTTCCTCTCTCTCTCTCTCTCTCTCTCTCTCTCTCTCTTTCTCTCTCTCTCTCCCTCTCACCCTTTCTCTCTCTCTCTCTCTCATCCACTCCTTATCTCTCTTCTCTAAGTGTAAGTTCATTTCTCGTTAAAAGATTTATATGTTTTAACGCATTGGACTCCGTATTCATAAAAATCTACAAATTAGTTATGACAAAAAATATCAGAATGATGCTGCTCGTATAGTGACCTTCTCTAACAAAAAAACACAGTAACATCACATCCGTTCTCAACACACTCAATTGACTGCCATTAGTGAATTCATTATTTGCTAATTATTTTTCTTTTATTTCATTGTGTCCAAGGTACTGGTCTACAGTACAACATTACTTTTATAAATCATTAGATTCCCGTCTAGATTTCTACGCTCTCAATACTCCGGATTCCTTGTATACGCACTAAACTCAGCACTAAGTGCAGGAAAAGAACCTTTATTCATGAAGGGCCTTCACTGTGGAATGATCTCCCTCGAGAGATTCGTAAAAGCAGATCAGGTGAAGTTTTGCAAATAATATTTTAATGTATCTTTCTGATTCGGCATAATAATGTATTATTCACTTTCATTTTTCGTATATTCTATCCTCTATCTTACTCATGTTCAAGTGGATTTGGCGCTTAACAGATCTCATATATTATTATTTTATTATCACAATATTGGCATGCTATACGTATACATGATAGTACACAATTCCTATCAAACAATAATATTTGGATCACTATGACCTGCAAAGTTATGCCCATCTAAAGTGAAAACGATTGAGAGGATACAATATTTTAACTCCCTTTTCTTTTCTTTAAATTTGTTTTTGCTTGTTTTAATATCTGCTCTCGATTGTCTTGTGCAATGAACTTTTGGCTGCAAAATATTCGGGAACTTCTATGAAACTCCAATACTATGGCATCTCTATTATTCATTTAATATGCTAGAACGTATAAGAAGAGAGTAAAGTGGAACCTGCTAAAGCTGTATTAATGGGCATTGAATTTTCATATTCATGTTTTGACAAAAGGTAAATATAGCAACATTGTATTGTATCATCCAGAAAATTAAGCCATGTCATCCAAATTATTGGTTTCCCCTGAAATTATCATAGGCTTTCCGATTCTACGTTTACAAAAGAAGACCATTTCCTCCCTAGTGAGTTTATTATATTATATATCAAAGTGTATTGTGAAGGACGGATATCTTACAATACATGTGAAGTGTTATGTTTCTGGTCCAGGCTTTCTCAAATCTAATTAGGTCATCTTGTAGAAGACGAGCTCGGATACTCAGTTTTCCATAGAGACGATTATATCTCCAACAATGAATGCAGAATTATCAGTCCCAATTAATCCTTGATTTGGTGAATTACGCATCATTATCCCTTCTTTACTCTGTGTTGTTACTCTTTACGTTTGTGATGTGTTCGTGAATACGCGTGTGTGTGGGAGAGGGAGTGATGGCGGGATGGGTCTCTTTGAGCGTGTGTGTACGTGTGGGGGAGGGGGTCTACGTGCGCGCATGTAGAGCCGTTCTTTGATCGTATTGTGCGATGACGTGATAACATGACTTCAACGCTGTCTTTATTAGGTTTTACTGAAATGACATCAAAGGTTGAAGGGATACCAGTATCAATCCAACAGAGCAGTGAACACGAGCCGCTAGATTAGACACTACAGGTGCATATCCCACCAGTTTTATATCACAACGTGCCGTGGTAAAAAAAAATCCCCTTTAATCTCCATCCTCCCTACTTTATCCTATCTCTTTCCTTTTTCCTTCACACGTCATCGCTATTTGTTCAATGTATTGAAAGATTTTTTTTCGGTCTTCTTTTCCATCCTTGCCCGGTCACGGTAAGGTATGTTTTATAAGGTGCAGCCTACCAGCAATGAAGGGTTGGAGTGTAAAGAGGGGTAACAGTACCCCCATTATTCCTTCGTCCCATCTAATGTTGTTATCAACAGTATAATTATCATTATTATTATTTAGTTGTTTATTGCAATTAAAAGGTTGGATTAAAAATATATATATATAAACACAAAGCGATAAGGAAAAATAAGATAATCATTGAAATAGTTTACACAATGAGCTCATATTTATTTATTTATTTTTTTGTTACACCTGACTGCTTACGCGGCGTATGTATGCTTGACAGTAAGCAACCAGGTGACCGACGGCTCCGAGAGGCTTGGTAATGCCTTACCAAAGGGCACTAGTGCGTCGCCTTGGTTTCGAAGCCGGGACCTGTTACGAGACCACTGCTCTACCACTGAGCCATCTCACCTCCTGCATTATATATATATATAGAGAGAGAGAGAGAGAGAGAGTGTGTCAAACAAAGTAAGTGGTACATGCATACATGAATAACTATTTGGTGGCTACAATCAAATGATTACATAGTATCCAAGAAATATCATGCTAGAAATAGATGTCTGCTTAATATGAGTACAATATTTCTTTAAAAGGGAAAATTAGATGTTTATAGGAGGAGTTTCCCTTGAATGTGAATGCTGTACATATTTGTAATGAAAAAGGAGATTAAAATATGAAAAGCCTTGGCCTTAAGTTAAAGCAGATCAATAGCAACAGCCTATTCCTGGAATGATTTGGAAATATAGATTCACCGTGAAATACCATCTTTAAAACGCCCAGGGGAAAAGTGGTCACTATGTATATCAGCATTTTGTTTCTAATTGTATAACGTTGCTAAGGCATCAAAAAAAGAAACAAATCTTTAAAAGGTTATGTTTTCAATGGATTTCAAGAAGGATCTTCCCCAAATCCATTCCGTACACCCCCTCTATTTATCAAGAGCATCAAGGGATAACAATGACTACAACTCAAATCCAGGAAACTACAATGCGTTCCTTTCACAAAAACACAAAATCATGTTTTCAATTAACCACAAGACAAAACTACATCTTTTTCGGCACGTACTCATAACAATTTGGCGTTAAGATGACTCAAATCGACGCCTTGGATAGTTGGAAGAATCCATACTGTGCAACTGAGGTCTTACAACAATTGAAAACTATGGTGTCAGTTTAAGCAATTTGCTGTCCTTGTTACTATGACATGCGTGATCATATTTTCAGAATGCTTTCTACACTTTTAGTTCTCCTTAATTTCTCCCTTTGCATATTGAAAAACAGTTCGCATACGGAAAAAAGAAATCGGTTTGGGAATGTAGAGAGTGAATAAGAAAGGAAATGCAGGCTGATTAATTATTTAAAAGGCTGGAAAATTTGCGGTGAAAATGTTGGATACACTACTGAATTATTTCCTTCTGACTCAGATGGCTCCTTCCCACACAAACTGCACGGTAGGTCATTATAAGTTAACGCCAAAACTTAGATCCGCCCCCCCCCCCCGCCCACACCCCTCAAGCTCACATTCTCCCGCGATATACCGACGTTAGCTAGGAGAGAGAGAGAGAGAGAGAGAGAGAGAAAGAGAAGTATTATAAGTAAAATGGGTTATCACATTCTAAACGGGGACCTTCATGAATCACATTTTAATCATTGTGTCTCCTGACATTACTGTACTGAGAATGTTAAAACCGCGAAGTTCTAACCGCTCTTTTTCGCAAGAGTGATTGATTGAAATTCTTGCACTCTACTTTTAACTCTTTGTTTGCTTTGTTCGCCGATTTGCACGGACGTAGGCGTGCCAACTTCGCATTTTTGCACAGATGTATACGAGTCAATTAGACATTCATAATACCGCTCGCAGTGTGTAGCCACGCGTTGCGTTTACTATTGTTTACATTGTATACATCGCACACTTTCCGGTAAACTGTTTTTCTTCATAGTGTTACATTCGAAATTACCGTGTATTTAGCGGTTTTCTTTGGATTTTTTTTACTGATGTTACGATGGCACCTGCTGGAAAACGTCAACGTGTGTTTAGTGTAGAGGAGGCTCGAGATCTTGTTACTATGGAAGCATGGAGCATGGACTCTGATTCCGACGAATCGAGCAGTGACGAAGACTCTAGTGATAAAAGTGTTCCCTGAGAGTAGACTGATAGAATAAGAATGAATAAAAATTAATGAAAGAGCTAGAGATGACAGCAAGAAAGAGAGTAGACTGATAGAATAAGAATGAATAAAAATTAATGAAAGAGCTAGAAATGACAGCAAGAAAGAGAGTAGACAGTGATAGAATAAGAATGAATAAAACTAATGAAAGAAAGAGATAGAGATGACAGCAAGAAAGAGAGTAGACAGTGATAGAATAAGAATGAATAAAAATAATGAAAGAAAGAGATAGAGATGACAGCAAGAAAGAGAGTAGACTGATAGAATAAGAATGAATAAAAATTAATGAAAGAGCTAGAGATGACAGCAAGAAAGAGAGTAGACAGTGATAGAATAAGAATGAATAAAACTAATGAAAGAAAGATGTATCCTGTCTTGCCGTCATCTTTATATCTTTCTTTTATTATCTTTATTCATTCTTATGCTATCAGTGTTTACTCTCTTTCTTTCCGTCATCTCTATCTTATTATTATTATCATTTTCCTATCTATATGTACCCTATGTCTTGCCGTCATCTGTATATCTTTTTCTTATTATCTTTATTCATTATTATGCTATGAGTGTAATACTCTCTTTCTTGCCGTCATCTCTATCTCATTATTATTATCATTTTCCTATCTATATGTACCCTATGTCTTGCCGTCATCTCTATATCTTTCTCTTATTATCTTTATTCATTCTTATGCTATCAGTGTTTACTCTCTTTCTTTCCGTCATCTCTATCTTATTATTATTATCATTTTCCTATCTATAATTATGTACCCTATGTCTTGCCGTCATCTCTATATCTTTCTCTTATTATCTTTATTCATTCTTATGCTATCAGTGTTTACTCTCTTTCTTGCCGTCATCTCTATCTTATTATTATTATCATTTTCCTATCTATATGTACCCTATGTCTTGCCGTCATCTGTATATCTTTCTCTTATTATCTTTATTCATTCTTATGCTATCAGTGTTTACTCTCTTTCTTGCCGTCATCTCTATCTTATTATTATTATTATTTTCCTATCAATATGTATCCTATGTCTTGCCGTCATCTCTATATATTTCTCTTATTATCTTTATTCATTCTTGTGCTATCAGTGTTTACTCTCTTTCTTTCCGTCATCTCTATCTTTTTATTATTATCATTTTCCTATCTATATGTACCCTATGTCTTGCCGTCATCTCTATATCTTTCTCTTATTATCTTTATTCATTCTTATGCTATCAGTGTTTACTCTCTTTCTTTCCGTCATCTCTATCTTATTATTATTATCATTTTCCTATCTATATGTACCCTATGTCTTGCCGTCATCTCTATATCTTTCTCTTATTATCTTTATTCATTCTTATGCTATCAGTGTTTACTCTCTTTCTTTCCGTCATCTCTATCTCATTATTATTGTTATTTTCGTATCAATATGTATCCTGTCTTGCCGTCATCTTTATCTCTTTCTCTTATAATCTTTATTCACAGTAAAGTCCTTTCATTTCATATCACTATTTCTCTCTCATAATGTCTCTCACGTCCGTTCTCCATATTTTATTCATTGCATACTCCACTCGTCAATCATTTCTGATAATAAGCTCTCTCACAATAAAGTAAATGGAAAACAATGCAATATAGTTTATATTTTAAGATTGATTCATTCTTTCTTTGTATATCTATGGCTGTGATAAATGTACTTGAAATCAATTTTATTGAGGGGTAAAGAAGGTGAGAGAACAGATGCGGTGAACATTCATAATGAGACATTTCAATAAGATGCTGATTATGTCATGTATATCACATATAATATATTATGCCTATACCATTTTTACATGCTCATACCAGTGGGCAAAATCAATAACATTCTCTTATTTCTTATTGACTTATCATGGCACAACAAAGAAAAACATCCCCACGACGTCCCTTTTCATGCCCCGCTAAACCGGACATTGACAATAACCTGGGGTAATAGGGATTTCAATGGGCAGATTAGCCCATTGTCAAGGGTGGCTGAGCGGGGTACTTTCAAGTCTCTCCCTATTGAACTTCTTTTCTTCAACAACCTAAATACTAACCTTCTGAATTGTTAGAATACTTGAGCAAGGTATGTAAAGAAAGGTAAGAAGTCCACCTTTCTAATAGATTCGATTTGAAGATGTCTTATCATTGCTAAATAAGAAATTCTAGAGGGATAAAAAACTGCCGTAAATAAGAAAAATTAAACATTATATAATTATGATTATTATAAAAATGATAATTCAAAATATAACAAATGACGGTTCATCGAAAAGCACGTTTTCCGGTCTACAACTTTGCTGCACAGTATTTTTCATCATGATCATCCAGTGAAGAGTTATAGCCTCTTGATTCAGCAGAGTCAATAAAGATTCCCTCAAAATGTGTGACCCTAAAAAAAAGTGGCACAGGGGTTTTTTTTAAGTGGCGCATAAAGAGTTAAACACATGCAGATCGTAGATGCAATGGTATGTGAGCTTTATTTGACCAATGCTTAATGCCCATTGGGGGTAATAGTTAAGCCGACCTTTCAAAAAAATAATAATAATATCAAATAAATGTTATGAATTAGCAAAAACAAAAGAAATATATTTAAATTCCATGATTACAACAAATGGAAATATACTTTGATCAACCCTGAGATAAAGTTTGTTGCAAAGTCCTCTTTGCTGCTTTTAAGCTATAGTGTAAAGTTATTAGATATTGCTTTTGATATTTTACGTAGAGACAGTGAAAAAGAATAATAAGCTAAAGGCTCATATTTTTGTGAAAAAGAATTTTTGTTTTGTGTTTTCGACGTCAACTCTTATGAAGTCTGCACAATGATATGTAAAGGGGAATACGTGGATAATATTCCCTCTAAATTCATCTAGAAATAATCTGTTTTTAAAGCAAAAATATTATATAGTATCCTTATATAATCGATCATTCTTTTACATTCGTATTTGAAATTGATACGAAAATTGAACTGTGACTTTTCCAAATAAAATGCCAGGTAGATAACCATCCTTCTCAAATTACCGAAAAATAACTCAAACTCTACGTTTTCAATCTTCCTTGAATTTTCTTTACTTTTTAAGTTACAAAGATATTCAGATAATATTTTAAATTTATAAGATGATAATGTGGATCCTAATAAAATGATTGGTTGACAGCGTACACGTGACCAGGCATGTATTTTGTCTAACGCGTAATTTGGATAATGATCGGTCATTATCCAATTCTAATGACCGGTCATTAGTAAAATCATGTTATAAAACATCATTTTATAAAAAAAGATCAAACATAATCTTATAAAAACAAATAATACACATCATTTTGTTCGGGCATTAGTCAAATTATCCACACTCGGTACCTTCAAAATAGTCTAAACACCCCCCCGGCTACCGCCTCGGGCGTGTTAGACTGTTCCGAACGTACCTTGCGTGGGTAATTCTTACTAATGCTCTCACTGTTGTGTAATATTTGTATAATATGGCTAGGTCGACAAGTTTCTGTCAATGATTTATAAGGATGTAGAAAACTATTCTTCTCCCGTTAAATAGTATGTATCAATTTTACTGTTTCAAGTCAGTCTTTTTCTATTGACGTCAGACACTATTCTTCACAAAATCACGATCGAAAAGCCTTTCAATGGTTGCTTACTAACAAGCATTTATGCTTTATTAGCAGTCAGGTAAAATAATCACCACCAAATATTAACTCTATAGGAGAATTTTAATATATGAATCCTGTTTGGATTACGTTTGGCATGTAAGGTGCAATTGCAATGTTCGCACACTTCGAAAGGCGATGGTCAGTGCTATTGATATTTACTATTTTAGGGTTGTTCTCTGTTTTTCGAGAGTCTTTGGGATCACGGTCACAATGATGTACAAAATAAAAAATAAGATGAGTATCCGTGGATTTTTCTGATTTAATTTGAACCTCGTTCCATCTGTTGAATTTCATTAGGTTTCACCGTTTCACCCACCCCTGCTTCATATTAAAGTTTGACATTATAACGAACTATTGAAAGGAATCTTTGCGATCATGTTCACAAAGACCTACAAAATAAAACAAAAAATAAGAAAAAATGTATATTCGTGTGTTTCTCTAATTTGATTTGAACCCTGTTTCCATCTGTTGAATTTACTGAAGTTTCACTGTTTCATCCAGCCCTGTTTTCAATTCAAGTTTGACATTATAACGAACTTCTGAGAAGAATCAGTTAGAAATGAATTGATAGTTAGACTTGAACATATCTATTAATTCGAATCATTTAAAGAATAACCCTGATTCTCAAATTAGAAAGAATTCATGTTCCACCGTTTCTATTGTCTAGTAGGGTGGTCGGATCCTCTACTTGTTGCTACGTCACGGACATCAGTCAGCGCGCCAATTCAGATGCCACAAATTCGTATCGTCTGCCGCAAATTTCGCCACAATTCGGGGTCAGACGGCGGGTCAAAAAAGTGTCAAGTATATTTACGTTGAGACTCGGTGTTTATGAAAAGACAATATTTAGAGTCGTGCGCTCGATGAAATATGTAAATCATTTACACCTCCGCTTAAGCTTAGGCTTTCATATGGAGCTTGATATTCTACTGAAAATAGAATCCGTGTACCTGGCAAACTTACAAGTTTTTCCGACATCAAAATAATATGGATTTTCATTAAAAAAGGATTTGTTCCAACTCATATTATCAAGTTGCATCATCACTTCTGATACATGCTTGTCATGGAAACCTAAAGTAAAAAACAATCCAGTTTAATAATGTTTATTAAAAAGCTATATGTATTCATTGATTTTTTAAATTTTAAATCACTTAACATGAACTATAGGACTCTGTCTTGTTATAAACGTATATAGTTGTATCTCATTTCAATAATCCTGTTCCTATATGTAGGGATATATAGCCTACATGAATCAAATGAAGTAACAGAGTCAGATAAGCATAACATCTGACGCTTGATTTGTTTTCAACTATTCAAACCCTTCATCAATTACGAGTTACAATGATCATTAAGATTTGCGTTGGCTCTCAAAATCGAATATTTTAACGTCATCAGCAATGAAGAGACAAACAATATCAGTTTATATTGTTTGCGCATGAAACAAAAGACTGGACTTCTTCAGCAATCCGTTACCAGACTTCATCATAGGCGTCTGCACAGAATTTTGAATCTAACTTTGGGGCAACCGTCTTCTAATATTTAGACAATATGTTGGTATCTTTATTATACCTGTAATGGTTGAATAACTTATCCAAAATACTCTGAAACTGGCTACCACGAAAAAAGTAATATAAATCAAAGTAATGAAATAAAGAACACAAGAAAGAATTGAAAATTCATTTTAAAAAATTGCTTGCTCGTTCGCTTTGCGCACTTGCAAGTTTTATACCAAGGAAAGCTAATAAGAGAGAGGACATATCCCTGGTGATGTTATGCCTGTACGTACGCCCATGATTACATTACCGGTCGTCGCCTCTCCAATCTTGAACTTTAGCGGTACTAGGTTGCCTATGTAGCCATTCACCAAAATAGGGGTGGTATTTTGGTATTTCACTTAAAGCTTCATATCCAATTTGAGCGCCGTCAAGAAATTAATGTATCTAGTCCTTTTCTGCTTGTTTTTTCCATCAAGGGTGGGACGGTGAATCTCGGAGAAAGGTAACATGAACTTTCTATCCACTCTAGCTGACTCATGTCCTACAAACACTCTCCCATTTACTCCAATATTATCGCCACGGTTCTACCCCTTCGTATGATTACATCTACCCTCAGCATCATATCGACGTATGACTGTATCCTCCTTCCTTTCTTTGATTTACCAATTTATTTTTCGCATCTTTATCCATCATCATTTCTATCTTTCCTTCTTTCCTTTCCAGCCCTCTTCTTCATATAATCAAAGTCTCTGTTGACCTTTATCAGATATATCTTATGCTGTTACCAGATTCATATCAGTCATGACATTTTTTGTAATGTATTTTTATTTGGTAGTTTATTTATTCTTTTTTTTATTTATGCATTTATGCATGGTTCATCAAATTACATGATATGATCAACAGAATAAACAAACAAAAGGCAGTGACAAAACTCAGAATAGTTAATACATTTACAGTAATACTGCAGGGAGAAAAACTAGAATAGAAAGACATTAATATCGCCACGTGTTAATACTCTTTCGCTCTACAAGTTCAGGACTCGAACGTTAAGATTAAATTATGCCAAGACATGATCCCCTTTTGTTATAAAAGGCAAGTACATTGCACGTTTGACGACACCAATACACAGTATGTTCCCTTCCTTTGAGTCGAGACTATTCTGGGTCCCGACTCTTAAAAAACTTGTTATTAAAACAAGTTGCAATAACTGGTATCAGCTACTTAAATAAATGAATTTGTATGACTGATAGTAAATTCGTCTTAGAGTTTTAGCATTTGTTATTGATATGAAGTTTGTGAAACATCGCCCTGGTTCTCATGCACAAGATGAATGACGTTTCGTGTCAATCAAATCAACACCTTTTACAAATCTATTTCCCTTTGATTGCACGCATGAGGTTGGTAGAATCCTTTGGAATGTCTATTGACATTTTCTAACCATTAACCACTTTCAGCTGGCCATGGAAGAAGGCGCCAACGTGATCGACATAGATACAAAAAATTGTCATCTTTTGTTATTTTCTCCACTAATTTTGTTTATATTCCATTAACATGAATCTCCATCAAATCGTGGCTGGAGCACGGAGCTGGGAAAGGAACGGGCGAACTTCTGCTCGACTTTTGTTATGTCTCTCTCTATCTCTCTCTCTCTCTCTCTCTCTCTCTCTCTCTCTCTCTCTCTTGTTTGTCAAATAGTTTGTAGACACGGAGTCGAATGAAGGTCCATTGGTTAATGACACAAGAGTTGACTACATAATTTGCTCCAGTTCATACATTCTGTCAATCAACTGACCCAGTTGAGTTCTGTTTTTATCATACTCATTGCCATTTTGTTCAATGATTTATATAGTCATTTCATTTTACTTTGCTCATGGTTACTTTAAATTCATCTTCTTATCAGTGTCTTTAAAGAATTTTGGAATGGAATGGAATGGTGGTGGTTATTTTACCTGACTGCTAAGAAAGCATAAATGCTTGTAAGTAAGCAACCACACGGCCGACGGCTTAAGGTCCTCTCCAAGTGACCTGGTAATGAGGATTAATGCCTTACCAAAGGGCACTAGAGCATCGCCTTGGTTTCGAACCCGGGTCACCGGATACGAGACCACTGCACTACCGACTGAGCTATACACTATTTGCATTTCCTGATTTCTTCTTCTTTTTTCCTCTTGGGAGACAAATATGTTGAACAAATCTCCAGACTTTGATATAATGCTTAAATAACCGCTTTTCCTTCATGTAATTATTCTCTCATCAGTAGTTCTTTTATAGAAATGCTTTATCTCAATACATCTTAATTAATTTATATTTACACTATCAATAACCTTTTATCATTTGTTCACGGTTGCCAATGGTTGTCTATTGAGCTCCTAAAGTTTTATTTCTAACTTCGCATCGTTCAAATGAATGTCATTATTTTTTGTCGCAGCGTTGGGGAGAGGTGCGTGATAAAATTTCTGACGCCTTCATGTTTCTTGTGCAGATGTTCCAACACTGGTATATTTATACAAATATATAAATGGGGCTTACCCAGTGATAATAATCATAATAAAAATAATAATATCGATCATCTAAGAGTGCTACAAACAAACAAGTACCATGGCGATTACAACATTATAGAATGTGAGGAAAGACATGTAATACATAGACTGATAACTAAATAAGTAAAATATATCTAGTACAGAGGGAAGAAGTATGTTTTAAGGTGGTGTTTTAAAGAGGCAATACGAGTAAATTCTCTGATGGAAAGTGGAATATCGTCCCATGAAAGAGAGAGAGAGAGAGAGGGGGGAGAGAGAGAGAGAGGAAGGGAGAGAGACAGAGTACTTCTGTTTAGATATGGTCTTGAACTTTTACCTGAGAACTGGAAAGGAAAGCGTGTAGCTATGTACAAGGTGAATTCGATGAGAGAAACATAATCACATCTGACAGAATAGAAACCAATTGGATTCTCCTGATCACAATCGTCATTTGTGAAAATTGAACATAGCCAAAGAAAACCAGTGCGATGTAATCACATCTACATCGACGCACATCCCATTCATTATATATATTTCAACCCTCACCTTCTCCCTCTCTCTCTCTCTCTCTCTCTGTCTCTCTCTCTCTCTCTCTCTCTCTCTCTCTCTCTCTCTCTCTCTCTCTCTCTCTCTCTCTATCTCTATCCCTCTTCCTCCCTCCCTCCCTCCCTCTTACCTACTCACAGTCCTCTCTTTTTTGCCAGTGTCCTTTCATTTCACCTGGACGTCTTAATCAAGGATGAAATTTCATTCTCGTTCGATGAGGTCACCTTCATGTGCCCTTGGCCTTGGGCCGCCAACTCTTCCCCTTCCTCCACCCATCCCCACCCACCCCCACCCACCCCATATCCCCTCCATTCTCCCTCTCTCTTTTCCCCTCTCTCTTTCTATATAATCATTCATCCATCTATCTTTATATCTACCTATCTGTCTATCTATCTATCTATATGTATATCTATCTCTCTTTCTATCTATAAATATATCTGTCCATCTGTCTATCTATCTCTCTTTCTAAATAGTAATCTATCTACTCATCTCTCTATTTTTTTTTTTATATATATCCATCTATTTGTCTATCTGTCTATTTATATATTTTCTATTTTCTATTTTTCTATCTCTATATTTAATAATAAAGCGAAAGTCAGAATAATGTTAACTGTTATTAAGTTTTAAATCATTTAGAGTAATCATTTTATTAAGTAAATTGGTTTCTAATCAAGTTACCCTGTCTTCATACTGATTTCTGTATTGTGGGGGTGTGCTGTTTTTTTGTTTTTTTTCTTCTCACTTGTGCTGAAAAAAGCTTTACGATACAGCACTTTACATATTTTGCTCCAATTTTCCTGATTACTTATTTAAAGATGGATGGCTTACGAGACTGAGCTTTTTATGTCGCTCTCGTGGGCCTTCGGGAAAGTTACGAACGGCCTGCAAAACCGTAAAACCGAATCGCTGACCTTTTGATAACTCCTCGCAAAGTTCAAAAAGACGGACAATGTCGGTCTCGTGGGCTGTCGGTCTACTAGGATGTTCGCATCGGTCTCGTGGGCTGTCGGTCTACTAGGATGTTCGCATCGGTCTCGTGGGCTGTCGGTCTACTAGGATGTTCGCATCGGTCTCGTGGGCTGTCGGTCTACTAGGATGTTCGCATCGGTCTCGTGGGCTGTCCGTCTACTAGGATGTTTGTATCTAGCATCATGTTGATACATGACTGAAGAACAGCTACCTGTCGACTCGTTACTGGTTCGTTACTTTCAAGAAGCGTGTCGTCAGTGTCTGCATGGTAACCATGTAAATTCAAACTCGATTATGAATCACCTTTTACCAATCCCTATTTTCAATCTCTCTTTCTCTGTATCTATGTATCTGCCCCTCAATTTTTTTCGATCTATCTATCTATCTATTTATTTATATATGTCTACTGCATGTATCTTTCTTTCTCATTTGAGAAAGACGTGTGATGACATTTGTGCACAGTAAGAAACTGCTTGAACTGATAATAAAATCTATTGTCGTTTTATTTATCTATTTACCTATTTTCAAAGTGCTTATCCCCTCTCCCTTTAAACAAAAAGAAACCCTTGTAACTATTCCTCCTATTCACTTTTCTTGAGGTGTGTACTGCCTCCTCTCCTTCTCTATTTCCGAACCCCCTCTTTCAATGATCCTCTCTCCCTCTTCCTCCTTTTTGCAATTCTGTGTGTCCGTTGAATTCGCTTCCATTGTTGAACAATTTTTATTATTTTGTCCTATATATTAGATCTTTTTTAGGTATACCTGTCTTGTCATTATTAGACATTGCCTTTCTCTTTCTCCTCTCTCTCTCTCTCTCTCTCTCTCTCTCTCTCTCTCACACACACTCTCTCTCTCCCTATCTCTCCCTCTCTCTCTCTCTCTCTCTATCTCTCTCTCACACTCTCTCTCTCCCTATCTCTCCCCCCTCTCTCTCTCTCTCTCTCTCTCTATCTCTCTCTCTCTCTCATTCACTTTTTATCTATGTTCGTTTTCTGTTTTCTCCAATATCCATCTACATCAATGCTCGCATTTCATCTGGTACAATCGCAAAAACCGTCCTCCAATTATGATGTCAATTTTAAAAACTAGCCCTCCCTCTCCGAACCCTCTCTCATCAATCACTACAAGTCTAACGTTTCCGCGGTTTTATCATTCTACCTGAGCACCAATCCACTATCAATGAAAGTTTTCATCAATCGATGTAAGCTTGTCCTGTCGAATGCATTATGGTGTCCTCAAAACCGATATAAATCAAGACGACGATCTCTCAATAGGGAAAGCATAGCATATCCCACCGCTGCCACCAATAATTAGCATAAAAATGGAAAGTGATGTAATACAATATCAAGGCGTCCTCCGAATGTATTAATTATATGGGGCAGGAGGGAGGGGTGTTCTTCAGTACTGTCAGTGAATTTATAAAAGTTACAAATGTTTTAAGTTTTGTTTTTATCAGATATGTGACATCTTTGTTACTAACACTTCTCTGGTTTAATTCTTCAGATATATAAGGATAACTATTTTTCTTTTTGTATTTCTTCATCCTTTTTAATTTTTGTAGGAATAGATAGAAAGCTACACTTTTTATACAACATAAATATTACATCGATCCAGAGCGTATGGTGGAGGTGAAGAGAACACAAGAAATATAGGCCTAGTTAAAAAAAAATAGAACAAGAGCAAAATATCAATGAGGGTGAAATGAAATAAAAACCAGGACAGCATTTGGATATGATAAGGCAGATAGGCCGACATGAGTATCCACAGAAGTACAAATGAAACAAAATGAAAACGTGTAAAACGATAGTGAATTGTTTATAAGACCTCCCAATATACGTGATTATGAACTTGAAGCGGTGCCTTTGTCACTGGAGCAGAGAGGGCGAAGGGAGTGTGTCGACGTGCCGATAGACGAGGCTAAACAACTCACTTACAACCAGTAACAGAATGCCATTATAACAAAGCGGCCATCACAGACAACACGCTCGATGAAGCTAGTGACACCAATATGACCAATATGTATCATCCTTCGCTTATTCGCTTTTTCGTTTATTGCAACCATACACAGTCTGACTTCCAGTCCGCATAGATCAAAATACAAACAAATACATTACTTATAGACAATAATTACGGTATTAACTGAACACAACGGCAAAAGCATTTTATGAAATGTTTAATACCCATAATTGGTAGTTGTATCATTTCTTTTGATATTAGGACATAATATTTGTAATACACATTTGGTCTTGCATGTTTTGGACTTATTAAACATACATCACTATTTTGTTGATGATTTCAAATCATATAATTATCATTTATATGAAATGCTAAATGATCCACTTGATATTTTAAGACAGTACGGCCATGCCATGCAAACTTTAACAAGAAATTGATCAATTACAAAAAGAAAATCCCGTATGGATTGTAACATTTTCAAATCTAACTGCATGAGTAAAATGTCATCGTCTATACCACATCATGATATATTTTAACAAACAAAAAACTAACTCAAAACATTCTAGCTCGATCAGCCAAAACGGAAAAATATGAAAAAATCCTTGCTCGTTTTCGAAAGAGAAACGTCATGAATGTATGAATGTTCAGTAACCCTGATAGATCGAAGCTAATTGAAATAGAACTTTGAAAAATGTCATGCACATGGCTATATGAGGACATTCTCTAAATGGCCGTTATCAATAATATCGAAACCTTTTTATCAATTAACGTACATTTATTTTAATTCATTATGTCTCAGATTTATGTTTTTCTTGACCTGTTCTTACTCTCCTACAATTTAAAATTATAATTAGGTTCGAATCCATTCAAATTGATGACTTATAATCCATTTATTTTGATGTCGGTCTGCCACTGATTGATAATTGTGACGTAGATCATCTTATGAACGACATTTACCTGTTTAAATTGGGATGACAAAAATGAATTCCACTTTATTGTGTTCTTTCACTCATTTAAAGTATTACACAAACGAAAAACATCATAAGCTAACAACAGCAACATGCACAATCACATGCCTAAAGAGGTATTGTACAGTTTATACATAAATGGAGGGAAGAAAATGTTGGAAAACTGTGTAAATAGATGTAAAATTTATACCATGATTTTGAGCATATATAAGATTATTATGATTGCCATTTCCTTTTTCAATCCTTGCGGAGCGGTCATTTTATCCATACATTATATACAAATAATTAAAGAAAATAATATCCATACATAATGGCTTAACACAGATAATAATCACAACGACCGAAAACTTTGTGGCAGATAAAAACAAACATTTATGACACAATTAGTATTTTGAATAAATAAGAAAATACCAAACATGAAATACATGATCAAGTTCATTTTGGCACATTTCCAACACTCTCAAAATATTTTCTAAATTGAAACCATTTCTTTTTCAATTTATTCTCTCTATAAATATAACTCAAACTTTACAACTCTCTCTAACTATATGAACTAAAATCAATTAATTAATGAACACAGAAACAAACGAATCAGTAAATAAATCACTTAATGAAGGGGGATGGATAATGATCCAGGTAGGAGAAATATATACATGAACATAAGAACGAAACAGTGTATTTATAAAGTTAACACTTTAATGTAATCCTTTTTTTTTAAATATTTACAAGAAGTTTTAAAATACACTGGTTGAAGGAAGTCTTTATACTTTCTAGTTGCTTTGTTTTTAGAGGCTGTGACAGCTTAGCTGATTGCAAGGATTAGGTGAGAATAACGATCATATTAACAGGATGACATCTTGCAAATGTATGCAGTCAATGTTCCATTATGCGACATGTGTTGCGTCATAGAAGGGCTATATTTGTTATAATTGCGGGGAAACCTTGTACTTTCGTCTTTCCGTCGTCATTCCCAACAGGACTAATTTCGTCATTACGTTGGGGGATATAATGAGCTGGAAACGTCACTCTAGATAATCACTATACCACGACAGGCCACCAAATTAAATTTCCCTGTAATGATTTATATCATGATGATGTCGTTATGGTCTAGTGAATTATGTCACTGGACTTTGCATCAACGTAACACGGATTCAAACATGATTTATTGCACTCTCCGAGTCGTACTATCGCATGTTAGCAACAAGTATTCCCCTCTATTGCATTCCTGCCACGGTGCTTTTCAAATTTTCGACTGAAAGTTATTCCGAAAATCCAGTGGAGGCCCATTTCTTTTCTTTTCATTTGTTTTTATTTGGGTCTATGTGTGTGTTTATTTTTTTAATTAGACCCACCCACAGCTTTTAATTTTTCGACATGAGCCCCTCTTTAAACCAGCGTTGTAATATTGTGTGATATTAAACGTACCATAAGAGCGTAAAGGCGGATACGGGCTACCCGGAGCCATCATCTTCTTTACCCTTCTCTTTCGTGGAGAAACATTGACCTAATTCCTGGACGCATTATTTCAGGCCATCGCTCGGGTATGAATGGATGAAGTAAGAAGGGATGATGCAGGTGAAAAAGAGCGTAACACCAAACCGATGAAGCAATATCGTGAATAATTTGTCTTCAGGTAACTTAAGAAGGTGTAACGAGGCGGATTTTATCGCGTTTAACTCTACACACCTGTATCGCTTATTGCGCTACACTGGAAACGTCTACTTCCTAGGAGGATTCGGAGATTCCTGAAGGGAGGAGATGGGGAAAGGCAAAAATATCTACCAAGTTTGGTCAACGTTATCTAAAAATAGCCGCTCATGCGAGTTCATTCATTGTACTGCAATAGTGATGGCGATGGCGATGATGATGATGATGATAGTTTGCCTAAGTCGATATGAGGGACTATTTTTAAGGGGGGGGGGGTCCACAGTTACAAGACAAATTGAGGAGCAAATAAGGAAAAATGAATAGTAAATATTTTTTTTATTGAAGAATGACGTGATGGGAATTTCGATGTTAACTTATGAATGATTGTCATTGACTCTGAATACTAATCAGAATATTAGTGGTGAATGGGTGAATGGAATAGAGGAGGCGAAATGATGATCATCAATGAACTATAATCTGATAACAAAATGAAGTATATTTATGCAATTACCAGAGTGAATTGAATCATCTAAGACTAGATATGCATATATGTACGGATGACGAATAGACAAATGGAAATGATGAAGTTGGTGAAGTTAAGCAATTATTTAATAACATCAACGAAACGAAAAGGTACAAACAAAAATTGAAAATAGATTTTAGCTTTTGATAGTAGGCTTCTTTTTTTGGCACAGCCCCAAACCATATTGAAAAACCATTGGTTTGTTTAGACTGCCATTAACATTACTGGAAAACTAATAAGAATGCATCGATGTATCCTTTTCTTTGGGGGGGGGGCGAGTAGAGCGTTTTCGACTCCACGGATGCGAAAAGAGTCACGTGACCAAAAACCGGAATCTTTAATTTCATTTTGAGAGCGAGCATTAACACTGCAAAAATCTGTGAAATTTCTGCCAACGTTTAAAAAGTACCACGCACCAGAGTTGGGTTTTAGATTTTGGTTCTTCGTCGTGTTTACACGTAGTAAGTTGATTATTTGCAAAACACAGAAATGTCCGAAAAATCAACGAATTTTGATTGTAGCTTAAAGACAGCTAATGTAAAAAAAAAGAAGGAAATATTCGAATGAATAGGGTTTTTGTTGTAATAGAGAATGATTATGGTAAAGAATATGATGGTGTCTGTTCACTTGTATATAACATGTTTAATTCATTGAAAGATAGTATGGTATTCTCAAATTATATACCATAGCTCAGGTCAGAGCCGCAGATAATATATGACCGTGCCAATCAGCCTTTTTCTTTTGTTGAGTATTGCGCATTCATAATTCTGAGGTTAGTCAAATAAGAAATCAACAAATTTCACAGAGTCTGTTCCGTCCTACAATTTCCTGTTGCTAAAAGACCCAAGAACGAATTCCATATCCGCACAAGCACCGTCTGACCATGGGTCCATGTCTGAAGATACACAAAAACACCGGAAATTAAAAGGGTGGAGAAAATGGATTGAAAATGCATGATTATTTCCAAGTAAATTAAATTGTTATTCAGATTCTATATTGGGGAATAAGATTCCGAGGATACTTATTTTATTTGATGTAGGTGATGAAAATGTGAAAAGCCGCTAGGAAAATATTTCATACATGTATATTAATACCCATTGCAATACACAATCAGATAGTATGATTAGGAGATTATTTGTTAGTGATATATTACTTTTCAGAATGCTTCATGATGTCTACATACAGTCAGGAAACGCCTTTGCTTCCAGTATTTAGTACTGGTATCGATTCCTAGAAACGGAGCAACCCCAGCCCAGTTACCATTTTCGTCATTTTAGGTCCAATTGATTGTGGTAAGTTTTTTATTTGTGATCTACTTATTCATTTTTTCTCCGGGATGAGGATATTACGTCAGTATTTTCCTTGAGTGTCCAAGTGTAGCACATGGTCGTGATTCTCGGCAATCTTCGTTTAAATTAATTACCTATTGATTGATAAATGCCTATAACAATGATATAGTGGTAATGAAATCATATTCCAAGGTCATTGACGTGGTTTTAATTGCAATATTCTTTTTTTTTTTTTTGGTTACGTGTGCCCACTTAATTAATATTCAACGCCTTTCATTGAGTGACCATTTGTTTCCTTTTTTACCGGATGTGCCATTCAGTTCTTGATGTCTTCAAAATAAAATGACAGAATCTGCTTTATTACCCATGCATTATTTTTTTCAGATTCCATTATGTAGCCATGCGGTCCTGAAAAACCGATATGCAGAAGATAAAAAAAAAAATATTTTTCTGAAATGTAAATGACGAGGACACAACCGCACTGAATTGTTGCAAAACTTCAAGTAGGGCATATATTTTGTTATACATGTGAGCCCCCCCCCCCCCCCCCCCCGTTTCTGCGACCAGAATTATTAAAATGAAGAGAGGGCTTAAGATACAACACATAATAAAAAACGAAGTGTTAAAAACAAGTGCTGCATCAGGACTTGCATTTGCAGTGGTCAATTTAGCACCTACAAGCGCAGTACCTGACACAAGCTTTGTTTGTGCAGACAAAAAGGTGCTAAAAACAATGGGACGGATGAATTAGCAACTGAAGAGCTATAATAATTTGCGTTTTGTTTGTATGTTTTTTGAAGAAAATTATAACAATTTGGCTTTAGTCTTTTTTATACAAATGTAATGATCTATTATCTCAGTCAGCATCGACACTCAGTTGATAAACAAACAGCAAAAATAATAATTCAGAAATGGTGAGTTTCTAATTGTTGTTAAGTTACTACCTTTTATGATTTAATAGCCATTTTTAATCACGAACAATACGAATTGTAAAAATAAATGAATATCATGTAATGCGTATTTTAGGTGCTGTTAATAGCCCCTGGGTCTGTTCGTCAGCACCCTAAGTGTAAAATAAAGGTAAAAAAGCAGGCAGCACCTGCACTGGTTCTAAATCAGCACTGCTATACTGCCGTCACCGCTGTATAAAATCACTTGAAAAGTGCGGAAAACAGCACCTTTAATACATACTTTTGTTTTCTTTCTTTTGTTATTGTTTAGGGTTGCTGTAAAAGGTAGCACCTGCGTTGGCGCTAGCATCACTTAGCCTGCCGTCACTCTAAAAACTCGTTATAAGCGTTAAAATCCAATTTTTGAACGCTAAAATTTGCACTTTTTGTGATTCTTTTTCTTTTCTTCAACGGAAGCGGAATAACCATTTATATACCCTGTTAATGTTCAATGGATCGTTCCCAAGCATTGGAAAGTCACTCTTTACTGTCTAAATGATAATTTAACGCTATAAAAAGTGAGGAGAAAATAAAAGAGATCATAGTACGATTTGCCAGGATGACCAAAATGTGTTTTAAATTGCAAAGCTCTTACCTAAATCACGTAAATTATTCGCGATCCCGAAAAATAATATATGATTTACCAAAGACTTCACTAGAATGCGAAGTTATTGACTAAAAGGCAAAATGCAAAGAGCTCTTCATATTGGATGATCGGGGTATAGCCCTATGACGTAGCCCCCCCCCCCTCCCCCCCCCCCCCCTCCCCTGCAGTTCTTACTGCAGATTGGCTCAGCCACCGTGCTATTTTTTTCTTCACTCATTTTGGTACTGTCTGATAGGACGCGGTTTTTGCGAAGAGAACATGATAATTCATGAACTACAGCATTTAGGAATGAAAAAGAAAGAAAGAAAATCTATTTTTAACGTATGGCTGTTTGGAGGACGTTATGCGCGGACTCTGTCAGAAGGCTGGATGGTCCTGCGTATGTCGGTACATCCGTCCGTCCGTCCGTCCGTCCGTCAGTCCATCAGCAACCTACTGCCGACATACTGACGTACGAAAAATCCTGTAGGTATGCAAATTGCAATTATCGCGAGCGTGATGCGTTAGGTTTAGCTGTCATCATCGAGTGGGAACGAGAGAGAGAGAGGAAAAGAAAGAGAGAGACAGAGACGCGACGTAAACACACTAGCCACAGAATGGTCGTCTGCCAGCCGAATTTTGCATCTGACAC
Source organism: Strongylocentrotus purpuratus (assembly GCF_000002235.5). Lineage (NCBI taxonomy): Eukaryota > Metazoa > Echinodermata > Echinoidea > Camarodonta > Strongylocentrotidae > Strongylocentrotus > Strongylocentrotus purpuratus. Next base: position 31,178,369 of record NW_022145604.1, on the reverse strand, counting down.
CTTTCCCGCGCCCGCCAATTTATTATTCCAATGTCACTGACCATCGCCTGCTCGCATTTCCGTTCAAGTTTTTTTCGTAATTCAAACAGGCGACCGTCTTCTTTTCCTCAATATCATAATTTCAACTCCGCACAGAAATCAAAATGCGATGCTAAATCATTTTGATCGCAGATTTTGTTACTTTGCCATTGATCTGATGTCATTATATTCGTCGATATTCTATTCTGCCCTGCATGGATGAGAAGAAATTGAATTGAAAGAGTTTGTTTGGGATCGCTGGCTGCTTAGGGCGGCAGCAACACATGCAGTGTCAACCTAAAGAAGGCATACAAGATCAGACACATCGAGGCAAACAACAGCTGAAGACAACCTTATACAACCCGTGCAGTCGAGAACAACATCAACCGTAAGTAAAACATTTTTTCCGAAATAAAATTATAAACAACTCGTGTCCGTTACACTTCCAGATTGTACAGTACGATTCTTGTGAATATGCTTAGCGAAAAAACCGCAACTTTATTAAGAATTAATCGTGCGTGTGATTTGAAAAGAATGAGATGCATTGCTTTCGTTTGATGAACATGAAGAATAAAGAGGCGTCGCGCGGTTTTAACCACCATCACCGCATCATGGAGGGTCGGAAGCATAATTTCGGTGCGTAATTTTTACCGGTTTCTCACAATATCATTATCTTTAAAGATATATGATTATATGATTCATTAAGGATATTTATATTTGGGTTAATAAGAACGATGTTAGATAAATAAAAGGATATTTCTTGAATTTCCTATTACTACTTGGAATATTCTTTTTTTCTGAGGTGAATTAAACAGTGTTTCGTTATTGATTATTTATGACAGATTTCCTAGTAGATTCAAAGTGATAACAAAACAGCAACTCAAATATGCATTTACATACAATGGCGAATTGATAATTTAGATGCACAAAACTGAAGAAGAAAAGGCTTTCTTTCAAATAAATTACCGGAATATTCACCATAAAAATTCCTGTCCAGTTGATGGAATTATATTGAAATATCATGCACCCATTGGTCAATATAAATGACCATTATACAGACGCAGCTTAACACATTGAATAATGCACCATCACCGGCAAATGATAGGTGTGCAATATTTAACTTTTGCTGTTACAAATGAGTCTTGCCTGTAAAGGTGATGTGGTCTTGTTGTTAAATCACCCAACATCGCATAAAAAGCTCCAGGGTTCGAATCTCTGCTACAATACCTTTCATTTCAAATCTACTTCAATTTTCAATCCACTAATGCGAAACGAACAAACATTATCTAAAAAGACATGCACAAATATGAAGGTATTTTTTAAGAACATGCGCAAATGCGTAAGGGGTACTCGAAAATGAAAAACAGAAATCATCGTGGACTACATCTTCCTACAAAGAAAATTGTATACCATATAAAAAGAAATACAAATCATTTCCATAAATGCGCTGAGTGCAATGGTTGCTAGTTGATAAAGGCGGATACTTTTTTAAACACTTGAGACAATGTCAAAGGCACATCAGGATATTATATCGTAATGTGATATGCGCTATATAGGAAATATAATATATCATCGTTGATATATATTTTCAAGATTTAACAAAACCACAAACGATGCTTTCTTGCCGATGATTTGAAGATGTCTAACTCTCTTAGGCCTGTATGTATAACAAAATGTTGTATAGAAATGAATAACACAGATGAATGTATCTTCTATTGATACCAAACAGTTCAACTTTTGTCAAAATGATAATGTAAAAATATAGTTTCTTAACAAATCTGTATAGAACATTATTACTCTCCACAGATATTTACATTGCTTCATTCATACTCTCATATTGAATGTTATACTTAACATCACATGCAAATTCCTAAGTGGAACAATATATGCATAATCATAACCTAGTTTCTAAGACACCGCCATAAAAAGAATTAAACGACAAACAATATTGTCGTATTAAGTAAATTATTTCCGTGATTATGATCGTCATAATATTGTTTTGTTGGGTAGTCTATCCGATTGGGGATACCCCGTCTTTGCCAACATGTTGAACAATTATCACAAAGGAAACTAAACGATATATGTTATTCCTATTAAAGGTTTGAATAGTATTCATGAGCACGATCTTCAGAGTGTATTATCTGTACGCAATAGTGTGGTTACAATGATTTGAGTGGGGGGGGGGGGGTCTCTTTCTTCTTTTTTTCTTCGTTTTATGCATGAAAGGGGTTAAATCAAATTAACCACCACTATATATTAAATGATTAATCATAACCTAGTTTCGAAGACACCGCCATAAAAAGAATTAAACGACAGACGATATCATGTAGTAAGTTAAATATTTCCATGATTATATTTGTTATGATAACGGTTATGTAGGATATCCCGTCTTTGCCAATATTTTTGTTGAACAGTTATACAAAAATAAAACTCAATTTCACGAGTAATTTTAGAGTCTATATTAAAACGATATACTTTATTCCCATAAGGGGTTGGAATATCATCCATGAGCACAAGCTTCAGAGTGTATAATCTGACAGCACATCTACAATAGTGTGGTTGCAATGATTTGAGTGGGGTTTTTCTTCTTCTTCTTTCTTTCTTTCTTTCATTTTCTCTCACTCAACGTAAAAAAGGGGTTAAATCAATGGAAAGAAGAAAGTGTTACATGTTGACAAACATATTCTCGTTTGTAAGACGCAATCAGGAGCCAAATCGGTTTGATTTCAGTGATTCAATGCTGAAACGGCCCATGCTTGTGCGCAGCAGGGAGGATAGATAATCTCACATCCCTGGGCCCAGTAGACATTGATAGTATATCACAGAAGAGGTTCGTCTGATCGGTGATGTAACTCGAACATAATTTCTTTCTTCCACTGATTGTGAAAAGAGAACTAATTAGTAATGTATGGGTTACACATGTACTTTAAACTGAGAACATCGAACAAAATTTGACTAACGAATCGACGAGAGAATGAGTCAGTTATTAAATAATATCAACAGGAGGTTTGTACTATTATAAAAAGGCCTCTTCAGAGGCCCCTTTAAATCGAATTCGATCGAGAAACAAATTAGTCCGTTTTATGAATCAGTTTTATGAATAATCAATATTTCTTCTTCTTCTTCTTCTTCTTCTTCTTCTTCTTCTTCTTCTTCTTCTTCTTCTTCTTCTTCTTCTTCTTCTTCTTCTTTTTCTTTTCCTTCTTCTCCTTCTTCATCTTCTTCATTTGATAAGTGCCGATAAATCTAACGAGATTTTTCCTTTTTTTGCATTGTACCTCAATTCTCAATGAAATTAAATTCTGAAATGACATACCGACATCTCCCCTCTTTTCGTCTCTCTCTCTCTCTCTCGCTTTGTCGCTTGTATAACGGTGCCCCCCCCCCCGCTCTATCTCTCTCTCTCTCTCTCTGATTTTGAATACAACAACTGATCGATCATTTTTACATAGCCATATTCTTCCAATGGAAACACCCCGCATTCAACCATAGCATATTAAAACGAAATTTAAAAAACAAGCATGAGTATCCCGGCCAAGATCGAAAGATGGCGTATGTTCAAATTGGGTCTTTACAAAATGGAGAACATTTGAATCATGAAGGTGGAACAGTCCTGGTCGTTATATTGGCTAACACGGCTCCGTGACGGATTTTACTCTCCTCAAATTTACCAGGCAGAGTTGGTCATGTTGCTTCATTATTCCGTCAAGAGCACCAATTTCGCCCGATAGATTTTTTCTTCTACTCGTAATTGATTTTGCATTTCAATGTCTTTATTGTCCATAAATAATACATCACTTTCATTACATAGACATGATAGAGTTAGCATCAGTGACAGCACAACACTTTCATGGAAGTATATGCCATACAGGTCATTACAAACAGAAAACATGACACTTTAATACACGATTAACGTCTTAATAATCACAGAATGGGCTTATCAGCGGTGATAAAGGGAGCCGTGAAATAAAAGGAAACAAAATTGAAGCAGAGTTCGCGGGCTCATCGATCCCTATTTGTTAGTGATAGAGACGTGTTATGCATCGGGAGCATCCAAAAGGGAAGGATTTGGTGACGATACCGAATCCGTGAAAGGAGCCATGCTCAGCCGGGACACGTACCGTGCTCGGCTGGGTTGGGATGTAGTCGCGTCCCTGACCTATACCAACTCATCGTATCTATCTAGGAGTAGAGTCTCGAGAGGGACATCTTATTCTTAAAGTTTACACTTGATTAACCATTCCTCTAGCAGGTGGTCTTTAAGAGACGCAGAGATGCTATTGATTTAAGGGGTCTCCTTAAGGGGGGTATGGTAACCAATGTAACCCAGGCAGTGGTGGTAGTGGTAGTGGTGATTAGGGAAAGGCTTTTTAATGTAATCGCAAGATGAATTGAAATTCCGACCTTCACCTTCATGTTAACAATTATTATCCATGATCAGTTTTATATGAAATTGTTAGGCTACTGGAAAATAATTACAGATATACTGGCCACCTTTAAAAAAATACAAATGAATATATAATTGAAATATAAAGCTCTAAAGCTCTAAAAGCTCTAAAATATAAACGCCTGTCAGAAGTGTCTTGACGCAATTTTTCTCTAATTAATGCGATATTGTAGTTTGCTTTAATAATTCCAATCTAGTACCATTAGTTACGTCCTGAATTGCCTGGGGTTTTTTAAGGGCGGTTGGAAAACTTAAAGCTTATCTGCCGTAGTTTACAGGAGGGATTAGACTGCCCTGCAAGGTCACTGGACAGGTGGTTATCTCATCAACTCTGCTCTCAGTTAACATAAGAAAAAGAGGATTATGGGGGACCAATGGTCACCGATTAGGCATTGTTTCTTATATAGAGGGCGCAAGTAGCTACAAGTAGTGCAGTGGGCCTTTAAGGTTCGCCTAAAAACATTGTCATGATTAGTATTACATGCATATATATTAGAGTAAAGGGAAATATAGAATGTTTAAGTGAGAGGCTGGGGTTGGCTCTGTGTCAAGGGAAATTTCCGCCTACTTGGGTTAGGCCTCCTTTAATGAGTTAATCAATCACTAATTAATCTTTAAATCCACCATCATTAGCAGATACCTTACTGGTTTATGTATACATACATAGGGACGAGGAATATGAATCAGGTCAGATGTGTGGGCGAGACTAAGACTAACACACAGAGGTTGTTATTAATTAAAGCACTCTCAGATGTGAAAGGGATTGATAGACATTTTAATATCCCATAAGTCTTTAATTGAAGTGGGTAGCTTGCGTGCTGGCACAAGCACTTCAAAATGAAACCTGATATTCAGAAGCTTACCATCAGCTATGCACTAACTAAACTAATAGCTGCCTGATGATGGTGAAGAGCATATAACATATACAACGTATTATCAGTGCCTCTACAGGATAATCAAATTTAATTATAAAGTAATTGTTATTGTCTGTATCAAAAATCCAATTAACAGTATTCTAATAGAGATATGACCAGGTAAATCTAAGTGGATTTCAGTACATTCCCAAATTTGTGTTAATTTTATGAAAACGTTTATTAGTATCAGAAGTAGCTGTAGACTTTATTGGACAACTTGATTAGCACAAGGTTAACCTGCCACAAAGTACACAAGATGTTAAAGATGACTTTCTTCATGCTCGCTTGCGGGTATCGTCTATAAATCTTTTTGTTTAATATAAATTTATTGGTTAAAAAGGCTCCTGGCGTTCCACTATTATTGCCCAATTCATAGGTGAGTGGCAAAATATACAGCGCATTATATTTATAGGCTATCCGTTATATACGGTGTAGACATCTGGATGGAAGTGGCAAGCACACATGTGTTATTAATGTCTTGCAAAAGGACGTTGGGATTCGAACCATCACCCCTTTGATTGAGAGTAAAAGGAATAAACCACTATGATACTTCCGTTGGTGTTTAAAGATATTTTAACAGTTGTTCTGTTTAACGAAACAATAACTTGTGTGACAATGTAACGATGATAGTTGTTTTATGGGAGTTATCGAACAAAATACCAGCTATTAAGATTTAATCAAATGAAGAGCGGAGTGAGTATTCAATCATAATAGTTCTGTTCCAACAGAAAGAGCTAATAATATGAAGGTAAGAAAGCCAAAGCTCATCTTAAAGAAAGGGGGAAATCAGTTTTCCTAGCGCTTAACCTTTTCATTGAACATAGTGGCAAAGTATTTTAGATTAAGATTGGTAAGTGCTAGAGGAAGACAAAACATCCGTTAATAATGGGAAGTCCACAAGTGTGTTACTATACAAAGGATGGAAAAGTCATTGAATAACTTCTTAGAATGAACTCCTTGGAATGTAATCTTTGTAGTAGGATGTCGGTAAGGAAGGAAACGGCTCGATCTGATTGAAGAAGCATCGACAATTTTTATATCATTATATGATTATCCAAAGTTCGAATTTTTGCAGAACGACCTTTTCTTGCTTTATTTATAACTTTCAAAATGTACAAAATGATCTCGTTTGATATTGGTTTTAACGTTTTATAAGTATCCATAAACTTTTCTTATAAAGACATATGCGGCTGATCTATTAAAGCACGAATCACTTATCACTCATCATAAAATGATTCAGAACGTATGCGTTCCATCCTGCCCATAGCAACAAGAGGTGTGTGATACAAATAATTGTGTAAAAGAGGTTATAATGTCTTTATTGTCCCCGCCAGCTCAGCAAACACCATAATACAAAGTCGCTCCAATTATTGACCACTTCTTTTCAATTTTAGAATATTGCACTCGGTTTCATTTTGATACATAGCCTGTGGCATCATTTTTGTCATAATAAAAACGGAAAATACGAAACTGATCTGTGATAGTTCGGGGGGGGGGGTCCTATTAAGCACGAGAGAGTTTTTAAGTTTGATAGCAGTCATCAATACCACATCGGTTCGTTGTGCAGTAAGCATTTTATTTCTTTTTGAACAGCTTTTGTATCCTACATAAAATTGTCATTTTCTTCCACATTTCATTTTTAATGCCTAAGCCCTAAATTTATGTCTTCACATATTCATTTCCTTTATGAAATCGAGGGTTTTACCTTCATAAATCATGCGGTCTTTTTTTAAGGGATTTCGATAATGTTCAGAACGAAGAGAAGTTGGTACCGAATTATTTCATGTATGAAGACTTTATAAATAAAAGAATGCAGTGGTCAATAGGGTACACAAGCGAATAAGAATGGTGATGGTGGTAGTGGTGATGAAGATGATGATGATTGGGATGATGATGATGATGGAGATGGTGATGGTAATGGTGATAATGAGGGTGATGGGGATGGTGATGATGGCGATGGTGATGGTGATGGTGATGGTGATGGTGATGATAATGATAAGGATAATAATAATGATGATGATGATAATAATAATAATAGTAATGATATGATAAATGATGATGATGATGATGATGATGATGTTTGTTCGTAATAATGATAATAACAACAATAATACATTTTCTGTTTCTTCTTACATTCATTCTCAGATCTCTGTGACGTCACAACCCCAAAGATCAAGGTGATATCAACGTCACACGATACATTCCATCACTAGATCACCATGGCAACACTAACCACGACACAATCTTCATTGTTGATGTTGGCCCTGATTCTCCTCTCACTGACTACGTCATCACTGGTCCTGGCTGACTGCCGTAAGCTTGGTCTTCAGTACAAACTCGCCAGACCAGGTTGCCGACCAGTCACCTTGGACTCGGTAGGCTGTAGAGGCACCTGTAGCGGCTACACAAGGATATCACCCAATAATTACCTCGAGGTGGAACGATCCTGCACCTGTTGTCAAGAGATGGGTTTCCTAGAGCGCACTCAACGGTTACAATGCCCCACCCTTAATCCTCCCTTTCGTGACGTCACATATAGGATACCAAGGCGTTGTTCGTGTCGTCCATGCCGGTCAGTGGCGAGTGTGAGTCGAGTTCAGACGCTAGAAGATCTACGGCTGGGTTGAGGTCTAGGACCTAGGTCTCTTATATGAACTATAATACTTGTGTCCAAATGTCAGATTTACAGAGTACTATTTTTATGACGAAGACGACGACGACGGCAATGGTGACACTGATGACGAATTGCACATCCAGTGTGATAAAAAATTGAAAGATTTTAAAAATCGTGCACATACCTTAATCATATCTTCTTCTTTTTCTGAGTTTATGTGTTTATTCGATATTAACGATTTGAGATATTAATTATGTGTATGTTGCGGTTTTTAAGACAAAACCTAAACAAATTTACTTTGAACCGTGAAATTGGTTTACTGGATAGGGTTCATCTGTAGGTTCGGGATATATTAATGCTTTCTGACTCGTTTTTATCTTAAATTTCGTGAGACTTTTTTAGTTTAGAAATATATGAACGAATCTTCAGATACATGTATGATAATAAAGTCAAGCGCAGGTGGATTTAGTAAAAGTCATTTGATGCGAGTCGATTTAATTTAAAAATTGCTGTTACATGATCACAAGAGCGAAATAGAATCTTAGCCGCCCCCCCCCCCCCCCACCCCGGGCCGCCCCCTCCTTCCACCACCAGGTAAACAAACAGATAAATAAAATAGCTACCATTGAGTGACTTGTAGAAGAGTTTCCTCCTATTTTCTCACGTCTGAATGGTCCTTTCTCCATTCCCCCATGCCAGTAAAGGTCTCAAGAGTGTAATATTGATTCTAGAAAGGTGCTACAATTTCCGTATTAAATCTAGGGTCACCGAACGCCCCTACAGCATGAAAACTTACGTATGTCGGAGCCCAAGCTTCCATGAAAGAAAGTTCTTTCATCTGAATGTTTAAGCATTTACGTTTCATCATGTTAATGTACGTACGTCTATATTCATGTACATCATGTTCTAAAAATACACGGGGGTTCTGGTTTATTTCTCTCCTGGGGCTATGAACAATGCCCCTTGTTTCTGTCCAAGTAATATTGGCAGATCTCCTCATAGAGGGGGGGGGGGGGGGGGCAAGTAGCAAATGCCGGACATACAAACATGATATGATTATACTTATTCCAAAGGGCTATTCAGGATACACCTATCTCTAGCTTTTACTTAAAAGTAAATCTAGGAAACGATTTTTTTAAAAACTACTTTCGGAAATGACTGCTGATATGATGAATTACCATGTCGTTGTATTGATATTTGTCAATTTGAAATGACATGATTTATCTTACAAACTTCATAATGAAACGATTATTATCACGTGTTTTTGTTGAAGACTTTCCCTATCATCTATATGATCTCTGTGCCCAATCCTTGATATTTTTTTTTCTCGCAACCATCCATTTTTGTTTCAAATGTTCCTTCAAGTTGCCCCAAAGTTGACGATTGACGTTTTGTGTATAGCCCCTATTTTCCTCCAATGAATTACTTTCCACCTGCTTCTCGACTACACTCGTATTATCATCGATTTACACGCAAAGTAGACAGGCTGAATTCCGTTTGGTATATCAAGCGTAAATCCCGCCCAATTTACAAGTAAAAGTCAGGACATTCATTCGAACAAAACCTCAAGTGTTTTCCACTTTTTAAGTCAATGGGCGTATAGATGCATTCAATAGTTTACACATGCAAACGAATCAATTGGTGGGTATTCGGGCATAGTGATGTACAAACTTGCAGGGTTTTGTGCACTATTCTCAAGCGAAACAAAGACAATCATGAGGCGAAGATGACTAGTCAGACATGCTAATCGGCTCGTTGATGCAGTCTTTAATAGATCCTTTTCGAATGGTTTCATTCGTGATAAGTGCACAGTTTTCGGTGTCAAAGCAATAAGTTCTGATGCTTTAACAATCTTCATTACACCACGAAAGATTGATATGGTTCAGGGCACAGCCTGGCTTATAGTCAACATTCCATATTTTGTAATATTAAAAGGAGAATTAACCCTTCATAGAATATCGGCTTCTGTCCAGGCGTAACACCCAGACAAGCATAATCGCTAAATGTGTGAGAAAAAAAATACAAAAAATGAGACAAAGTATGAAAAAGTTATACATTTTCACAGATGAGGTCACTAGTGATAACGAATATTTCCGAGCAGTAAAACGAATATTATGTGTGATGTCAGGAATGGAGTTCATTCTTTCATTGTGTAAGTGTGTACAACAGATTTAAACTATACCCTTCTCAGTTCAAATGGTTTAAAGGTACTATGTCCCATTTGCAGGCCAACAAAAATGAAAAGGTTAAATTCCAACGGCATTTGAAAGATAATAGTAATATATGTAGAACTTCCTTTAAAAAGGTGGGGCTTGAAAATGTCTTCAAGTGGGAAAATAATGACTATTAGTTGTCAAATCGACTTAGGAGCTATAGAGCCAATAAGTAATAGTCTCGATTTTCAGACCATTGTACTGAATAATCATGCGTGTTATGCTGCGCAAAGATGCAATCAGTTTAATTTTGGCCATCACAAGAAGTGGGTTATTGATATAGACAAATGCTCATGTACCCTTTACATCTCATTTTATGTATGTTATTACCAAAGAAGAAAAAAGCCAGTCAGTCACTCAATAGTGTCTGACAGTGAAGTCTAGCAAGTAAACAGGTTTCATTGCATAATTTGAATATTAGGACACTGCTAACGTTTAAATTTCACAGATGGGACATAAAATACATGACATATTCATAATTCCTGCAAAGTTCTACAGAATTTGTGGTTGGCTGCAAAAGGGACATAGTACCTTTAACAGATTCAATGTCCATCTTAGGTCACTCGTTCGCCCGTTACTAGTGAAACGCCTGATTCTGAAAGGTAAAAAAATTATGGTTGAATACAAATAATGATTATGATATTCGATGACCAGGGTACTTTGCAACGCGTTCAGAGACATAGAGAAAGCCCTAAATATAGCCATTGAATATATCTTCACAATATTTGTAATATTACATTGTTCATGTGGAAGTTAACATTTTATCCCCTATGAATTTTTACTGTGCATTTTAAAGTTGTAAATGTTTGATTGTGTCATCCGCTCATTGGTATTTTGTTGGTATTTAATATATCGGTTAACTTATGATAATGCCTGCACTTAAGCTGCTGCTGCTGCTGCTGCACTAACATTACATTATAGAGTATTTACTATTTATCTATATATCGTTAACACCCATTGTCAATTTTTGTTTCGGTTGTTAAATATTTATAACAGGGTATAACTTAAAGAGAGGAGATTCGTATATCGGTTGGAGTTTACGAGCATGTGCTGCCACATAGTTATTGAGTCTTCAAATGCATGAACATGTACGTAGTTTCTTGCATTCATGCAGTGCCCGATTAATCGGGTCGAGAATTCCCCATTTTAGAGTTTTACCTTTTAGGTTATTTATTCATTCTAAGCAGCTCGTTGTTAGCATTATAATTAAAACAAAGAAGATATATTAATTTATTCAAAAAAATGAATATGATAAGTTTGCAATGTGTACATAGATGATGTAGATAGCCGACTTGACATTTTATGTCCAATTGTAAATAGAGCCTTTCATCTCGACTAGGTGTTGTTCTATTCATTCTCACACTCATTTACCATATGCCATACAGTCTTTGAAATCAGTATAGTATAGTGGGTATGTTTAATGTGGTATACGGCACATTTAGATGGGGGTAAAAACATAGCAGGTGCTGATCTGCGAAGACGGAGTAAGGCAAAAATGGATGATAGTGACCGTATAATTATGGTTCTCGATGTAAAATACGAAAAATAGGAAAAACTGACGATATAGTTGTTGTTTTGTTTCGACAATTAAAATTCTTACAAAAAAATTGGAATAATCACTTCCAGCGTACTGAGTGTGTCTCCCATGCATGTTCGAAAGGAAATATGACGTAGAGTGATTGCATTGATGCTGAATAATGTGAAAAGAATAAATGAGGAGAGGGGAAGAGGAGGGGAAGAGGAGGGGGTGAGGAGGGGGTGAGGAGAGGGGACGAGGAGAGGGGGAGAGGAGGGATGAGGAGAGGGGGGATGAGGAGAGGGGGAGGAGGGGATGAGGAGGGGATGAGGAGGGGGGTGAGGAGAGGATGAGGAGAGGGGAGAGGAGGGGATGAGGAGGGGTGAGGAGAGGGTGAGGAGAGGGGATGAGGAGGGGGTGAGGAGAGGGGAGAGGAGGGGATGAGGAGAGGGGGAGAGGAGGGGATGAGGAGAGGGGGGAGGAGGGGATGAGGAGAGGGGAAGAGGAGGGGAAGAGGAGAAGGAGAGAGGAGGGGAAGAGGAGAGGGGAGAAGAGGGGATGAGGAGAGGAGGGGGAGAGGAGGGGGTGAGGAGAAGGGGAGAGGAGGGCGATGAGGAGAGGGGGAGAGGAGGGGATGAGGAGAGGGGAGAAGAGGGGATGAGGAGAGGAGGGGGAGAGGAGGGGATGAGGAGAGGGGGAGAGGAGGGAATGAGGAGAGGGGATGAGGGGATGAGGAGAGGGGGAGAGGAGGGGATGAGGAGAAGGAGAGAGGAGGGGAAGAGGAGGGGGTGAGGAGGGGGTGAGGAGAGGGGGAGAGGAGGGATGAGGAGAGGGGGAGAGGAGGGGATGAGGAGAGGGGAAGAGGAGGGGATGAGGAGGGGAGGGGAGGGGATGAGGAGAAGGGGAGAGGAGGGGATGAGGAGAGGGGAGAAGAGGGGATGAGGAGAGGAGGGGGGAGAGGAGGGGATGAGGAGAGGGGAAGAGGAGGGAAGAGGAGAAGGAGAGAGGAGGGGAAGAGGAGGGGGTGAGGAGAAGGGGAGAGGAGGGGATGAGGAGAGGGGGAGAGGAGGGGATGAGGAGAGGGGATGAGGAGAGGAGGGGGAGAGGAGGGGATGAGGAGAGGGGGAGAGGAGGGGATGAGGAGAGGGGGAGAGGAGGGGATGAGGAGAAGGAGAGAGGAGGGGGAGAGGAGGGGGTGAGGGAGAAGGGGAGAGGAGGGGATGAGGAGAGGGGGAGAGGAGGGGATGAGGAGAGGGGAGAAGAGGGGATGAGGAGAGGAGGGGGAGAGGAGGGGATGAGGCGAGGGGGAGAGGAGGGAATGAGGAGAGGGGGAGAGGGGGGATGAGGAGAGGGGGGAGAGGAGGGGATGAGGAGAGGGGGAGAGGAGGGGATGAGGAGAGGGGGAGAGGAGGGGATAAGGAGAAGGAGAGAGGAGGGGAAGAGGAGGGGGTGAGGAGGGGGTGAGGAGAGGGGGAGAGGAGGGGATGAGGAGAAGGGGAGAGGAGGGATGAGGAGAGGGGAGAGGAGGGGATGAGGAGAGGAGGGGGAGAGGAGGGGGTGAGGAGAAGGGGAGAGGAGGGGATGAGGAAGGGGGAGAGGAGGGGATGAGGAGAGGGGGGGAGGTGGCGAAGAGGAGGGGATGAGGAGAGGGGAGAAGAGGGATGAGGAGAGGGGGAGAGGAGGGGATGAGGAGATGGGGAGAGGAGGGGATGAGGAGAGGGGGAGAGGAGGGGATGAGGAGAGGGGGGGAGGGGTAAGGAGAGGAGGGGGTGAGGAGGGGGTGAGGAGAGGGGGAGAGGAGGGGATGAGGAGAGGGGAGAGGAGGGATGAGGAGAGGGGGAGAGGAGGGGGTGAGGAAAAGGGAGAGGAGGGGATGAGGAGGGGGTGAGGAGGGGTAAGGAGAGGGGATGAAGAGAGGGGAAGAGGAGGGGATGAGGAGGGGAGGTTAGGGGATGAGGAGAAGGGGAGAGGAGGGGATGAGGAGAGGGGGAGAGGAGGGGAAGAGGAGGGGGTGAGGAGGGGGTGAGGAGAGGGGGGAGAGGAGGGGATGAGGAGAAGGAGAGGAGGGGTGAGGAGAGGGGAGAGGAGGGGATGAGGAGAGGGGGAGAGGAGGGGATGAGGAGAGGGGGAGAGGAGGGGATGAGAAGAGGGGGAGAGGAGGGATGAGGAGAGGGGGAGAGGAGGGGATGAGGAGAGGGGAGAGGAGGGGATGAGGAGGGGTGAGGAGGGGTAAGGAGAGGGGATGAGGAGAGGGGAAGAGGAGGGGATGAGGAGGGGAGGGGAGGGGATGAGGAGAAGGGGAGAGGAGGGGATGAGGAGAGGGGGAGAGGAGGGGAAGAGGAGGGGGTGAGGAGGGGGTGAGGAGAGGGGAGAGGATGGGATGAGGAGAGGGGGAGAGGAGGGGATGAGGAGGGGAGGGGAGGGGATAAGGAGGGAGAGAGGGGGAGAGGAGGGATGAGGAGAGGGGGAGAGGAGGGAATGAGGAGAGGGGGAGAGGGGGGATGAGGAGAGGGGGAGAGGAGGGGATGAGGAGGAGGGGGAGAGGAGGGGATGAGGAGATGGGGAGAGGAGGGGGAGAGGAGAGGGGGAGAGGAGGGGATGAGGAGAGGGGGAGAGGAGGGGAAGAGGAGAGGGGGAGAGGAGGGGTGAGGAGAGGGGGAGAGGAGGGGATGAGGAGAGGGGAGAGGAGGGGGTGAGGAGAGGGGAGAGAGGAGGGGATGAGGAGAGGGGGAGAGGAGGGGGCGAGGAGGGGGAGAGGAGGGGATGAGGAGAGGGGAGAGGAGGGGATGAGGAGAGGGGGAGAGGAGGGGATGAGGAGAGGGGGAGAGGAGGGGGTGAGGAGAGGGGGAGAGGAGGGGGTGAGGAGAGGGGGAGAGGAGGGGATGAGGAGAGGGGAGAGGAGGGATGAGGAGAGGGGGAGAGGAGGGGATGAGGAGAAGGAGAGAGGAGGGGAAGAGGAGGTGATGAGGAGGGGGTGAGGAGAGGGGGAGAGGAGGGGATGAGGAGAGGGGGGAGAGGAGGGGATGAGGAGAGGGGAGAGGGAGGGGTGAGGAGGGTGAGGAGGGGTAAGGAGAGGGGATGAGGAGAGGGGAAGAGGAGGGGATGAGGAGGGGAGGGGAGGGGATGAGGAGAAGGGGAGAGGAGGGGATGAGGAGGGGTGAGGAGGGGTAAGGAGAGGGGATGAGGAGAGGGGGAGAGGAGGGGATGAGGAGGGAAGAGGAGGGGATGAGGAGAAGGGGAGAGGAGGGGATGAGGAGAGGGGAGAAGAGGGGATGAGGAGAGGGGGAGAGGAGGGGATGAGGAGGGAGAGGGGAGGGGGAGAGGAGGGGATGAGGAGAGGGGGAGAGGAGGGAATGAGGGAGAAGAGAGATTATGCTGTTGTTGTTGTTGACGATGATGATAACAAGGATGATGATCTTATTGTGATGATGACCGAAATAAATATGAAAAATGGATACAAATATGAATGTGGATAAGAATATGAATGTGAATATATTTGAATGGTGGTGTTTATTTTACCTGACTGCTAAGAAAGCATAAATGCTTGTAAGTAAGCAACCAGACGGCCGATGGCTTTAGGTCCTCTCCGATGGACCTGGTAATGAGGATTAATGCCTTACCAAAGGGCACTAGCGCGTTGACTTGGTTTCGAAAGTGGGTCACTGGATTACGAGACCACTGCTCTACCGACTGAGCTGAGATGATGCTGTTGTTATTGTCGATGATGACGATGATGAAGATAACAAAGATGATGATCACATGGGTGATGATGACTGAATTGAATATGAACAAAAAAATAAATACAAATATGAATGTGGATAAGAATATTAATCCGATATATAAACATGAATTGAATATAATGATGAATATGAGTATGATGATGACGATAATGGTGAAGATGAATATGATAATGATGATGGTGGTGGTGGTGGTAGTGGTAGTAATGATAACGAAAAATAATGATCTTATATAATGACATAGATGATGGCCTAATGATAATTAGTATTACGGTTGGTTTGGTAATAATATCATTCATTTTCTTTTCTTTACATCCCCGGAGTAAATCAGGCCCTTATAGCAACAAAAGATAAACAATACAAGGAAATGAGAATAATAAACAAGACATACAGTGGAAAGAAAAAGCAAGTGAGAGAGAGAGAGAGAGAGAGAGAGAGAGAGAGAGAGAGAGAGAGTGGAGAAAAGTTTAACAATTGGGTGTGGGAGTGTGAAGGAAAGGGGGAGGGAAGTGACAGAGTAAGAGAAAGAGAGAGGACGACAGACAGACAGAAGAGAGAAGAGAAAGACAGAGAGAGAGAGAGAGAGAAGGAGACAGGGAGAGATAAAAAAAAAAAAAAAAACAGACAGACAAAAACAGAGACAGAGGGGCAGAGACAGAGTGAGAGAACAAGCGAGAGAGAGAGAGGGGGAGGGAGAAGAGAAATATAGAGTGAAGAGAGAGAGAGAAAGACAGACAGGCAAAGACAAAAGAGACACAGAGAGAGCGAGAGACAGAGAGGACAGAGAGAGAGAGAGACAGAGAGAGAGAGAGAGAGAGAAAGAGGGGAGGGAGAGGCAAAGAGAGAGAGAGAGAGAGAAAGAGGGAGAGGCAGAGAGAGAGAGAGAGAGAAAGAGGGAGAGGCAGAGAGAGAGAGAGAGAGAGAGAAAGAGGGAGAGGCAGAGAGAGAGAGAGAGAGAGAGAAGAGGGAGAGGCAGAGAGAGAGAGAGAAGAGAAAGAGGGAGAGGCACAGAGAGAGAGAGAGAGAAAGAGGGAGAGGTAGAGAGAGAGAGAGAGAGAGAGAAAGAGGGAGAGGCAGAGAGAGAGAGAGAGAGAGAGAAAGAGGGAGAGGCAGAGAGAGAGAGAGAGAGAGGAAAGAGGGAGAGGCAAGAGAGAGAGAGAGAGAGAGAAAGAGGGAGAGGCAGAGAGAGAGAGAGAGAGAGGGAGAGGGAGAGGCAGAGAGAGAGAGAGACAGAGACAGAAGGGGGACGGAAAGAAAATGGAGGGGAAAACATGGTAATGAGAGGAGGGCCATGCAGATCCGCAAGGTGGCGCTATTCGTTTCCTCATTACACATTGACATTGATGTCTCATCCATATTTCATTCCACTGCCTATGTTTAGCCCCACTCAAAATACAAAGCAACTCAATTCAAAGATCGAAGATGACAACAAGACACTCACTATTTTAGGATTACTTTCTATTCTGATACATGATCTATAAAGTTGCGCTTGGTCTCTAGCTTGCCACAATCTTCGCGCTCATTTCTAATATGCCCCTTCAAGATCAGCTCTGAAGGTCAGGGAAAGTTCATTCCGCATGACCTGATAGAAGCCACACTCAAAAGGCAACTGAAATTTTAAGATAGAAGATGACAACAAGATACTAGAACACATATGTTCTATCTACATGTATTACACATGATCACTAAAGCATTTGTAAGCGTCTCTCCTCAGTCTTCGCACTCATTGGCCCGAATTCACAAAGGAGGTTTGTCGACAAACCTTGGTTTTCGTGCGGCATGACGCGTTTTACGCGTTTTTTTTACAAACCTGGTTTGTAAGAACAAAAGGAGGTTTGGCGAAACAAAAGGAGGTTTGACCTCAAACCTTGCTTTGTGAATTCGGGCCATTTAGTTGCAATTTCAAGATCGGCTTAACAGCAGCCTCAGATACATTTGTAGGAACGTCAAAACATGCAGCTTAAATATTAATAGAAATTATACTTTTCATTGACTTGATAAAACCTGATAATATTACTAATAGTATTACCATGGGGCTTTAATTGGCAGATTTTCTTCTCTGCCACTTGTAAGGATATATGTGCAACTCACCTTTTATTATGGAGCTGCCTTAAAATGAAATAAACACATATTTTCATTCCACTGCCTATGTTTAGCCCCACTCAAAATACAAAGCAACTCAAATTCAAAGATCGAAGATGACAATACAAGACACTCACTATTTTATGATTACTTTCTATTCTGATACATGATCTATAAGTTGCGCTTGGTCTCTAGCTTGCCACAATCTTCGCACTCATTTCTAATATGCCCCTTCAAGATCAGCTCTGAAGGTCAGGGAAAGTTCATTCCGCATGACCTGATAGTAGCCACACTCAAAAGGCAACTGAAATTTTAAGATAGAAGATGACAACAAGATACTATAACACATATTTTCTATCTACATGTATTACACATGATCACTAAAGCATTTGTAAGCGGCTCTCCTCAGTCTTCGCACTCATTTAGTTGCAATTTCAAGATCGGCTTAACAGCAGCCTCAGATACATTTGTAGGAACGTCAAAACATGCAGCTTAAATATTAATAGAAATTATACTTTTTCACTGACTTGATAAAACCTGATAATATTACTAATTAGTATTACCATGGGGCTTTAATTGGCAGATTTTCTTCTTTGCCACTTGTAATGATATATTATGTGCAAGCAACTAACCATATTTTATGGAGCTGCTTTAAAATGAAATAAACACATATTGTCATTCCACTGCCTATGTTTAGCCCCACTCAAAATACAAAGCAACTCAAATTCAAAGATCGAAGATGACAACAAGACACTCACTATTTTATAATTACTTTCTATTCTGAAACATGATCTATAAAGTTGCGCTTGGTCTCTAGCTTGCCACAATCTTCGCACTCATTTCTAATATGCCCCTTCAAGATCAGCTCTGAAGGTCAGGGAAAGTTCATTCCGCATGACCTGATAGTAGCCACACTCAAAAGGCAACTGAAATTTTAAGATAGAAGATGACAACAAGATACTAGAACACAATAATGTATTTATATTGTTTAAATGATGATTTGTTTGTATATCTTTTAATGGTGTTTTTTAAAGAGATGTGAAATAAAATTGAATACTTGAATACTTGAATAATTATGTTCTATCTACATGTATTACACATGATCACTAAAGCATTTGTAAGCGTCTCTCCTCAGTCTTCGCACTCATTTAGTTGCAATTTCAAGATCGGCTTAACAGCAGCCTCAGATACATTTGTAGGAACGTCAAAACATGCAGCTTAAATATTAATAGAAATTATACTTTTTCATTGACTTGATAAAACCTGATAATATTACTAATTAGTATAACCATGGGGCTTTAATTGGCAGATTTTCTTCTCTCCCATAGGAAAGAAATGAGCCTGCCGCATACTCCTGCGGCAGACTTGCCGCAGACAGTCATCTTTTTCACATGCAAATTAGTTTTGCCGCAGACTTGCCGCAGACTTGCCGCATACTCTTTCAGTATGATGAAGAGTCTGCGGCAGGTCTGCCGCAGACTTGCTGCAGACTTGCTGCATACTCTTTCAGTATGATGAAGAGTCTGCGGCAGGTCTGCCGCAGACTTGCTGCAGACTTGCCACATACTCTTCAGTATGATGAAGAGTCTGCGGCAGATCTGCAGCAGACTTGCTGCAGACTTGCCGCAGACTTGCCGCAGACTTGCCGCATACTCTTTCAGTATGATGAAGAGACTTGCTGCAGACCTGCCGCAGACTCTTCATCATGAATATTCATATCTTATATAGACCTGCTGCAGACCTGCCGCATACTCTTTCATATCTAGAACGTGGCAATAAAGTATGCCTGTAGAAGAACCAGTGGTAATAATCGATATTGGCAATATCGATATTACCAATTAGGTATATTCTATTCTCAATTGTATTAACTTCATCACATAGATCATTTGAAGTGTATTCAAGAGTAACATATAAAGTGACACAGGCTCGTACACAAATATATATACTAAATATGTATATTGTTTCTTGGTTAGTAATCATATAATCAATATCAATCTATCAATCTATTGCTAAAACGTGAATGTAATTGTAACATGATCAGACAAAATAATCTATTGGTTAATAATGGCAAAAGGAAAATAGAAATCACAAAAATTATGTGCATTGTCTTAATTTGCTTAACAAATCATGATAAATGTATTTTTCTGTCACACGTGTAAAGTAATAATGAATATGCGTGAGATGATTGGTTTCAATTGGTTTCAATTGGCCCTATTAGACTTTAATGGGATTTCAATCAGGGGCGTCGCCAAAGGGGGGTGTGGGGGTGCGACACCCCCCCCCCCCCCACCTGTCAGGATTTTGTCGGTAAAATTGCGCTGCCGTTGGGAAAAATTAGAAAAGGGGGAGGGAAAAAAAGAGAGGGAAAGGGAAAGAAAGGAAAAAAGAAAAGGAAAAGAAAAGAAAGAAAGGAAAAGAAAGGAAAGAAGGAAAAGAAAGGAAAGAAAAGAGAAGAAAGAGAGAGAGAAGAGGAAAAAAAAGAAAAGAAAAAAAAGAAGAAAAAGAGTAAAAGGGAAACAAAAGAAACGGATGAAAGAGAGGAGAGAGAGGGGAGGTAAGAGCCTGAGAGAAGAGGAGTGGGAGTAAAAGAGAGAAGGGGGTTGTTGTGTGGAGTCGTCTCGTCGAGGGAGCAAGAAAGACACGGTCAAATATGTTGCTGTGTCGGGTCAGCTGTGTCGGTGTTCTTGCTCGATCCTCGTGTACTAATATCAATGCAGAAGTTTGAAGTCGGTGAGATGTATATTGTCGGTCAGTCGGCTGACAAGTTTTTTTCCCTACGAACTGTGACTTTTTATCCGCTGTGACGACTTCGAGAGTGACTACAACTACAATACTTGTATTTTTTTCTCAAAGTTTCACTTTCCTATAATATCAGCTAAAGAAATCAGAGGTTTAACATTTTCGGGGAAACTAAATTCAAACAAAGTTTAAAAGTCAACAACGGTACGACGAATCGTTTTCCTTTCTCTATATTGTAATGAGACGCCAAAGATTCCGCGCTTCGCGCGGAAGGGGAAGATTTAATTTAGACGAGTCGAGAACGGTACAACGAATCGTCTTCTTTCTCTAATAATTTAAGGAAACGTCAAAGCTTCCGCGCTTCGCGCGAGAGGGGGAAACTGAATTCAGAAAAATATGGCTTATTAAGAGTCGAAAACGGTACGACAAATCGTCTTCCTTTCTCTATATTGTGTTGAAACGCCAAAAATTTCGCGCTTCGCGCGGGAGGGGAAAACTTCATGTAGACGAGTGGAGACAGTACTATCGTCTTATTTCTCTAATAATTAAAGGAAACGTCAAAAATTCCGCGGTTCGCGCGGGTGGAGGAAACTGCATTCAGAGAAGGATAAAGAGTCGAGCCCGGTTCAACGAATCGTCTACTTTCTCTTATAATTTAATGCAACGCCAAAACTGCCGCGCTTCGCGCGGGAGGGGGAGAACTAAATTCGGATAAGGATTAAGAGTCGAAAACTGTACACCGAATCGTCTGCTTTTTTCTCATAATTTAATGAAACGTCAAAGTATTAAGAGTCGAGCACGGCTCAACGAATCGTCTACTTTCTCTAATAATTTAATGAAACGCCAAAACTTCCGCACTTCACGCGGGAGGGGGAGAACTGAATTCAGATAAGGATTAAGAGTCGAGAACAGTACACCGAATCGTCTGCTTTTCTCATAATTTAATGAAACGTCAAAGCTTTCGAGCTTCGCGCGGGAGGGGGGGGGGACTTCATTAAGACAAGGATTAACAGTCGAGAACGGTACAGTAAATCGTCTTCCTTTCTCTATATTGTGTTGAAATGCCAAAACTTCCGCGCTTCGCGCGGGAGGCCTATCACCCACCCACCCCCTAATGAGCGCGTTTCGCGCGCTCTTTAAGTGATTCGCTTGCTCTCTTCCGCCCCTCCCTAAAATAAGATCCTAGCTCCGCGCCTGCATTAAAATATAGCTATGCTGACTAAGTTGACGAAATAATTCATGTATTTATGTCGTCGAGGAAAATAACCATTAACCATAACCATTAACCATAACCATTTTGCGCATACGCAAGTACTATATATAGATAGTCCATAGGAAAAATAATTTAATTTTGTCGGTAATTGGTGGCTAGTTTTGTCGGTAATCGTTGGCCTCTACACCCCCCCCCCCCCCCCCCCCCCCCCCACTGAAAAAGGTCTGGCGACGCCCCTGCCTGCATGGACCTGATTATCTGCCAACAATATTATATTATATGATATGATAAGAAAAAATCTTCCCTTCGGCTTTTCTGATGTTTACTAAATTTTTAGATTTTTTATTTTCGTGGATTTAGCTCCTTTTGGAATGAAACATGTTATTGTACCTAAAAAATAAAAAAATAAATCATATTTTCTCAATAAAGTCACTGAAATTTTATTCAAATTTAGCAGCAAACCTTTCCTTTTAAATAATAATAGTGAAATCACACATAAAAGTAACCTTTCGAAAAGAAAGCAAACAACATTATTACAGTTTCATTCCAAAAGGAGCTAAATCCTTTCAATTCCAAAAGAAGCTAGAGTCCATGTTTCATTCAAAAAGGAATTACTAAATCCACAAAATCTAAAAATTTGATAGAAATCAGAAATAACTGGTGAATTTTTTGTCTTATCATATAGGTCCAGGGCGACACCTTTAACATATTGTATATAACAACATGAAGGTACATGGCTAAAGGGAAAGTGGAGAAATAAAAAGAAATAAATTTTAAAAAATATTAAAAAATGGTTGTATTAGTATACTATAATGAATGACAGTAGTGAATTAATTTAACATCTTACTTGATTCATACTTGTCCATAATGCAGTGTTTTTCAGTATTCTTATTTTGGTACTGCATGCAATTGTAAAGTTTAACAAAAAAGTGATTGTAACTTCTTGTAAATAAGTTGTGTTCTACAGTGCCTGTGTATTGCATGACCTACGTCAGTACGTGATAACTTGTAAATGTGTAAAGACATAATATTTTAATATAATTATAGTAATGCTAAAATGAAGATACATAACATGTTTTTATGGTGTACATTGAAAGCTTTATTCGGCCATAACTAACAGTTAAATTTACACAACATTATTCAGATGAATACAAATTATACTTGCTGTACTGAAGGCAATATTTAAATGTGATGTTGATTCCAACCATTGCATACAAACAGATCATGTGTATTAAAAAAGGCACATTTTTATTTAGCATCTATCGCTATGACAACTTTAACCGTCGTCATTAAGAAGGAGCAATATACTTTATTTTTATACCACCATGTCTTGTTACTTATTAGTTACTGCTTATTTATATACATCTTATCTTGTGTCTTTCATAAAAACTTGACATTCTCTATAGGCAATGTGTAGATAAGTTTACCAAAGAAAAGTATCTATAACAGTAATGTCTCTACGCGCTTGACAAATATACTATTACCCCGGTCATTTGATTCAGTGCTTGCCCGCACACAATGTTTTGATTAGTACGTGATCATACAAATTTTGCCGAGAAACTGCCTACTAATTGATATATTTGGTAAATTATTATATCTATTTGCACTTGATAGATATAACGCATGTGTCGCGCACTTGTGCGTAGTCCCATATACATCTTTCTGTGTACAGTGCTTGTAACTTTACCAAGACTGGGCCAATTTTTGTATCATTTCGATGATTCTAGAACCTTGCAGTACACACCAAGACTTATATGCTAGATGATCAACCTTTTCTGATCGATTCCACAACAATCCTTTCACAATGCAGTCGCATGACCATAACTGGTTTTATCTTTTAAGTTTCACATCTTACTTTATATATAAAGTTGAGTTCTTGTCATGCGATTGCATTGTAAAAGAAACGTTGTGGAATCGATCAGAAAAGGTTGATCATCTATCAAGATGATAAGAAATTTTGCCTAGTCTTGGTACAGTTACAAGCACTGTACACAGAAAGTTGTTTATGGGACTACACGAACATGTAGCAAAAAAATCTGTCCCGAAGTTTATGATGTTACAGCCATATTTAGAATATTAAAGCATTTGAAGAGCCTTGCTTTTGAGGGAACATATTTTATCTGATGTTCTTCCACATTGCATAATACAATGATAACGCTCACAAATCATTTTTTCACCTCTTTCAAGAACTCAATCTTCTCTTTAAGCTATCGAACATGTTGAACAATTAAACTGAGTTAGACAATACCACATGTGCACTAAGAAACACATATAATTAAGCGCCTTATAAATGTCATTATTATCGTTATTATTATTTCTATGTCTGTTTTTCTTCTCCTAGGTTTTAACATAGTGAAAGTATATCTGCCCCTGTATTGTTTGACAACATTTTTCTATACACATTAATTTAACATGTTGGTCGGCATCGACATCTCTGTATGAAGCAGGAGTAAATTGTGGAACACGATGACATCACTGGACTACCATCGCATAAAGAAGACCATTTAACTCCCCAATGTATTTAGGGACCGTTTCACGTAGGATATATTTCCAGATTCCGTTCTGAGCACGCATGAGAATGTCCGTGTCGAGTTGACTATTCTTGAAGGCGGGACAGGTGTAGACGAATGCCTCTCGCATAACAATCAAAATGATACAACCTGATGGAAAAGAGGCAGAATAATAATAATAATAAAATGAGGGATGTGGAAGAAAAGAATGATAAAGGAATAGAGATAGAGACGAAGAAAGATAAAAAGAAAGAAAAAGATAATATTCAAGTTTTTATTTGAATGGAAAACCCTTTCAATACCCAACGTTGCTCTTCACAGGGGCCTTGTCTGTGCAATTAAACAGACATATTAAAACATTACAACATTACATAAAAATTCAGCAAAAGTATAAACATTTAGAAAGGATGCAAATTATACATGGTTAAGCTAAAAACAGAAATTAAGCTTAACTCCTAAAGAATGTTTACCACCCCCCCCCCCCCCC
This sequence comes from Strongylocentrotus purpuratus, assembly GCF_000002235.5. Classification (NCBI taxonomy): domain Eukaryota; kingdom Metazoa; phylum Echinodermata; class Echinoidea; order Camarodonta; family Strongylocentrotidae; genus Strongylocentrotus; species Strongylocentrotus purpuratus. Next base: position 31,153,879 of record NW_022145604.1, on the reverse strand, counting down.
AAAGAAAAAAGGGACATTGAAATTTAACGTGATAGAATAGATACGAATTGCTTCTCAGAGTGCTCCTGTAGAAGTTTTGCAGACATGGAAAAGTTGTTGAGTACAAGGTTTTGTGTTGATTTGTGTTCTAGATGGGTATTGAAGTAAATTCAGCTTGGCTGTCAGCTCGGCAACCTTGGGCAACTTTTTTAATAGCCATATTAGCATAATCATCTAATAAGCATATGTGCAATATGTAATAATGTTGCTAATCTCAACCCAGGAAGCCTAAAAACACGGACAATACGACTTGCTTATAGTCCTGTACAATTTGTTTCAGACCTGGAAAAGTTGTTAAGAACAAGGTTCTTTGTTGATTTGTGTTCTAGATGGGTTTTGAAGATAATGAGTTTTAGAGTGTTAGACCCCATTTCCGATGGCGAGGCAATGGGGCCGACAAGGGTTAAACTAAACATACCTAATCACTCCTTATCCCAAATCGATGCTAATTTGCGATTCAATATGTATTCATACTTGAACAAGTAATTGGCAACGAGTTATTGCATTCATCTATCATATATTAATTGATTTCGATAGTCAGAATGCGAATCGGATACATCAGTTGTTGATATAGGTAGGAAAATCATTATGGCTTGCATTCTGACTATTTCATTAACGAGCTAATGCAAAATGAAATAATTCGAGACTAGACACTTTACAAAGATGTACTCATAAAATTAGAATACATTATGAAAATGGCCCATTCAAAAAGGGCGTATTACTATGTATGATGTGGCCCGGAAGTGATTTTTTTTTAAATTTACACAATAGCCTGTGATTTTACGGCTTTAATTTCAAAGAACCCGCTCGCGACGAGTCGAGCTAGTAATGCAAGCTTGGAAAGAGGTCAAAAACAATTAGACTCTGATTATTTATTGCTTTGCCTCACTATTTTATAAAGGTAAAACAAAAACTGAATAAATACTGAAATTCGAATCCACAACTCCAAAGTTGTATTACGTTGTCCTTACCGATTGAGATAACGATGAGTTGATTAAAGGTGGATTTGAATGATTATTATAACCCTACCACTAACCCTAATGGTTACCATGTGCGCATGCGCAGGTTTAGCTAGCTAGCTAGCTAGACTCTTCGCGAGCGCGTTTATTTAAATTAAAGCCGTAAAAATCACAGGCTGCCTTGTAATTTTTTTTAAATGCGGCCCGGAAAGACCTATACATAATTTAGTTGGTAAATGTCGTGTGCTTACCCTTCTTTGCTACCCGAAGTAGTTCTGGAAACACTGCTTGTGTTACACACCCCTGGTTGAATGACCCAACACACACGATAGCCTCATAGGTACCTGTAATACAACCATGAAGGAGGACATTATGAGCAAGAATGTGTTACCAAGTGTCATCGATATTTCATGATTGGTTATTAAGGGTATTCGGATTTCAGCTGCGATGCAAATTGTATTGTTCCGTTCTGAATGAATTGCTAATAAAGGCCTAAACATATTTTATGGCCTTCATTCGTCAAAATTTAAAAAATCTAATTTACAAATTCAAAACCATTATTATCTGACAAAGTTGCTTCATGTATAAATATCATTAGACTTGTTCCAGAAAAATTTAACATCCTTTTCAAACTTCTTCTTGAGTTGAGTTTTACCTTTTAAATTATTACAAATCAATAAAGAACCGAGTCCACCAATACACGAGGATGCTTCGATTGTTTCGAAGACACCGAGGATGCATGAAATTGAGGATAAATATAATGCCCGAACATTATCTGCAATATTTGTTTTATAAAGTAACAGGGATAATTTGCCAATGAATTACCCTCATCTCAAAGTTCACAAATTTATAAACAGTCGACCGAAAAAGTTGGATATGGATGATTAAATAACTAGCCAATAGAAAATGTTATACACCTCTCTTTAGAAATCTTGCCATCTGATTGGTCGAAATTAGAGTCGCGATTTTAGCCATTCCCGTAAAGAAACGAACAATGCCAGTAACGGTCAATAATTCATGAGTGAGATTCCTAAAGATTCCGGGTACCGGGAAAATAGTTAAATTTTGATGAGATCCCCATTGGTTTACGTGTTAAAATTTTCTTTTGCCAGCGCAGATACCATACAGTGCTTTTTGTCTGCGATTCCTAAATGATTGTAACATTCAGTTATCTTTCCAGCGAAGACTAACAGACAGTGTGTCAGATTGTATGTGATGTTTTAACCAATATTTACTCAAGAAAATGATTGTGTCAATTCGGTATATAAAAGATATATCGACTCGGGTCATGGCAGGATGCAACGTCCCCTTGAGCCTTTAAAACAGCCAGTCCTCTCATAGCAGTCGATACATATATATATATAGATATATATATATATATATATATATATTTAATATATATATACATGTTTATACTATTCCCCTGTCATTAGCACTTGCTAATAGCAGGTGAGGTGTTACGAATGAAATCAATCTTAAGTCATCCGTCCACTCTCAGTGCATATATCGATTATGATCTACGTCAATACTTCCTCCAGATTAGTCTCACCATCCTGACAAGAAAGCCCCTGCCCTATGACGTCACAAGCCTCTAGTCGGGAATAGACTCCTGTTTGTTCCGCATGAGTGAGCATGTCCTGAACCAGATCAACACCATCTATATTCACATAGCCTTGTGAATGAAGCTAATATAATAGGGGAATTATTATTATGAAAATCATTAACACCGTAAGAAGCTTTTTGTACATATTTATAAATGATAAGTGAAGATCTAGGTGTGTAATGCATTTTTGGTAAATCCTTGTTTCATGACACACCTCAAGTGTTCGAAGTGTCCTTATCAAACCCAATAGAGTCCAGAATCTGCCTGGTCCTTTATATTTCCCTACACACTGGATTCAAGCCGTCCTAATTAATGATCACGCCATCATCGGCTGGTAGCAGGTAAGTAGGGAGAGGTATAGCGTCGGTGTGGTGGAGATCAAAATTAAATAGGCCAGATTCTGGACTAAACACAATACTGCTAATGAAGTTAAACCGTTCTGAAGCCATTGGGAAAGGCTAGTTCGCTGGTACAAATTATTGGTGGATGCTGCCAGGTATTGAAATTACCAAAACGAGAAGAATTTGACTCAGTGTTGCTGAAGTGCCTAGATCTTTGTAATTATAGTTTTGCAATATTTATGTACTTATGTTTTAATAATTTCATACCAATTAGTCTTTCCAGCAAATTTTGTCTTAATTCTGCATTACATTCATATAATACTCGAAGTTCATCTAATTTTCATTTAAATAAAATAAGACTAAATATAACTAAGAAATCTTTTTTTTTTAAAGGGCCACAATTTTGGAATAATATACCTCAAGATAAAAAATCTAGTCCATCGATTAACGTTTTTAAAAGGAGATATACATCATTTTTAATCCAACAAAATAAATAAAGATTGATTATGTACACGGTCTGGTTTTTGGTTTGGGTTTGTTTTTGTCCCCCCCCCCCCCCCCCCCTCTCTAGTAGGCTTCTTTTTTTCTTTTTTTATAATCACCCTCTCAAACAACAATATAATACTGTATTATATTTTATTACTGTTTTGGTGGCAGCACCAATAAAGCCTTTGGCTTTCCTAGCTGTCTCCACATTCATATATATATTTGTTGTTGTATTGTATTGTAAATGTTTCTCTTTAACTTGTACGCTATGTGTGACTTGTACGCTATTTGTTATGATGTTTTAATGATGAGTGAAATAAAGTTCAATTCAATTCAAGTTCAATAAGTCACATGCACCGCACAGAGAGTTGTGCAAGATTACGCACACATGTGGCTTGCCTGTTTAGTCCAAGCATTTCAGATATCTGTTGTCATATTTCGAATATGAGAGAGCAATCCATTGCAGCAACGTTTATTCCAAAAATAGCCTATTCTTCCAAAAATGACATTAAAAAAGCAACGAGAAAGGTCACATATTACTTTACACCTTTTAGACAGAACTCACCCTTCGCTTTAAAGGGATTGGGTATCTTTGCCTCACTGCCCTCACATTCTAAACAAAATCCTAGATTTAGCTCATGCTGCAATCATAATTACAAACCTTTAGGTCAGTCAGGAATCCCATGAAATTTACAAGCCGATCGCCTTTCTGATTATCAAGATATTTATGATTGGAATTAGAAATGTCAAAAACTGTTTGCCAAACAGTTTTGGACAGTTTTGTTTATAACACTACAGTCCATTGGGGAAAATGAGTATGGTAAAACCGGTCACTCAAAGATTTTTACTTTTTTGAAGCACTTCAAGATCATTCTGAAGCGCAATTTTTTTTGAGGGCTTCAATATTACACCCTATCACAGACACAGACACAGACCTTTAAGCTGTATTATGTACCTCTTTGCCAACCAATCCAGTTCCACAGGCCACGTCTAAGATCTTCTTGCTTTTATCTGGCATCAACTTTGAGAGTTTCTGTGCAGCTAGATGAGGGCCTTTGTATAACATTTGTTCATTATCCTGGAACAAGAAGATGGTTTTATAACTATTTCGTATGATTAGTATTATTATTATTATTAATATCATTATCATTATTGTTAATATCATTATTATTATTGTTAATATAATTATTATTATTATTATCATCATTACTATTAGTAATAGTATTGTTATTATTAACGTTATTGTTATTGTTTATTGTTATTATCATCATTTTCATCATCATCATCATCATCATCATCATCATTGTTATTAATACTACTATTGTTAGTTCAGTGCAAGTGAGAATAGCGTAACCATGGGCAGAACAACAAGAAACATTTAACAGTGCTGATTTAAATTGCTGAGTGAGTATTGGTATAACATAATCAGGGAGCTCTAAAAAGGTTTACACAATGAGTGAACAACGATATATTGTGAGGAATGACGAAATACGAGAAATACTAACCCAAGGAAAAGTGAGTAAATTAAGCCTTAAAGGCCGTCTGTACTAATTTGGCCAGGAGGGATTACACCACACAGCGTGGTCACTGACAGGTGGCTATCTCATCAACTCAGCTCTCAATTAACATATGAACAAGATGATCATAGGGGACCAATGGTCACCGCTTATGGACTGTTTTCTATATAGAGGGAGCAAGTAGCTACAGTGGGCTAGGTGATAATATGGAATATATCACCTAGACTTATTTAGCACCCATACCCCTGCGTGAAGAGAGAGGTAAACGAAACCCCAAATACGATCGTAACCATCCATTCCCGCACCCGACTAAACTTACAAACTACCTTCAGAGTTCTCTTGTGGACTAAGCACTTTGAAATTGGTCAAGAAAATTAAAAGAAAATGTTAAAAGCTGGTACCAGAAATGTCCACGGGGTTCTGATGACAGTGAGCTATCATGCAATTTACATTTTTGTTTAAACGCTGAATTCCCTTACTTTACGATCAAGGCGGGTAGTTTAGGATACTGAGGCCCACGCATGAAGTTCGCTGAATTTAGCTTTTTTTTTTACACCATTAGCTATTATATTGAAATTTAAATATAACAATCAATCCGAGTCCAAATTTTGAAAGTGTGACATGTCCCAACCCTAAATGACAGACTGCGTAAATATCTTTTCCAAAAAAAAATTCAATAGATGCTTTTATTTCGGTCAATTAATGCCAATTTAAGCCAATTTATTTATTATTTCTTTAAAAGTAATTTTTTTTATCAAGAGTATAAAGCATTCTTTTATTCAATACTACTGGGTGATCTATGGTTCCTCTTATTTTTCTGCTTCTATTCAAACCAACTAGATATCAGGGCGGACTTCCCCTTTATAGCTAGGTACGTGATACTAATTTCATATTTAATTTCACCACCTAACCCTTAAAGGTAGGTAGAAATTCAACAGGCTTGTGAAAGCTATATAATAAAAGATGATTTTTCAATAATTCAAAATAGAAGAGTTAGATATGCAACACCATGCTATGCCCTCTTACTCTTCAAACCGTTAGCTTAAATTTCTAGCATGCTTTAGGATATCATTGGAAATTAATAATAAATGAAAATGTATACCTCATCATATGTCTCTGACCATCCCTTGTAGGCTTGTTCCAGACGCTTTAGATCAAGATCCCCAGAGGATGCAGAATACATATTCTTCCAATGTAAATCATCTTCACTAGTTCCTGTTGTCATTGACATTGTCTTGTAATGTATCAAATTAACACACAGAATAAGTCAAGTGTATGAGTGCATCAACAACTTCCGACTAGCATGGGCTGAGCATGGACGTGGTCTGAGGCTGATACGCTTAAGCAGGGCTCCCACTTAGCCGAGTTGGAACCTCGAGTTGTGGCGAGCTGGCGCGATCTTATGGCAAGCCGTTTTATTATTAATTGATATCAAGAAATCAATTCTTGATATCAAGAAATAATTTTACGGTGTAAAGCAATGTTAATTCTTAATATCAATAATTCGATTTCGTGATATCAGGAATTCCATTCCGTGATATCAAGAATTAAATTTTTGATATCAAGAAATATGTTTTAATGATAAAACTGCTTGCCATAAAATCGCGTCAGCTCGCCACAACTCGAGGCTCCAACTCGGCTAAGTGGGAGCCCTGCTTTATAGTAGTCCCTAATCTTATTCAGATGTTCATCTTCTATTTTTCAGATAGAATTACATAATGTTACATTGTGTTGTGTGTACTATAGGCCAGTTTCGTAATGTATTCACATTCACATCCCATTACGTAATCGAAGGTTGGTCAAACAAAGAACATACAACACATGGGTTCGCTATTTTCGTTGTGTGCTTGTATGGTTTGCTTTCTCTATTTTGAGAGAGAGAGAAGAAAATATAAGGAGGTAGTTTCAAACTTGAATAATAAATATCATTGAGATGTGATTTTTTTTTTCTTCACACATTTGATTTTAAAAATGGCTGATTTTTAGCAAGAAGTTTTAAGAGATGGAGTCATATCTAGTTCATTCCCTGTGTACCATCTTCGAAGCCGCCAGGACAAAATATGTGAGGCATGTGCTTATTAAGCACATAACTGGATCTTCTTAACATAAACGTAGACAAAGATTCCTGCCTAGCTGCAAACTAACGGGACACTTTCAAAGGAAAATATGCTTTTGTGTACTTTTCGCTTCTTCTTCTTCTTCTTCCAGTTAAGTAGACAGCCGTTGGCGTATATTAAAGATACCATGTCCCTTTTGCAGCCAACATCAAATTCTGTAGAACTTTGCAGGTATTATGAATATGTTATGTATGTCCTATCTGTGAAATTTAAACGTTAGCAGTGTCCTAATATTCAAATTATGCAAGGAAACCTGTTTACTTGCTAGACTTCACTGTCAGACACTATTGAGTGACTGACTGGCCTTTTTTCATCTTTGGTAATATCATACATAAAATGAGCTGTAAAGGGTACATGAGCATTTGTCTACATCAATAACCCACTTCTTGAAATGGCCAAAATTAAACTGATTGAATCTTTGAGCAGCATAAAACGTACGACCATTCAGTACAATGGTCTGAAAAATCATACTATTGCTTACTGCCTCTGTAGCTCCTAAGTCGATTCGACAACTAATATTCGTTATTTTTCCACTTAAAGACATTTTCAAGCCCCCCTTTTTTTAGGGAAGTTCTAAATTAGTATTGTCTTTCAAATGCCGTTTGAATTTAACTTTTTCATTTTTTGGCCTGCAAATGGGACATAGTACCTTTAAAATATAAGTAGACAAAGATTCCTGCCTAGCTGCAAACTAACGGGACAAATATGCTTTTGTAACGATAATTACTTTTCGCTACCACTCGTCTGATAATACGAGAAGTACACTTTGCTTCTTCTTCTTCTTCTTCCAGACCGGCGTATTATCGTACTTGTGCTTGTCGAGTGCCCAGATGAATAGTGCAAGTTAAAATCTCACTACAAGTTGATACTATGTGTGTCTTTACAGGAGGCAAGCGAAAGGAAATGGAGCAAAATTTCCTGAAATATAAATCAAAATTACTCGACTGGGCATGTGTGGGCACTAATCTGACATATAACATCATAAAGAACTCTACATAAACGAATTCACTTTTTATTTATGTGAGCCGCAAGTAATCGGAAAAGTGTCAAATTGCAGCTTTTAGGACTGTAAATATTTACTGTTTTTCACAAATTAAACCATGTAAGCAAATTTCCTGGACACAATTAGGCTTTCGTATTCATATTTTATCATCTGTTCGTTTTTCCCCTTGTTAGTTCACATAAAAAGTGGAATAATAAGTAGATTTCTTTGTGACAAAAATCACTAATCAAGCTTTCCAATGATATTGGCGGCTACGAACCTCGGACATCAAAGGTAACAGTACAACAGTAGAGTTTATTGTGCAACCATAGAAAACGGCAGCTGCTTGGAATAATTTGTTGCCAGATAGGCCTCCATCTCTTAAAGGTAATACAAAGTTTGGGGAAATTTTGAAAATTGGGTGGATAGTGAATCTTTACAATTTTGATATATTTGGATGTCCCTGGGGATGTATTATAAGCACTAACAAAATTAGCCCCTAAAACAATTCAGTTTTCGAGAAAAATTGAATATAAAATTTTACCGGTGCTCCCGGTAAATTTTGATAAATTTCAAATAGCGTCTATGGTCTTACAATGGTAGCTGCGACCATGAAAATCTCAGAATCTGTAGTTGTGATATATAATTTCCAAACGGGAATAGCTAATCGGTCGATTTTAGTCAAGAAACATTGTTTCATAGCTAAAGTTATATCTTGACCTTGAGAGGGAGCTATACAACATAAAGAGTTTATTATGCCTCCGTTACGAAGTAGCCGGAGGCATTATGTTTTCGGGTTGTCCGTCCGTCCGTCCGTACGTACGTCCCGTTCTCGTGATCGCGTTATCTGAAGAACTGATTGATGGATTCCTGCCAAACTTCGGTCATGTATGTATCTTGCAGAGCCGATGAACTGATTAGATTTTTGGGTCACGAGGTCAAAGGTCAAAGGCCACAGCATACATTATGTATGCAAAAACAGCTCGTGATTGCGTTATCTCAAGAACCGATTGATCGATTGCTGCTAAACTTAGGTCATGTATGTTACTTGCAGAGCAGATGAACTGATTAGATTTTGGGGTCACTTGGTCAAAGGTCAAAGGCCACAACGCACATTATGTATGCAAAAACAGCTCGTGATCGCGTTCTCAAGAACCGATTGATGGATTCCTGCCAAAATTAGGTCATGTATGTTACTTGCAGAGCCAATGAACTGAGTAGATTCTTGGTTCATAAGGTCAAAGGTCATGGGCTCATTATGTATGCAGAAATAGCTTGTGAACACATTCTCATTAGAACTGACAGATGGATTACTATTTAACTCAGGACATCTTGCAGAGCCAATGAACTGAGTAGATTTTAGGGTCATGAGGTCAAAGATCAAAGGGTCATATATGTATATGAGAAATTGCTTGTAATCACGATATTCTGAGAACCTGTTAATGGATTACAATTGAACTTGAATTCGAAAAATGTGTTCTGTTTTGGTTTGTAAAATTGCTCTATGACGGAGGCATCATTTTCGACTGCGCGCAGTCGAATTCCATCTAGTTATTTATAATTTCATAACTTCAGACTCGATTTCAACCGCGACAACGATCAATGAATATTGTAGGAACGCATATGCTTCCAATATTTTAATTTGAACCGAATTCATGACCCCATACCAAAACTTTGTAATACCTTTAAAACTCCTTGCTCTGATGCTCCTTTTATATTTTTGTGACGGGATAACATTCGTGTTTTGAAATCTGCTTATAAACGGGTTGTACTATTGTCGCATGGCCGACCATAGTCCACCGCCTGGACTGTGAATTCCCATGGCGCACGCCCACCCAACCAGCTGAGGAAATAAAGCACCCTCAACGCTAATAGTAAAACCGAGACCTCACAGAGTTGCTCATTTGTGTTTGATCGATCGCAATTTCAACATTTCATAACTTTCTTATTTTAATCGGATTTTGCTAAAACTTTCACTGACCTCTTCCTCTCATTTTGTGGTCCTATTAAATCCAACTTAATATCAGGGTGGACTTCTCCTTTAAATATTACCTGCGCTTATCAGGGCCAGGAGCAGATTAATTAATGCAGACAAGTGTTAACGCACAACATGTATACGTCAGGTTCTATTTTAAAGGTAGTGTATCCCTTTTGCAGCCGGCCAACATCAAATTCTGTAGAACTTTGCAGAATCATGAGTATGTCACATTTATCCTATCTGTGAACTGTAAACGTTTAACAGTTAACAGTGACCTACCCCGTGTCCACACACAGCAAATTCATCGTATAACTATCCCGAACGGTATAGTTTCGGGATAGTTATATGATTTCACCATATGACATACATGCCTTCATACTTCATAATGATGATGATGATAACATGAAGTTTTAATGTCAATTTATAGAGTTAATGCTAACTAATGTGCCTCAAATTTAATAATAGTATACGCATGTAATAATCGGCTGCCATATTTAATTTTATTCAGGCTTCGTTTGTCCATCATCTCCTCCGTTACTCTTATGTTACTTATGTTACGGTTACTTGGATGCCTTAAGGCATGAAAAGCACAAGAATGCTAACGACACAAACATGCATTAATACACTTGTTCCCCCTTATAATTATTTATATCTTCCAGTACCTTTTATCAAGGCTAAAATGATTGTGCAGTTTTTTATTTTCCGAATAGTTTTTTTAGGTTAGGATTCGTCGCGTGAAGTCTGCGATACATACGATTCCTCTGTCTTTCATATTTAGGGTATGATAGCATAAAATGTTCGATAGTTTCGAAAATATGACAATTGTCAGAAAGGCCAATATCATGCCTATTTAATGAGTAATTGTAATAATTAAGACGGAATTGGTGTAAATTCTTTCATCCTTACGACAAAAACCTTTTATCATACACGTATATTTTACATCTCGTTGTATGTTGTAGAGATATCTGCCTTTTTCGGCAGTTTCCCATAATTTCTGCCACCCAGCTTTGTAAAAATCATCTTATTTATTCGAAAATTCGAAAGACGTTTCGAACCTGCGTCCTCGGCTGAATCAGTTTGTAACTTCCACTGTTAGCTGGATTACGGGCGCACGCCACAACGCGTTTTTATACTCTACGGCTGGACCGGCGGTCAAATAATTCGATCAATGATTAAAAAAATAACGGACAAGGCCCATTGGTCGAAGCACACGGTTGATCAACCAATCAACGGGCCGTTGACTCGGCTCGCCTTGTTCTCGCCCGACAGATAGAAAGTTTATAGAAAATATATGTTAGCCCTCGGCCCCTGTTTTATAATAGGGTTAAATTTGTAGACATTCGGAGATTTGTCGGTCAGCGCTAGCCACTACACGCCCCCCCCCCCCCCTACTGAAAAGGGTCTAGATACGCCTCTGCGTACACGAGCACACACACACACACGCACGCATCAACAAACGCACACGGGCGCGGCTTTGCACCTAGAGTTTTCACAACTCGCACCATAGTTTGCTCACCTACTTCAACCCTCCCCCCCCCCCCACCCCACCCCCTCCCTCTCTCTCTCTCTCTCTCTCTCTCTCTCTCACTCTCTTTAAACAGTTTAGCTTCCTTGGTATGATATCCATTCATAAATAAACAACAACAAAATTGTATCAAATATTTCATACTTATTATATAAATAGATCAGCGTGAATACCATCGACTACATCAACATTCTTTTCCATTCACAGCCTCACCAAATTAATTATCTACAAAGATATCAAGACTCCCCCTATTTTTCATATCTGTTTTTTTCCCCTCAAATGTTTTAACGTGGACATACTATTCAATTCAATTCGATTTCGGTTTATTAATATCAACATAAACAATGTACAATGCAGTAGTCCAGGGACCAATAATGCAATGTTTACATAGAATGTGCATAAAAACAGGAATGATAATATAAATGTACAATACAAATGAAAAAAGATAAAGTATCATTATTGTTCATACCTTAAGTTATATTCATATATAAATAAATGATAATAGATGGATGAACAACCTATAACAGTTACTTGAAATATTGGACCAAAGTAATACCAATGCGCTTTACAAATGTAGAAGACAATAGAAATAAAGACATATATAGAAATAATTACATATAATTATAATCAAAACTTACAAGTAGGCATACGTTATACATTCGAAAAATCGAAAGTAGCTTCTATTAAAGGTGATACATGTAATATTTCAAAATGATTATAATGGTGAGGAAGGCCCAATACAACAATATAAATATGAATAGATAAATAAACATCAGCATTCAGTCAGTCACAAAAATGAAGTTGAGTTACAATTATGTTATTGCAGCAGAATTATACACGGTGTTAAGAACAACTTTATAAGAAAAATGAAGAGTGTTACTGACAGGAAGTTTTCTCCTGTGTTTGATAAAATCATGTAACGATAAGTCGGGAAATGCTGACGTCATAGACGAGGCTTTTGGGGGAATTGACATGTATTTGACTATTGAGGGCGTTTCTTCGCATGCCACTGATTTTCCTTGTTTGGAACGGTCGGACGACCGTGAGGTTGTGATGATAAATTAATTCTTTTTGATGAGCCCAACGTTGTAAGTAGACAATTACATTGCTATTCCTTTATTGTTGAATGATAATCAGTGATAATTTCTATTAATTATGTTGATGGTTAGTGATGTAAATTTGTTGCGAAAGATTTGTATTGAAGTACGTAATGTAGCAGTGGTATACATAATACGTGCAAGTAATGCATGCATGCACTGTACACGTTTAGTGACCGGAAGTAGTCACGCCTCTTTTGTTGACAGATTATGAAGTGAGCCATGATAAATAAGGCTGTATGATAGCTGAAGCATATTATTTCTTACAAGGTTGATATAAATGTTCAAGCTGGTTATTAGTGATGAATAATAAATAAATGTCTCATTTAGGGAGATAAAAGTTAGGCTTTGAATACATTGTTTATAAGTATTTTGCTAAGCTAAACTTGGGCCTTGTGTTGTGAAATTAGGGTTTTGAGAGCATTGCTTTGGCCGGTTATTGTTTACATATTTGAAAGTCAGTGCTAGGATAGAAGCAAGCAAGCCTTTTGTATCAAATAATTGTATTTAAGATCAGATATTGTTTCAGGAGAGGTTTTTGGATATGACACATAAATAATTGACACAAACAAGTTAATTCATATTCAGTTATGCATTTATTGATTGAGACCAGACAAGATGGATAATTATTGTAACAAATAATGTCATTGATAAGCATGTGTACATGTATTCCAGTATTGATTGGATGTTTCCTTTATTTGTGTTGTTCAATTACAGATTGAACCGTGCTGATACGTGCTGAAGTATCTTGTCAGCGTGGTCTCATACTGGGTTTAGAACTTTGTGTCCTGCTTGATTATTTATCATCACAGTGTCCCCAACATCAAGTTCAATAACGCTTCATCAGGATGAATGCAGCAGGTCAACTTCAAGCTGATGGTGGGCAGTCTGAGGTCAAACAGGAAGATGAAAAACAGGAAAAGAAACAGTTGGAGGTGAATCCTGAAGACTCGGTGAGTCAGTGTGTCAGCCATACTAGCTCTGCTTCGTCAGCCATGTTGAAAGCTATGGCCAGAAAGGCAGCCCTAGCAGCTGAAGCAGCTGCTATAGAAGAACGCCAACAGCTAGAACTTGAGGAATTTCAACTAACGCAGCGTAAGTTGAGATTATCGATGCAGACGAAGCTCAGGGTTGCAGAAGCAGAAGAACAGATATACCTTGAGTTTGAGAATAAGAAGTTAGGAATAAGCTTTCCTGAGAAAGAACAGGATGAAACCTTACCATACACTCCTGGCAAGGTGGTGACAGAGACTGTTGTTCCTACTAAGTCTACGAAGTGTAAGCCTATCACAGCAGATAGGTCTGACCATGGACAACCGCTGACCATGAGTGATGATTCCGATGTAGTCACCCTACTGAAGGAAGGAAAACAGGAGCAACGCCGTCTTTGGGAGGTGATGCAGCTGCCTAAGGCCGAGTTGACGCCTTATGACGGAAATCCCCTAGAATTTTGGGAGTTCTGGCGGAGTTTCGAGGACAACATTGACTCTAGTTCGTGCGGAGATAGGACGAAGCTAACTCGCCTCTTATACTATTGTCGAGGGGAACCTAAGAGACGTTTGAGTCCTTGCTTATTAATGAACGCATCACAAGGATATTCAACAGCAAAGCGACTTCTGATTGAAAGATTTGGAGACCCAGTTGTCATCACAGACTCCTGGATGAAGAAGATAACATCTGGGAAGCAGATTGGCCCTCGTGACAAGAAAGGTCTAAGAGAGCTGGCAGATGACATGAGTGTCTGCCTTATGTCATTTCAAGCAATAGGATTCGAACAGGAACTCTCCCCTCAGAAGGTGCTTCTCCCACTGGCGGAGAGACTGCCTTTCCATTTAAAAGGAAAGTGGCTGAGCAGAGTTGGAGCGATTCGGCGCCAGGAGAGAATCCCAAGATTTGAAGATCTGATGTACTTTGTGCAGGAGGCTGCGCAGGAAGTTAATGACCCGGTGTATGGAGAGCTGATGTCTGGTCAGAGTGAGCAACGCACGCCTTCTCGAAGTGGGAAGTCAAAGGGCTCCTTCTCTACATCTTCCACTGCAAAGCCTGTTGAACTACATGTAGAGTGTTTCCAGTGCAAGGGTAACCATAGGCTGTGGGATTGTAAGCAGTTTAAGGACTTGCCTCCTAAGGATAGAATGCGGCTAGCAAGGAATAAGGGACTGTGTTTTAACTGTCTGAGACGAGGTCATATGGTAGGAGCATGTAGTAGCAAGAGGACTTGCTCAGTAGGTGGTTGCACAAGGAAGCACAATAAGCTTCTCCATATGACAGAACCTGATGGCGGCACACAAAATAGAAATGTGGAGCAAGAAGCCTCCTGTAGTTCCACAGGGGCCGGCAGGAAAAGTGTGCTCCCTATAGTGCCTGTGAGGGTGAAGGCAGAAGGCTGCCAAGTTATGCTGTGGACATATGCATTGCTGGACCAAGGGTAAACAGGTACATTTTGTTCAGCAAGTTTAGCAAGGTCACTCGGTGCTAAGGGAGTCAAAGGGAAGCTTCTACTAACGACCCTTGATCGTAAAGAAAGTACTGTCCACACTGAAGCCGTCAGTTTGGTTGTGGACTCCGGAGATTACAGCAAGCAGATCAAGATGTTATGTGTGTACACAAAGGAAAATATCAACGTCAAGGGTGTACACATGGCCACAGTCGATGACATCGAAGGACTGACCCACCTAAGAGGGATTGGCATCCCTGTGGCCACTGAAGATGAGGTGGGACTGGTCATCGGTCAAGACGTCCCAGAAGCTCTGATGCCTCTAGAGGTTAGACATGGAGAGAAAGGACCATACGCAGTAAGGACGTGCCTTGGGTGGTCACTCCATGGTCCACTCAGCCGAGCATGTGAAATGAACACTCCAGTGTATGCTACGAACACCTTCATCGAAGGAGATCTGTGCCTCGAGAGACAGTTAGAGAGGTTCTGGAAGCTTGAGACCCCTGATCCTTTCAAGGAAGAGAGAGCTATGTCAAGGAATGATGTCAAGGCCTTGGCAGAATGGGAGCAGGGCATCTGCATAGAGGAAGGTCATTATCAGCTCCCTATCCCGTTCAAGAAGAGACCTCCAGATCTCCAGAATAACCGATGGTTGGCTGAAAGGAGACTCCAAAGTCTTGGAAGAAGGCTTAGTCAGAGTGATGGTCTCCTTCAGAAGTATACAGATGGCATGGCAGACCTTTTGAAGAAGGGATATGCAGAGGAGGTCAATGAACTTGACAGTAAGAAGGAATGCGAATGGTATTTGCCACATCACCCGGTATTCCATCCCCAGAAACCGGGAAAAGTGAGAATAGTCTTCGATTGTGCATCAGCATGGAAAGGTTTGTCACTGAATGATGTGGTTAATCAGGGACCAGATCTGACTAACAAGCTGATCGGAGTGCTGTTGATGTTTAGAACTGCGCCAGTGGCTTTGATGGCAGACATTGAAGCGATGTTTCATCAAGTTCGTGTGCCAGCACCAGACCGAGATGTACTGAGATTCTTATGGTGGCCAACAGGTGACTTGAAGGAAGATCCATGTGTCTACAGAATGTGTGTGCACTTATTCGGTGGGACTTGGAGTCCCAGCTGCTGTAGCTATGCCTTACGACGCACAGCTGAAGACAACAAGGGTGAATTCTCTCCTGAAGCAGTAAAGGCAGTGACTAGGAATTTCTATGTGGACGACTGCTTAATCTCCACTAAGGATGAGGAAGATGCCATACGACTAGCACAAGAATTGAAAAGCCTGCTAGAGAAGGGAGGCTTTAACCTGATCAAGTGGACAAGTAACAACCGCAAAGTTGTGAAAGCCATCCCAGTGGAGGATAGAAGTAAACAAGTTAAGGACTTAGATCTTAGCAAGGAAGCACTACCAGTTGAAAGAGCCCTGGGGATCAAATGGGATGTGCAAGAGGACCGTCTAGAGTACAAGACATTGATAAAGGAGAAACCACTGACAAGAAGGGGTTTGCTTAGCATTGTGTCAAGCATTTATGACCCGCTTGGCTACCTGAGTCCCTTTATCTTGAGAGCTAAGCTGTTGATGCAGAAGTTAGCAACAAAGAAGTTAGGATGGGATGACCCAATTTCAGATGTTGGACTGCAGTTATGGCAGCAGTGGGTAAAACAACTTCCTGAAGTAGAAAACTTCAAGGTACCAAGATGTGTGGTTCCTGCAGGATATAGTGCCAAGACAGAGCATCAGTTACATCACTTTGCTGATGCATCCGAAGATGCCTATGGAGCGGTGACATACCTGGTGGTACGGAACTCTAAAGGGTAAGTCTGTAGCAGTCTTGTCTTTGCCAAGTCTCGCCTCGCTCCAGTGAAGAAGACTACGATTCCTCGTCTCGAATTGATGGCTGCTACTGTTGCGGTGAAGTCAGATGTCTTAGTGAGGAGAGAACTGGATCTACCACTAAAGGACTCTGTGTTCTGGACTGACAGCATGATTGTATTGGCATACATTAAGAATGAAGACAAAAGGTTTCACACCTTTATTGCCAATAGACTGTCTATGATTCACTCTGCCAGTGATGTGAAGCAGTGGCATCATGTCAACACGAAAGAGAATCCGGCTGATGACGTCAGTAGAGGCATGAGTGCTAGGGATCTCGTGGCTAGTGAGAGATGGCTTCATAGGCCAAAATTCATCCTGTTGACTGAAGAGCAGCAGAGCCAAGATCCAGAAGCTGATGATATCCTACTAGACGATGATCCAGAAGTAAAGACTGTGAAGGCTTATGCCGCTGAGACTGATGTTGATGTACCAATTGCGGCTACTGATGAACTGTTGAGCTACTTCTCAGATTGGTACAAGCTTAAGAAGGCAGTAGCTAGAATCTTGCAGTTTCGGGAATATCTTCTGTGCAAGGTGCGGAAGGAGGTATTTGACTGTAAGGTGCTTCTTACAGTGGATGACATGAGAGAGTCTGAGCAGGCAATCCTGAAATATGTTCAGCGCCTGGCATACCCAGCTGAATACCAGGCAATTGAGGAGAAGCCAGCCTTGAATGGAAAGCAGAGGGCTAGTAAGTTGAAGAAGTCCAGCCCTCTCTATAAGTTAGACCCTATGATGAGCAGAACTGGGTTGCTGTGTGTTGGAGGCCGCCTTAGGAATGCAGAGCTGAGTGACGAGATGAAGCATCCCATCATCTTACCACCCAAGCATCACGTGGTAACACTGTTAGTGAGACATGTTCATGACATGGTGGGACATTTAGGCAGAGAGCATGTCCTATCGATGCTGAGGCAGCAATTCTGGTTGATCAGAGGGAGGTCTACTGTGCGACAGGTAAAACGGGACTGTTTTAAGTGTAAACGCCTGTCGTCTCCAACTCTCGGGCAGAAGATGGCTGATTTACCTAGTGATCGTGTGGCGTTTGACAAGCCACCATTTACTAATGTTGGAGTGGACTGTTTTGGCCCTTATCTTGTCAAACAGGGCAGAAGCCAAGTGAAGAGATATGGCTGTATCTTCACTTGCCTATGTGTGAGAGCCGTGCACATAGAGATCTTGCATTCTATGGACACTGATTCATTTCTGAACGCTCTTCATCGATTCATGGCTCGCCGTGGAAGACCAGAGCTCATCAGATCTGACAACGGCACGAATTTCGTCGGAGCAGAGAGAGAGCTGCGAGAGGGGTTAAGTAGATGGAACCAGCAGAGAATTCATGACCATCTACTCCAGAAAGGCATTGAATGGAGGTTTAACCCACCAGCGGCCTCGCACATGGGTGGATGTTGGGAACGCCAGATAAGAACGACGAAGAAGGTGCTCGGTACCTTGATGAGACAGCAAGTGCTGTCTGACGAGAACTTATCAACGCTGATGTGTAAGGTGGAGTCCATCATCAACGGGCGCCCTCTGACAGTAGTGTCGGATGATGCGGTGGATCCAGAACCCCTCACTCCGAATCATTTGCTCCTGCTGCGGGGTAATGGTACTGGGCCGCCTGACCTCTTCGAGGCACGAGATGTGTATAGCAGGCGACGATGGAGACAGGTTCAGTACCTTAGTGACATTTTCTGGGAGAAATGGAGGAAAGAGAATCTTCCTACACTCCAAGCGCGACAAAGGTGGAACGAGCGTGAGCGTGATGTTAGCGTGGGTGACATCGTTCACATCATGGAAGAAGCACCACGAAACCACTGGGCTGTCGGTCGCGTTGTAGAGATTTTCCCAGGCAAGGATGGGCTAGTTAGGTCAGTTAGGGTGCAAACCAAATCATCGACCCTTGTTAGGCCAATTCACAAGCTGTGTCTTTTGGAATCAGTGAATCATAGATAGGTATATTCTATCCCCAGATAGGTACAAGTTTTACCCCTGTGTTTGTTTCTTAGAGCACTCTATTTGACAGAACTGAAATTCGATAGAGAGACATTTCAAGATGAATAGACATTTTGACAAATGAACAGAGAAATCAAAGTACAGTTTACACCATGGACTGTTATTTGAAAGGACTAATAATTCTGCATAGAGTGGACTCATTTATTACTCTGAAAGAGGACATTTCAAGTATTCACCTGTATAGCAGACTAGTGGACTGGTTGCTTAGCAACAGGAGCCTTATCGGACTCTTTTTCGTACAGACAACACATCAATATCAAATTCATGTATTAATGTGCATGTATATTGTTGTGATGTTTGTTTTATATACATGTATAAACATTATTCAACAGGTTGTTTTCAAGATAGAAATCACTATTTTATCATGCAATTGCATTTTGTGCAGAGATTTACTTTTTAAAGAGGGAGATTATTTAAAAGGAGATGAGAATTTATCAATATTGATGTTTTCTGACATTGCAAGAAATTGCTAAACTATGGGATTCTTAGGAGTAAAATATTTGAGAATATGGAATTTTCTTTAGATCTGTGTTGTCTTCCAGTATATACACATTTACTGCAAACAAATTAACATATTGATAATGTGTTTCAGGTACAAGTAAAGACAGTCATGTGTAACAGAGCATTTAAATTGTCAAAATATTTTCTTTTTGATATATGATGTTATAAATGATTGCTTTTAGCTCACATTTAAGGGGCCGGTATGTTACTGACAGGAAGTTTTCTCCTGTGTTTGATAAAATCATGTAACGATAAGTCGGGAAATGCTGACGTCATAGACGAGGCTTTTTGGGGAATTGACATGTATTTGACTATTGAGGGCGTTTCTTCGCATGCCACTGATTTTCCTTGTTTGGAACGGTCGGACGACCGTGAGGTTGTGATGATAAATTAATTCTTTTTGATGAGCCCAACGTTGTAAGTAGACAATTACATTGCTATTCCTTTAAAGAGTTGTTGAATGATAATCAGTGATAATTTCTATTAATTATGTTGATGGTTAGTAATGTAAATTTGTTGCGAAAGATTTGTATTGAAGAACGTAATGTAGCAGTGGTATACATAATACGTGCAAGTAATGCATGCATGCATGCACTGTACACGTTTAGTGACCGGAAGTAGTCACGCCTCTTTTGTTAGTTGACAGATTATGAAGTGAGCCATGATAAATAAGGCTGTATGATAGCTGAAGCATATTATTTCTTACAAGGTTGATATAAATGTTCAAGCTGGTTATTAGTGATGAATAATAAATAAATGTCTCATTTAGGGAGATAAAAGTTAGGCTTTGAATACATTGTTTATAAGTATTTTGCTAAGCTAAACTTGGGCCTTGTGTTGTGAAATTAGGGTTTTGAGAGCATTGCTTTGACCGGTTATTGTTTACATATTTGAAAGTCAGTGCTAGGATAGAAGCAAGCAAGCCTTTTGTATCAAATAATTGTATTTAAGATCAGATATTGTTTCAGGAGAGGTTTTTGGATATGACACATAAATAATTGACACAAACAAGTTAATTCATATTCAGTTATGCATTTATTGATTGAGACCAGACAAGATGGATAATTATTGTAACAAATAATGTCATTGATAAGCATGTGTACATGTATTCCAGTATTGATTGGATGTTTCCTTTATTTGTTTTGTTCAATTACAGATTGAACCGTGCTGATACGTGCTGAAGTATCTTGTCAGCGTGGTCGCATACTGGGTTTAGAACTTTGTTTCCTGCTTGATTATTTATCGTCACAGTGTCCCCAACAAAGAGCACTCAAAAATATGTGCACGAATTTTGAATTTTGGATCGATCTTGAGTTCAATTAAACAAAGTAACAAAACAATAACTCTAATATTTTTTTTTTAAAGAAGAAAAACAAATAGGATACATTACTATACATGATCTACAACTGAGCATTAACCAGTTTGACAAGTGTGGGGACACTTGATTTTCTGTATCATTCAGTTCTTGCATAAGGAATGTGTAGGTGGTTAGAATTCCTAAGTCCACCTAGATCCATGGTTTTAGCATAGGGATAAATCGGTACGATACCTAGTCTAGTATTCGCATGACAAAATTATTCTATACACATTTATTGAAACCTGTTGATAGAATACTATTTGCAATCGACATCTCTTTATGCAACATGAGTAATAATAATAATAATAATAATAATAATAATAATATGTCTTGTTTATACAGGGTAGCCTCATCTATAAACTGTGGAACACGAAGATATTACTGGACTTCCATCGCATAAAGAAGACCAGATAAATCCCCAATGAATTTAGGGACTGTTTCACGTAGGGTATATTTCCAGATTCCGTTCTGAGCACGCATGAGAATGTCCGTGTCGAGTTGACCATTCTTGAAGTCGGGACAGGTGTAGACGAATGCCTCTCGCATAACAATCAAAATGATACAACCTGATGGGGAAAAGGAAACAAAATATCAATAAAATGGAAGAGGGATGAGGAAAAAAATAATAATAAAGGAATGGAGATAGAGATGAAGAATTATATAAAGAAAGAAGGGGGGAATTATTCAAGTCTTCTTTAAAATGGATAGCCCTTTTAACAACGAATATTGATCTTCCAGGGGGTCCTGTCTGTGCAATTAAAAAAGCATAAAATATTACAACATTATACCTGAACGTAAAGATTCGGGTTAAACTAGACATTTCAGCTTTCAAATACTCAATTACTCCTTATACCAAATTAATGCCAATTTCGATTCAAAATGCATTCTTACTTGAACAAGTAATTGGCAACGAGTTATTACATTCACCTACCATGTATTATTTCGATAGTCAGAATGCGAATTGCATGCATTAGTTGTTGATATAGGTAGGGAAAACATTACAGTTGCACTTTACCTATACTGTGCAGTTTTTTACTACTGAAAAGCTTGCCAGAGGCATGCCCGACAACGCAAAGACTAATGTATTCAAAATGACTTCCATCCATACAAATTAATATGCCGTTTTGGTTAATCAAACATAGCTGTGTTAACACGATGTATCTTTTGGTCGGCGTAAACGTCGTGTTTAGAGCTAGTCGGCGTACATAATGGTGAGGTCGGCGTAAAGGACGGCGTAAAGGTCGGCGTAGTGATCGTCTGAATGATAGTCGTGTTAGCTACGCCTACCTTTACGCCGACTGATTTACTCCTGGATTTCCCATGAGTGACGCGCTAACGCGACTAGAGGATAGCGTAAGTTAACCGTGTGGATGTTCTCACTTGGCACTCGGAGTATCTGTGACCTTTCACAAGGGTTGTTAATTTACAATCGAAAATGAAAATTAGATTTCGCGTGGTTTTGGATGCGGAAGCTGGGTTGAAGTAGACGAGCTCTTAACACGACCTTTACTCCGACCGAAATCGTGTTTACCTTTCTTTGCTACCCGGAGCAGTTCTGGAAACACTGCTTGTGTTATATTCCCCTGGTTGAATGCCCCTACACACACGATAGCGTCATAGGTACCTGTAATACAACCACGAAGGAGGACATTATGAGCAAGAACATGATTGGTTATTAGAGGGAATTGGGATTTCAGATGCGATGCATAGTGTATTGTCGTGTTCTGAATGGATTGTTAATAAAGGCCTAAACATATTTCATGGCCTTCATTGGTAAAAATTGTAAAATAATCTAATCAAATATTCAAATCAATATTTCAAAAATGTTAGTGTCATTCAACTTGTTCTCAAAAAATTTAACACCCTAAACAAACTTCCACTTGAGTTTAAAGTGAGTCGGTAACATTGGTGTAGGTAGACAAAAGAAATGCTTAATTTGTGCATGAAATGTTTACTGTACTAAACCTCTAACATACAAAACATCCTGAACAAATTCTCAAACCACAAAGATATTTATGGTTTTCTATGAAGGCGTCACTATGCGACACCCTCTAATAGTAAATTCTCCAAACCATTTTTGAATATTTCCTACCGTTTTTCTATGAAAAAGGATTTAAGACAGACTTTTAAAAATCTTTCAACACTTTACATTCACCAAATTGTAATAATATAGTTTGGAAAATTAAGGAATCGATCAGATCAGTTTTGAACCAATTTTTAATAATGGTCTGTTTTCACTCAAAGTTTCAGATTATCTTTAATTGTAGGCCTAGCAGTGAAGTCATCACCTTCGCACCATTTTCTCTCATATGAACAATGTTACCAAGTCCCTTTAAGTTTTACCTTTTAAATTATTGGAAATCGATACAGAACCGAGTTCGCCAATAAATAAGGAAGCTTGGACTGTTTTGAAGACGCCGAGGATGGATGAAATTGAGGATAAATATAATTTCCAGAACAGTATGAGAAATATTTGTTTTATAAAGTAACAAGTGATTTTTTGCCAATTAATCACCACATCTTAAAGCCCACAAAATGGATAAACGGTCGACGGACAAAGTTGGATCTGGATGATGAACTGACCAGCCAATAGAAAACGTTATTCCCCGACATTCCTAACAGGTGACGCATTACGAATTAAATCAATCCTAAAGCCCCTTTCGTACCGGGCCATACGTTTAGTTGCGTAGTGTTGCGTACCGACTACGCCGAGCGTACGTTGTCTTACGCTGGCCTACGTAACTATACGCTGATGGACGCAGAGGGGTAGCGATATGGATCGCGTACTTTCGGCGTAGACACTAGACCCAAAACGTATGCATTTCGTAGGCAAGTCTAGGCAACACTACGCTACTGTACGCCATGCCTACGCAATAGTAAGCTTCCCTACGCCAGTGTGACAAAGCAGTCAAAGCGTATAAATTAATTAAGGTGTCCTAGATCCTATTTGCGCATACAGTTAGCAACCGTGCGCTACCCTAAGCTAACCTCCGTACCCTTTACGCCAGGCCTACGTAAACATACGCAACCCTACGTCTGTTATACTCAATGATAGGCGTAGGTACGCCAACGCCAATTGCATACGCGTTAGGTACGCGGTCTATATGCACAGGGTACGTAACCATATACGCAATGGTACGCCAGCCTATGCATAACCGGCAGGTACTACGCCGAAGCAACATTTTGTTCATGAATACGCAGCCTAATTTCGGCGTACTCGGTACTCCACACTACGCAGATCCAGTGTGAAAGGGGCTTAAGTCATCTGTTCCTTTTCAACGAATAAATTGATCATGATCTACTCTACGTCATTGCTTCCTCCAGATTAGCCTCACCATCCGGACAAGAAATCCCTTGACCTATGACGTCACAAGCCTCGAGTCGGGAATATACTCCTGTTTGTTCCGCATGAGTGAGCATGTCCTGAACCAGATCAACACCATCTATATTCACATAGCCTTGTGAATGAAGCTAATATAATAGGGGAATCGTAATGGAAAAAACAGTTAGTAACACCATTAAAGGTAAAGACCAGTTATGGTCATGCGATTGCATTGTGAAAGAAACGTTGTGGAATCGATCAGAAAAGGTTGATCATCTAGCATCTAGCATCTGCAAGGTTCTGGAATCATCAAAATGATAAGAAATTTGGCCCATTCTTCGTAAAGTTACAAGCACTATACACAGAAAGATGTATATGGGACTACCCTATATCTCTCACAGACCATGAGAGAAAAAAATTACCAAATATATGAATTAGTAGGCGGTTTCCCGGCAAATTTTTTATCATCATGTATTAGTCAAAACATATTCTTTCACATGATTGGTAATGAGAGCTTCCATTTCATTTTTTGAAATTGGGGCGTTTCCAATACTGGTCTTTACCTTTAAAAGGTTGGGTGAAATCTAAATATAAGTTGATTCCGGTTAATGTGCAGGGCTGCATTCAACTCATATTTTTGTTATTTAAACATCTAAGTATGTTTCATATATTTATTTAAATACTGCTTTTAATAATTTGCTCCGACCTGCTAAGCTCCACCCTTAAAAAATGCTACAGATCTCATTCATCTTGTGACATCATCTGTGAGCTAACAAGAGACAGTGCTATGTAACTTTCCGCCGCTCAGCACATGCTCACAAAAGAATTTCATTTTTCACAGGTGAATATGCATGTGACACCTGTTCTACACATTTTTACATAATAGCGGTAAAGGATGTTCCTTTGTCTACCAGAGCAATTGTTGAGGGTAGAATGAGGAACTGTATATTTTGTCCTCTTTCTTTGTCCGTCATGTTCATAGTGATAGTGTTTCTCTCCCTGGTGATGCTACAGCATGTCTGACATTAGCCATGTTCAGACAGATGCTTGCTAGTCGGCGTAAGTTAATCACGCACAAACACACAACACACACACACACACACGCTCGCTCATTAGGGGTGTGTGGGTGATAGGCCTACCGCGCGAAGCGCGGAAGCTTAGACGTTTCCTTAAATTATTAGTAAAAGATTTATTGTACCGTTCTCTACTGTTAACCCTTGTCTGAATGAATCCCCCCCCCCCCCCTCCCGCGCGAAGCGCGAAAACTTTGGCGTTTCATTAAATTATTATAAAAAGGAGACGATTTGCTGTACCGTTCTCGACTGTAAATCCTTTTCTGAATTCAGTTCCCCCCCTCCCCCCCCCCTCCCGCGCGGAAGTTTTGGCGTTTCATTAAATTATAAGAGAAAGTAGACGATTTGCTAAACCGTGCTCGACTCTTAATAAGCCCTATTTATCTGAATTCAGTTCCCCCCTCTCGCGCGAAGCGCGGAAGCCTTAACGTTTCCTTAAGCTATTAGAGAAAGCAGACGATTGAGTGTACTGTTTTCGACTCTTAATTCTCGTCTGAATTCAGTTTCCCCTTTCCGCGCGAAGCGCGAAAAGCTTAGACGTTTGATTTAATTATTATAGGAAGAAGACGATTCTTTGCACCGTTTTCGACTCTTTATAAGCACTATTTATCTGCATTCAGTTTCCCCCTCTCGCGCAAAGCGCGGAAGCCTTAACGTTTCCTTAAACTATTAGAGAAAGCAGACGATTGAGTGTACTGTTTTCGACTCTTAATTCTCGTCTGAATTCAGTTTCCCCTTCCCGCGCGAAGCGTGAAAAGCTTAGACGTTTGATTTAATTATTATAGAAAGGAGACGATTCGTTGCACCGTTTTCGACTCTTAATAAGCCCTATTTATCTGAATTCAGTTCCCCCCCCCCCCCTCTCGCGCGAAGCGCGGTAGCCTTAACGTTTCCTTAAACTATTAGAGAAAGCAGACGATTGAGTGTACTGTTTTCGACTCTTAATTCTCGTTTGAATTCAGTTTCCCCTTCCCGCGCGAAGCGCGAAAAGCTTAGACGTTTGATTTAATTATTATAGAAAGAAGACGATTCGTTGCACCGTTTTTGACTCTTAATAAGCCCTATTCATCTGAACTCAGTTTCCCCCTCTCGCGCGAAGCGCGGAAGCCTTGACGTTTCCTTATCGTGACATACTGTATACGTGTAGGCTATACATAAACAAAATAACTCATTTCTCATGCATTATGCTGCAACTGAACAAAATCACATTTTTTTTCTTCTTCTTCTTCTTCCTTCTTTTTCCTCTCTTTTTTTTTTGGTAATATCAGGGGGGTGATTGTACAGGTCATCCCCCCTACTTCAAACCAGGGGGGATGCAGCCCTCCCCCCCCCCCGGGATTTACGCCCCTGTTTCAATTACACCATTACTAGTTGCTCACACCCTCTTACTCGGACCTTCTTCCTGTTCGTACCAACTTGATACGATTAAAAATAAAGTTGAGTTCTGGTCATGCGATTGCATCGTGAATGAAAAGGTGTGGAATGGATCCGAAAAAAAGTTGATCATGTAGCATGTAAATATTGGTGTGTACTGCAAGGGGAGTCATCAAAATCATAATAAATTTGGCCCAGTCTTGGTAAAGTAACAAGCACTGTACACAGAAAGATGTCACAAATGGTGTCGGGCCTACTTACAGTATCTTGATTTCCTTATCTTTCTGTGCTCATTACTCAGCCAGTATACATTTTCTACCAATTTTTTTGTGCAAATGACATTTATTTGTAATCTTGAACATTCAGTGTAAGTTTCGTTTGATTGTGTGAGAATTCATTTCTTTCTTTTTTTAAACCAGAACTCAAGTTTATCTTTAAGTTTAAGGTATAGACCAGTTTTTGAAACGCCCCCCTCTCAAAAAAGAAAAGAAATGAAAGCTCGTATTACCAATCATGTGAAAGAATATGTTTGAATAATTCGTGATGAAACACATTTTTCCGGGAATCCGCCTACTAATTGATATATTTGGTAAATTATTATATCTATCTGGACCGGATAGATATCGCGCACGTGTCGCGTAGTCCCATATTCATCTCTATGTGTACAGTGCTTGTAACTTTACCAAGACTGGGCAGAAATCTCTTATCATTTTGATGATTTCAGAACCTTGCAGTATACACCAATACTACGTACCAATATGCTAGATGATCAAACTTTTCTGATCAATTCTACAACGTTTCTTTCACAATATCCAAGCATTTCAGATGATTGTTGTCAAATTTTGAATATGGGAGAGCAATCCATTGCAGTGATGTTTGTTCAATAATTGGCCTATTCTTCCAAAATGACATAAAAAAAACGAGAAAGTTCACATATTACTTTACATCTTTTTAGACAGACCTCAACCTTCTCTTTAAAGCCTCCCTGCACTAATTTGGCATGGATGGATTATCCCTTCCTGCAAGTCACTGGCAGATGGTTGTCTCATCAAATCAACTCTCAATTAACATAATGAACAGGGCATGTGGGCCCAAGTATCGGCTTGGCGTGGTTTTCCTTCCTTCCTTCACACTGATGTTCTATTCTTCTCATCACTTTCAATGTGTAATACTAGAATATAAGAATATTTCTATCTTGTCTATCTTTTATTTTGATGGTTCTTCTTTGATTATAAACACAACGATATAGTTTATTATTATATATATATATATGATCTTTTGATCCCTTGCTGACCATACATTGCGAGACAAACGAAAGTCACTAACGATATTATTTTCGATATATATTACGTGTTTGTACAATGTGTGACCAAAAAAAATTCCCATGTATTCTTGTGAATTTGGATGAATAAAAATAATTGAATTGAATGGGGATCAACGGGTACCGCTTAGGCATTGTTGGCTGTATAGAGGGCGCAAGTAGCTATAAGAAGTGCAGCGGGGCTTTAAGATGGGTTGTATTATTTACCTCTTTGCCGACCCCTCCAGTTCCACAAGCCACGTCTAGGATCTTCTTGCTTTTATCTGCCATCAAGCTGGACAGTTTTTGTGCTGCTTGATGAGGGCCGTTAAATTTCATTTTGACCTGATCCTGAAACGAAAAGACGGTTTTATCATTATTTGTATTATCATTAGTAGTAGTAGTAGTAGTAGTAGTAGTAGTATCATCATTATCATTATTAATAGTAGTATTAGTATTAACGTTAGTACGTGTTCTATATATGTTCTGCTTTAATGTCTATTGTTACTGGTGTTGTTATTTTCATTATTTTCATCATCATCATCATCATCATCATCATCATTATATATTAGGTCCAGCGCTAGTGAGAATAGCAGGACAACGGGAAGGGAATAACATTATCGGAGTTTTAATAAGATTCTTTTCACCGACAAAAGCAAAATACAAACCAAACTAACCAAACAACAAACCAAACAACAATCAAAACATATAACATTGCTGATATAAATGCTTACATAGTACTTGTATATCATATTCAGAGAGCTCTGTACATGTTTACACAATGGGTGAATGATGATTTTGAGATATGACGACATACGAGAAGTGTTAATCCAAAGAAAAGTAGGTATAATAAGGTGATAATATGAAATTAAATTTAAACGAAATTTGCTAAAATTACATTTTACAATGAATAAATAGTATGTCACTACATAATTTCTATACAACCCATGAGTGAAAAAAATCTATTCTGTCATTATTAACGAAGAATATGAAAGTTTATGGACTTTTAATTACAGAGCAAATCGGAGGGGAGCTCGTAAGATATTCACAGAGTTGCCAATTTGTGTTTGATTAATCGCAACTTCAAAAATTCATAATATTTCTTATTTCAATCAGAATTTGCTCAAACTAGGACTGACCTGTTTCTATTATTTTTCTGCTTCTATTCTAACCAACCTAATATCATGGTTGACTTACTCTTTATAGCTAGGTGATACTAATATCATGTTTCATTTTATTACCGAACCCTTTACGCTAGGTAAAATGTAACTGGCTTGTGAAACCATTAAAGAAGAATACAAATCAAATAATTGAAAATTAAAGAGTTAGATATGCGTTATGCTATGACATCTAGCTCTTCAAGCCGTTAGCATAGATTTCTTGCATGCTATATTATCGGAGATGAATAATAAATGAAAAATATATACCTCATCATATGTCTCTGACCATCCCTTGTAGGCTTCCTCAAGGCGCTTTAGATCAAGATCCCCAGAGGTTGCAGAATACAAATTCTTCCAATGTAAATCATCTTCACCAGTCGCCATTGACATTGTGTTGTGATATATCCAATTCTCCAATAAAGCGCTTGAGGACAACAGCTGCTGACTGGCATGTTCTGAGCATGGACTTGGTCTGGGGCTGCTAAACTATATGCTCCCTAAGTCAGTTCGCAGAGAATCTCGTTCCGCGCGTCCTGCGCTGTAATTGCCATTTCTGCCGGCTATGACGTCATAGCCGGCAGAAATGGCATGGTAATTAGTAGTTTAGCATGCGATATAGCACAAACAGAGTGGATATTGTATGTATATGTTTTTGATAAGGGCAAGGGTCACGGTCGATCAGGGGGGGGGGCGTCTATTTTCCAGGGCTGACAGTTGTCGGTGGACAAATGTTGATGAAACTCGATAGTGACTATCGAGTCATTTCTTTGGTAACAAATTAATTTGTTTGCTTTATTTGCTATTTTTGCTTGTTTCACGCTGTATATCATCTTATGTCAAGGCCTTCTTGCCCACCTATTATTATTGTTACGTCCTACACCATTACAACCACTTCAATCAAATGTTAGTTTTATTTATGGGAACCTATAATCTACAAGCTAAGCTTTTTAATAGGTTCCTCACAATTCACCCTGTATAACCTTCTATTCAATACAATTAATTTCGACGTCTTTTTAAAGAATTGAGTTTGAGTTTGAGTTTATTTTATTTATACACGGTAAAAGCCCGAAACAGTTCGCAGACTGGTTTCAATCAGGGCCGTGTCGATAAAAAAACAACATAATCATGACATATAAACAATAATAATAATAATAATAAAAACGTTACTTATAAAGCGCTTACCACCGAAGTCTCTAAGCGCTATAACAAACAAAATAGAATGATATACAATTACATCTTATACAAAACTAAAAATGCAAATAGACATACAAATTACAATACATATGGAATGCACATCAAAGTGAACAGAGTTAATTAATCATCGAACGCAATTTTGAATAAATGTGTCTTGAGACTAGTTTTGAATAGGTTAACGGTTTGACAGTTTTTTACATTTAAAGGTAATCTGTTCCAAAGTTCAGCAGAAGCTTTGCGAAAGGAGCGATTACCATAAGAGAGAGTTGACACAGAAGTAGATACGAGGTTTAATTGTGAAGAAGACCGTAAATTGCGTGAGGGTTTGTATTCCTCGATTAATTCTTGCAGATAAATCGGTGCCGATTCATGAATGCATTTATAAGTTAAAACTAAGATTTTGTACATAATGCGGTATGTCACCGGCAACCAATGCAATTCGCGAAGTACTGGGGTGATGTGTTCACAAGAACGCGTGCGTGTTACAAGCCTGGCAGCAGAGTTTTACAAAAGTAATATAACACTGACAAATTCACAACCATAACATGACAATATATAGGAAATAAGCTGAAAACACTTTACTTAATTAGAACTATATTGGTAGACCCAAAAGATAAACAATTGAAATAAGTTATGATCATCATAATCTGTTTGCATATATATAAAATAAAAACAAAAAGAAGTTTTACAAGATTATAAATAAGTTAAGAACATATTATGTATTCATGTTAAATATTAAATAATCAAACTTTAAAACAATAAACAAAAGAAAACACACATAATGTAGAATGTGTAATAATTATGAAATTAAGACGAATGCGTATTCCATATTAAGTAGAAGTAAAATGAAGTATGGAATGATAATAAATATTTAAGAGCATTATGAATATGGATCAGTTAAATTGTTTTTGTTTTTAAAGAGACAAAAACTGATATCGTATTGTAAAGATCATATTGCACACGATTAGACATTTAAAACATAATGCGTAGGAGTAATATAACATAAATAAGAATGATGAATAGGTTGAAAGTATGAAGATATGTATGCAACTATAAAACCTTAAAAACAAACAACAACAAAGCTCTCTTAAGCTAATAAGTTAGCCCCTCCCACACACTTATTTCGTATTACGTCAGCTTTGCCTTAAAAATATTTAACGATTTAGCACCTTGTACATCATGTGGCAAGTTATTCCATGTTAAGGCCCCTCTATATTTAAAAGATCTTTTCATAGTCTCAGTCTTTTGTCTTATTGTTTTCACATTATACAGACTTGAACGTGTGTTGTATGTATGGTCAGCAAATATAAACCTTTCTACTAAATACTCAGGAGCTTGTTTTGAGACAATCTTATACATCATAATTGCTACATTCTTTGTTCTATTATTGTCAAGTGTATTCCAATTTAGTCTTGTTAAATTTTCATCTGATGAGGAATACCAAGAGGACCTATTAATTATTCGTGCTGCTCTATTCTGAATTTTGTGTAATTTGTTTTTCTGTGTACTTCCACATCCACCCCATATACATCACAATAATTTAAGTGAGACAATACTAGTGAATTATTAACCAATTTCATTTCATATTAATTGACTATATTTCTTATAGATTTCAGCATATATAATCCGTTACTTGCTTTTTTATGAATAGTATTAATATGTTCTTGCCATGATAACCTTTCATCTAAAATTACCCCAAGGTGTCTACACTTACTAACTCGAGTTAACACAGTATTGTCTATAGTAATGTTTAAATCATTATCTTTAACTTTATCCAGACGTTGTTTCGTACCGAATACAATGTATTCAGTTTTCTTTATATTCAAATTTAGTTTGTTTTGTATCAACCACTTTATAACATATTCTAGGTCTTCATTTATCTTCTCACTCAATTCTATAGTATCATTTGCCGAACAATATATTAACGTATCATCAGCATACATGCTTACTTTACAGTGGGTGAGGCCACGTGGCAAATCATTAACATGTAATATGAAGAGCAGGGGTCCTAAAATGGATCCTTGGGGAATTCCACATTCAATTGGCAAAAAATCTGACATTATATCGTTAACAGATGTAGATTGTACTCGATCATGTAAATAGTTCGAAAACCATGTGATGGTTCATCCAACCCGTACATACATAATTTTCTCAATAGTAACAAATGATTATATAAATGCTCTACTCCATGAGAACGGCGGAACTCCTAACGCCATGTGGAAAACTTTGAAACTCATATCATCATCTAAAAAAGAGAGTAACCTTAAACTGGAAGTAGATGGTGAAGAAGTAATTGATGCCGAGAAGATAGCCAATCACTTTAACAATTACTTTGTGGACGCAGTTGATACTATGTTTAATCCTCTTAACTTTGAAAATGATGTTAACAACTCCACCATTGATAGAGCTAGTGAACCATCTGTGCACAGCGATACTGTTGATACCGTTCCTCCAGTCAATTCGTTTGATCTCCCAGTTACAACAGATGAATTTGTTATGAAGGAAATCGAACGTATCCCAATTAAAAAAGCCACCGGCCCAGACGATGTTTCAATAAAATTACTAAAATTTGCATGCAATTCTCAAAATGTAATACAAAGCCTTACTTATATACTTAATTCATCTTTGGATCAGGGAATTTTTTTTGATGAATGGAAGATCGCACGAGTCCAACCTATTTATAAAGCTGGAAGTAAACTCAGCGTTGAAAATTATAGACCAGTTTCGTTATTGTCCATACCATCCAAAATACTGGAAAAAGCTGTGAACACGGAATTTCAAGAATATTTAAAAGTAAATAAGATATTAACAGAAAGGCAGTTTGGCTTCCGCCCCAACCATTCATGCGAAACTGCCCTGCTTTGTATGGTAGATGTATGGGCCCAAAACGTGGACAAAGGCAACTTAAACGGTGTTGCGTATATTGATATGAGGAAGGCATTCGATGCAGTGAATCACTCAACTCTATTAATGAAGTTAAAAAACGTTGGTTGCACGGATAGAGCCATAAAATGGTTTCGGTCCTATCTAGGAGGCAGGAGCCAGTTTGTGTCTATTAAAGGTAAAAAGTCATCAACGAGAACAATTAATTACGGTGTACCCCAAGGTTCTGTCTTAGCGCCATTGTTATTCTTGATATTTATTAATGACTTGCCCACTAGTATTCATAGTGCGGCCATGTTTTTATTTGCAGATGACGCGACCATGTCGGTACAAGGCAAAACATTATCTGAGATCCAAACGAAACTAAATCTTGCTTTAGATGAAGTGTATTCGTGGACGCAAAAAAATAAACTTCTATTGAATACTACTAAAACAAAGGTAATGGTTATTGGGTCGAAGCAAAAGTTACAGACGCTAAACGAAAATAATTTAAATGTGCGTATAAAGACAACACCGATTGAATGTGTGACACAGTACAAATGCCTCGGTGTTATAGTAGACAGCAATCTCTTATTTTCGAAGCATGTCGAAAAAGTAGCTTTACAAATGAAACAGAAATTAGGTATTCTAAGAAGACTCAAAGGCACGTTCAATAAACATTATCTGAGTATGATATACTGGGGCTATATTCTACCTCATGCTATGTACTGCTGCACTGTGTGGACAAATAGATCCCTGCATAATTATGAAACTATAAATAAATTACATAAACGAGCAGCATATATTATATCTGGATGTTCGTGGTCAACTCCTTCACACGAGGTTTTATTACAACTTAATTGGTCAACACTTGAGGCATTGTATTCAAGAGCAATGGGGATTATGGCATTTAAATGTGTTCACCATCTTGCACCTGCCTTATTGGCAAACAAATTTATTTTACATGATGATGTAGCACAACGCATGACACGTAATTCCCACCAACTTAAGCTGGAATCCAATAGGTGCAATACAGAATTTTTTAAGCGCTCCTTTGTAAACTCTGCAATAACACTCTGGAATAATTTACCCATAGAAACCAGGTTCTCCCCCAATCTGAACGTATTCAAAAGCAATTTATCACACTGAGTCTGGAACGCTCTTGTTCATTGCCGTGCAATATGAATGTTGCAATCTCCTTTAACATTTTATTTTAATTAGCACACGCCAATAATGAATCTTGCTTACTTATTTTATCAATATGCTAAACAACATTATCATTGATGTTTTTTTTGTTGTTTTTTTTAAACCTCAATCAAGGAATCTTTGAAATTGTATTTCATGTACTTAAGCAATACCATGTTATGAATTGACTATGATACTAACATATGCATGTTATTATATTTATGTGCATAATATGTCAACTATTTGTTTTTATAATTAATAGTTTAAATTATTAAATGGGAAAGTATTAATAGTATATATGGTATAACGTAATGGTGACGGCAAACTTTTTTAACATTGAAATATATTGCAATAATTTGTTTTGATATTTATACCATACTTTGTTTTAACTTTAACCTAATACTATGTGTTATTGCGTACAAATGTCAACTACATGTATATATATATATATTTTAATTGTGGGTTTTTGTTGTTGTTTGTTTACAATAGTTTTAATTATAAACTGGGAAAGTATTTAATTGTATACATTTTATAATTACTCAATGGTGACGGTAAACTTTTTTTAACATTGAAATATTCGCAACAATTTTATAAATATCTATAGCATACCTTATCTTAATTTGAACTTCGTATACTATGAAATGTACTGTATCGCCTTTTTATTGCATGTCCGAATTATCTCTCATATTATAATGTGCATTTATTGTTGTTTTGATTGACATTATTATTGAACCATGTATGTTGTAAAGGGCCCTGATGAAAACCAGCTCATGCTGATCGGGCTACCCTTTTTAAAGATGTGAAATAAATAAATAAATAAATAAATAAATAATAGTCAACGGTATCAAAAGCCTTTTTTAGATCTAGCATTACCGCACATACAATTTGACCTTCATTTATGCTTGTTAAAGAGAAGGTTGAGTTCTGGGAAGAGGTGAAAAATAATTAGTGAGCATTACTCATTCTTATTATGCAAGTGTGGAAGAACATCAGTTAAGACATGTTCCCTGAAAAGCATGGCTCTTCAAATGCCTTCATCTTCTAAATATGCATGTAACATCGTAAAAATCGGGGGCCGGCTTTTTACGCCATGTGTTCGTGTAGTCCCATATACATCTTTCTGTGCAAGTGTTTGTAACTTTACCAAGACTTGGTCACATTTCTTATCATTTTGATGATTCCAGAACCTTGCAATACACACAAATTCTTACATGCTAGATGATCAACCTTTTCTGGTCGGTTACACACCGTTTCTTTCACAATGCTATCGCATGACCAGAACTCAACTTCATCTTTAACCAGTCATCTGTTACATTTAGTAGAGCAGTAGCTGTAGAGTGATTGGGTCGAAATCCTGACTGGTAAATGCTCAACAATGTATTGGCGTTTAAGTAGTCATAGATTTGATTGAAGACCATTCTCTCTAAAACTTTTGATAGTATGGGTAAAATCGAAATAGGTCTATAGTTACACAATTCCTTAGACTCTCCTTTGTGAATCGCAACAATTCGGGCTTTTTTCCACGTATTAGGTACAATTCCTGTGTGCAAAGACGAGTTAATTATAGACGTCAGAGGCTGCACAATGTACGGGGTGGCCATTCTAATCAGCTTACACCCTATTGCCTTTTTCAACGATAGGCTATTTAATACCTTTAAAACAGCGTTTGAATCCACTTGTCTAAACTGAAAAGAATGGTGTGCCGGTGTTACTAAAGCCTCGTTAACACAATTATTTGCAGAAGGAATGTTTTTTTGACAAAGTACTCATTTAGTTTTTGAGCAATAGTTTGCTCAAAATAATATTAATTATATAATGTGACACTTTTAGTATATTTCATTTCATATAATGTTCTAATTTTGTCAATTATGTGAATTATTTTTTTGTGAAATGTGAAACAAATAAACTTGAAAGTAGAAACATCAAATTAATTTTATGGTGTAGATGGACTGCCTCTCAACATTGTTAGAAAAGCTTTCCTAGCCCAGAATATTGAAATATATTTAGTACATGGATAGTGACAGAACACGGTACAACACAGGACAACACAACAAAGAACGGCGCAACACAAAGACAATTCCTCACTCTGATAATTGATGCTTGTATATTCATTTCCTCAGCCGGGCTTTCTTGTTTTCGAAATATACATGACGTGATTTGACAACTGATTTGACAAGTTTTCACCAGAAATTATTCATTTTTTGGCAAGTATTTACTCCAAAGAGCATGATGGAGTCTATGTGACAGTTTCCTGGCATGAATATTTTTTCTTTAATATGACTAAACATAATTTGTGCAATTTAGGTATTGATGAGCAATAAGATTGTCTTCCCATACCCGAAAGCTTATTTAGAATACATGTATGCATTTGTTTCATGTATCTGGGTTTATTTAATAGTCAAG
This sequence comes from Strongylocentrotus purpuratus, assembly GCF_000002235.5. Taxonomy (NCBI): domain Eukaryota; kingdom Metazoa; phylum Echinodermata; class Echinoidea; order Camarodonta; family Strongylocentrotidae; genus Strongylocentrotus; species Strongylocentrotus purpuratus. The sequence goes on along the minus strand of NW_022145604.1, from coordinate 31,117,166 downwards.
TCCTGACTTAATTGATATACTATACAACTGTAAGAAAATGAGAAGCAAAAGGTATCATTATATCATCTAGGAAATAATTGTACACGTTATGCACTACCTAATTTATCCATTATCTTGCAAAATAGTTGTATTTTCCTGTGTAAAAATATGTTCGCTAAAACTTTCACTGACCTCTTCGTTTTATATTTATATTCCGTTTCTATTAAAAACCAACTAATATCAGGATAGACTTCCCTTTTAAATGTTACCTGCGCTAATAAGGGTAAGGGGCCTATGAAGGCTAATATTTACACTGCTCAATTTGTAGTCACTTGTATGACGTCACACCCGAATAGTCTGCAAGCACAGTCGTAAAAGTGAGTCTGCACTATAAGACTACCATAGGCCATACTGTAGCTGCTCCTGACCTATATTGACACAACCAGTAGGTAGCTGGGCTAGGCTTCTCTCAAGGCACAATGATTTTTTGATAAAGTGTCAAATTAGGGTCTGAGCTTGTAGACTAACACCCGAACGTCATACACCATGTCAGTCGGTGACGCACCCGTGCGTCAGTCAATAACACCTCCCGCGTAACGGGTAAACGTCAGGTCCTATTTTAAAGGTAGTGTATCCCTTTTGCAGCCAACATCAAATTCAATCTGTAGAACTTTGTAGGAATCATGAGAACGGTCAAGTAGGTCATGTCCTATCAGTGAAATTACTGTCACTAGTTACGCAAGGGAAACCGTTTACTATCTAGACTTCACTGTCAGACGCTGCTGAGTGACTGATTTACTTATATTAATTTGTTAATAACATGGATAAAATTAGATGTTAAGGGTACATTATCGTTAATACACATCGATAACTCGCTTCTTATAATGACCGAAATTAAAGTTATCGAGTCTTTACCCAGCACAAAACGTATACTTTGCGATACAAGGGTCTAACAATATAACTACCTTCTAGACGTATTTTCGCAACGCGTTTTTAAAATGCATTATATGGTTTGATATAATTCCACATAGAGGCAATTACTAGTTCTAATCGTTTAAGAGGAATGTCTAGTTGGTATTATCTCTTGTTTACCATAGGATTTACATGATTTCAAATTTTCAGCCAGCAAAAGTGGCTGGATAGTGATTCTTTACAATGTTGATATATTTGGATGCCCCTGTGGATGTATTATAAGCACTGAACAAATGGGCCCCTAAAACACTTCTGCTTTCGAGAAAAATTGAATATAAAAATTTACCGGTGCTCCCGGTAAATTTTGATAAATTTCAAATAGCGCCTACGGCCATACGATGGTAGCTGCGACCATGAAAATCTCAGAATATGCAGTTGTGATATATATATTCCAAATGGTAATAGCAAATCGGTCGATTTTAGTCAAATAACTTTTTTTTTTTTTCAATGATATTTTATTTTCTCCATTGCTTTTCACAAACAATAACAAAATCAATACATATAATAATCTGCATGTTAATATTATTATATAGAATATGATTTTACATTCACATCTAAATAATACAAATGAACTTTTACTATTTACATCAAATAAAGCATGAAATATGCATGCATGAAGAAGGCATGAACATAAAAAGACATTAAGGGAAGGGGAAAAAAATACTTACATACCCACATACACACACGTGCACACACACCCACACAAACACCCACTTTAATAAAACATGCCTACATTTTGTGGGAATCTCGACCATTATATCAGCCATGTCCATTTCATTGCTTCTATTCGCCTTCCTTATTTTATTTATTCTGCACGAAGTTATTCTAAAATTGTCCCACTTTCTAAAATGATATGTGAGTGTACCTCGGTCCCCAGCTAATTTCTTCTCCTCCTTTCTATTTTCTAATAATCTTTTCTTAATCTCTAAATAAGTTGGTGGTTTTTGTCTATTTTTACTATCTATAAATATCATATATTTTATCAAAATTATGATATGATTTAGTAACTGTTCCTTCCCTATGTTAAACTCAACCATCCCTACATGGATACCTTTCCAATTAATATTTGTAATTTCTACTAAATTAAATAAATTCCCACACTCTTCCCAAATTGGTTTTACTTTCTCACAAAGACAAAATAAATGCTCGTAAGTTTCCTCATATTTACCAAAAAAGAACATAAATTACTATTAACCATTTTAAATTTATATAAATGTAATTTAGTATATATAATATTATAAAGCATTTTAAATTGAAATTCTCTAAGCTTACTATTCAATGTGCACTTTCTAAGTCTTAAAAATATTAATTGTATATTTTTTTTTATAGCTAAATCAATATCTTGACCTTGAGAGGGCGCTATACAACATAAAGACTTTATTATTTACAATTTCATCACTTTAGACTCGATTTCAACCGAGACAACGATCTCTGAATATTGTAGGATCGCATATGCTTCCAATATGTTCATTTGAACCAGATTCATGACCCCATTCCAAAACTTTGTATTACCTTTAAGCACACATCAGTAGTATCCATAAAGCTTGTATTATGTTGTCGATAGCTTCCCACTGGGGTACTCCCGTAGTATAGCTGGGATTGCATGGATACTGCATGTGGATTATTCGGTAAATTAATCCTTATTGGCTGGTTGCAGGTGTTTAGCCGATGAGAGCTGATGAGAGTCGATGGGAGCTGATTGTTTAAAACCTAAAAAAAGGAACCACAGCCGATGACGCAGGTTCGAAACTGAGTCACGTCTTTCGGACGGTGACGTTTAAAGGTCGGTCCACAGACGTAAATAATCATATCTAATAGATACACGTCTGTAAAAAATCACATACATACACACGCACACACACGCATACACATATATCTAATCGTATTGGATGTAAACTCTAAAGCAGACTCAATACACAATCATTTGGAGATACAATTACATTTTATTTCGTGATTCCACCATTATGATATACATGCCTTCATACTTCATAAAGATCATGATGGTGGTGATGATAATAATAATGATATTAATGATAATGATGATTAAAATCATTATGATTATCATCATCAACAACATTATAAGCATCGTCTACATATTGTAATTCATGTTAAAAGTGTATGTATGAACAACAAAAAGTTGATCAGGATGTATTCTTCTTCGAGCTGGTTAAAATAATTAGTATATTTGCGGTTAAATGATTTCATTAAAAGCAAATATCCGAATTCCGAAGTAAAATAGTAAATATACAAATATAAACAAAACGAGAGAGGACGTAGTATAAGCATTTGCATAGATCATAGCGTATTTGAGAGGGAGAGTTGTGACACAAGCGATGTCATAGTTCAAATTATGGAGCTCCGATTAGCTCACTCCCATGTACAATGGATGGGGGGAACTATTTGGGGTCCATAAAATGACTGACCTATCTGGCTAAAAAAAAATCCGTAACCTGAATTTCTTTCATTTAGCTATAGCATAAAGCATTAACAGAATCTCATATACACAAAAGAACAGAATTATATTATTTCATATAAAAACTAGAACGTAAACATGATTTCACAGAGTGTTAAAGTTGTGCGAAAAATGCAAGTAAAGTTTCGTCACAGAAAGTCAGCAGTGTTTACAATTTCTTCTTCTATCACTACTGTGATTCCATTAATATTCATAATATGTTTATCCCTGCAGGTCGACATGATTTGACGATAGTGTAGTAAAATAACACCTCCTTACTTTGGTCTAACAGTCACATTCAAACTTATCTTTGGCACGTATTATCAAAGGCTTCGACATTATTCAGCAGATTTGAAAACATGGACATCTCGAAGAAGAAAAAAATCCAACTCAATGCCCAATGAATCGATACCCATCCCCCTCAATAACTTTTTCTGACCACTCTATTGAACATCGAATTAGTTTTCTGTTATTAAAAAAAAAACATATCATTAAATAGGGCAAATAAGAACTTTAATGATAATTTCCCCTTTTTATATTGACATAATCGACATTTGATAATTCTAATGAACTCGCCACTCATCCATCCGTCAGTGCTTGCATAGAATTCACTCGTTGAATAATAATGATTAATAACAATTCGGTCTTCCAAGGTAACAATATCAGTATTAATACTGCTCTTTCTGAGGGCCCTACATTTAATATTAATCCCGCAGGGTACGTTTTACATCTGGGTGGAGAGGGACTGGTTTGCTTGGGCAAAAATCTTTTCCTACAATGAACAGAGACTTCAGAGCCTTCATCGATTATATACCACAGCTTCCATAAAGGACCCGCTTATGATCGTCTCTTGATTCAAATACTGAAACGCTTTCAAGTCAATAATCATTTACGGCAGCTATGCTAAACCCCTCGTTCATATCCAGACGACTTCGTCATTCGCTTTATCATCGACGGCTGTATCTGCGACGTCATCTTTCTTTTCCGGCTGAGACGGCACATCGCCGTCAACGATTTCAGTGATGGTTTCATCGTTGGTTTCATCGACACTGTCGTTGAGGGCGTCATGGACGGGAGTATTGGAAGATTCATTGACTGTTTGATCTCCAACCTGTTCCGATGTCGTTTGATTTGATGTAGTGTCAGATCTATTCGATTCATCAGCCGTGGTCGAAGAATTGATGTCGATGGTTTCACCATCATCGTAGACGCTGAAGGACTTGAGGTCGCCGATGCTAATAGTTCTTAGCTTACGGGTGACATCGAGCCTACCTTTGGTATCATTGTCACTATCACTGTCAATATCAACGCCGATAAAAATATCTCCATCATCGTCATCATCGTCGTCGTCTTCCACATCGTCCACTGTTTCCATGTATATCTTGGGAACTGAATCTCTTTTGGAATTTCCATTATGGCCGTTGTTTGATTCGGGATTTGAACCGACAGCGAAGTTGAAACGGTTGTTCGTATTGTCATTGTCCCATTCTGCAGGAGATGGAAGGCTGGAACCTGAGATTGACCTCGATTGCATTCGGGAGGTCGATGAGGCACAGCTTGAGGGTTCCGATGAATCAGTGATAACACTCTCACCATCAGTGCTATCATCTGCGGATAATAAGAGAATATAAATTGGAAGATTTTACTAAAAATATATCTAAGCCTATCTACATTAGTTTGGCCAGGAAGGATAAGACCTCCCTGCGTGGTCACTGACAGGTGGTTATCTCACCAAATTAGCTCTCAATTAACATAAGAAATGAGGGACCATGGGGACCAAAGGGTACCGCTTAGGCATTGTTTGCTATATAGAGGACGCAAGTACCTACAAGTAGTGCAGTCCCGCTTAATAGAACGGAATGGGTTTTTCTGAACTCGGTATATTTCCCCTGAAAAAAAAACACAACTTGGAATGATTACAGGTGTATCCATCATATAATGTAAATACTAGAGCATCCCTCTAAAAACATGACTAACCATTTAGAGGGGAAGACAGTGACAGACAACAGTGACAGAATGGCAGATTTACACGTTTAACAAGATGGGTCAAAAACTATAATCCAGTATGTTCATTATCATCATTAATTTTGATTAAAGTCAGCATTTTCCTTCATACCAGGGGTCACTGACTTTGGCATCATGATGACACTCCCTCCTTCCACCTTTTTTGTCTCGAATATCTTCCTCATTTTATAGACTTCCCTTATTGCTTTCTTCATTCACAATATCTTTTCATGTAAAAATAGTTCATCTACCATTTTGAAAATTTAGTTCCTCCTCAGCCATTCTGAATTTCGTACTTAACACTTTGGTCTTTATAGTTATAGTAATATAGACCAGAGGCGTGTTTTAGCTGAGATCTAGACTTTTTCTGAATCTATTCACCATTACATTTTACTTGAATTCGAGCACCGTGGGTCCCTGGTTGCCTGAGAATTAGCACAAATTTTACTATTAATGTTGGAATTGTTGGCGTCACTGTTAGGATGAAGTCGCATGGTCCACAAGCAAGTTATCGCCCGAGGGCCCAGAGTATGAAGATCAATTGGAACATATATAATCGGGAGCGCCAGAGTGTCAAGTCTGACAGACATGAGCGCTATACAAGAACCCACTATTATTATGATTATTATTATTATTATTATTACCCCCCCCCCCCCCTTTATAGCTTTTCTTCATTTCAAGAGGCTTAAAACAGGAGCCATCCCGTTGCGGTATGGGCAGCTGTCCATCAACTTATTTGTGTTCGTGAATAAGCCACTTTAGAGATAGCATTTGTACAAATTAACCAAATAAATGATTAACACATTCACAGATATTCCACACATGGAGAGGTCCCACTTTAATAGTGCAAATTAGAATAATTACTGCCAAAGTAATGAAGGTGCTTCATGAAAACCTTTTGTGTTCCCTCTTAAAAAGAATACTTGCGCATAAATGAATAATGATTACAAAACTTTTCATGAAATCGTATCCATCAGTCGTCTCTATGGATTTTTACAGTTTTGTACAAATGACATTTATCTTTATCTAGTATCTCCAAAATGGCTTATTAGGTAGATTTCCATGGACCAACGCGAAGTACATGTAGTATACAGTCGAGGGTAATATACAAATAATACACATCTATATCGTCTCGGGCGTGTTAGACTGTTCCAAAGGTACCTCGTGTGGGTAATTTTAAATAATGCCCGAACAAAATGATGTGTATTATTTTTTTTATAAGATTATGTTTTATTTGTCTTATAAAATGATGTTTTATAACATGATTTTGATAATGACTGGTCATTATCCAAATTACGCGTTAGGCAAAATAAATGCGTAGTCACGTGTACGCTCTCAACCAATCATTTGATTAGGATCCACGTCATCATCTTATAAACCTGAATAACGGCATGGACCTTTTACAGGTCCGTGGTTACGGTAAAGGTAACAGACTAACAGACCCAACTGACCGATATGGAATGTGATGTCCAGTTTCTCGTGTTCCGAATCCCTCTCTGTCTCAGCACCGACTCCACTTTGTCGACTTCCAGCCAAGATGACGGCTACTTGACGAGATTGATGAATATCGTCTGAGATCTGTTCTAAGTGCTTCAGAGCTCCTCGATACTTGGCCTTGCTTTCGGTGAGGGCGCTTTGTAAGGCTTCTGTTCGTATCTTCAGGTCATTCAGCTCGTAGAAAAAGGACTTCTTGAGATCGTAGTAATCGCTGTTGTTGAGAAATGAAATAGTCAGAACAGTGGTCTTTGAGCAGGGAAATCTTTACATACGCCCAAACCTAACGCATCTTAATGGAAAACAGACCATAGGCAGGAACGGGGTATCAAGGATACGGTGAATCCTCGAGCCCCTTCCCCTGTCACCAGTTTGAAACAGCTGTAGAAAAGGAATCATTAAATGTTTTGATTGTGTGTGTGCATTTTTTGCATTTGTGCATTATATATATGCTACGGATCAAGCAGGTAATATACCCCTCTACCCTCCCCTTCACGCCTACAAGGATCCCTACCCAACCCCGCCCCACCGCCCCCCCCCCCCCCCCCCCCGCCGTCCCCGTGTATATGTTTTGACAAATGACAAAAACCAGTGACAAATCTGCTGATAACCAATCAGAACCAAGGATTTCAGTAGCTTTTAATAAAAACTGTCATTTGTCACTGATGACAAGTTTTGTGAAACGCCCCACTGGACAGTCATTACTCACGCTGATTTGCCGATGGATCTCTTGAACTTCTTTGCAAGCTTGTCGACTTCCTGTTGAGTCGTGATGTAATGTTTGGATCGCTTCTCGTGTTCATGTTGGCTCTCTCGCTTCTCTCGCTCGGCAGCATTGAGCTTAAAAATAGGGAATAACAAAGAATGTTATCATTGACATATTTGTATATACCATGACAATATCATTACATCAAGTCTGAATAGTATACTTGGTAAAGGCTCTTGACACTCAAACAAAAGGATCTGGGTACGTTCCTCGCTCCTATTTTACATCCTTGGACAAGGTGTTTTACCAAAAAGTGTCCCTCTCGATCCAGGTGAATTAAATGGGCACCTGGGAGTACTATGGTAATAGTAAAACAGGCTACCTTGGGTCTTCTATATTTTCATTATATACATAAAATATAACCCCCCCCTTTGATTCATTAGGAAATACGACACTTTGCCGAATGTGGTACAAGTCTGTACCGACCTAGAATACGAGTCATCTCATCGACATAGCTCGCAGAAAAAATGGGAAGCAGATGGAAAACATAATATTATTAAATCAGTATAGACAGATTTGAGTATCAATATTAGTTAGGTCTATTGATCAACCCCAAAGAACACATCATTGTAAGACTGGACATTAAACCCAAATACAACTGTAGAGAAAGATGGCTCGTTTCTTACCGCAAGCGTCAAGCAAGATATTCATTGATCCATTATGCCAATTGTGCACAAGGCGTTGTTTCGATTGGGCCATTTATGTATTATATGCGCCAATCAATATGAAGGCTTTTAGCGCATACTTCAACGCATTGTTCCTCTGTTTATTTTGCAACATTTCAATGGACATATTATCACTTTCACTAGGCGCGTCGGGAGACTGCGTACACCAATGACGCTGTCATAACGACCATAACGCCTCGTGTGCAGTGGACGTAACCTTCGAGACAGTCTGCAAGCATTGTTTACTATTTTAAAGCCCATCTGTACTAGTTTACATGAGGGATTAGACCACCCTGCAAGGTCACTGGACAGGTGGTTATCTCATCAAATTACCTTTTAATTAACAGAAGAAAAGAGGATCATGGGGGACCAATGGTCACCGATTAGGCATTGTTTGTTGTATAGAGGGCGCAAGTAGCTACAAGTAGTGCAGTGAGGCTTTAACATACCTTTTCTGTGGATAGATTAAGCATCTCTTGAAGAGCCGAATCGAATCTTCTTCTTGAATCCTGCATCGGTTGTTTCTTGGAGTTAAGAGCCGCCTCTTCAGCGATTCCAATGGTTTCTCTGGCTGCTGAATACATCCCTGAGCTTCGCTGATAGCGAAGGGCCGCCTCTTGGGCAAGCTCCTGAGCCTGCGTGAGTTGAGGGAAAGATGGATGAGGGGCGATAAACAGGAATGAGTAAAATCAAAGCTTAGTAAATGGGATGGGAGGGGAAGAGTTGTGAGTATGCAAGATATATAATAGAGTGGAAACACAAAAATAAGTGGAGACAAATCGGAAGAGTATACTGACAAAATAATGTAAAGACGAATGACCCAAGCAAAATGTAATGTCTTTTATTCAAATGACTATTTATACCCCCCCCCCCTCTCTCTCTCTCTTTTCCTTTCTTTCGTTCTCTCTCTTTTTTGTCTCTCTCTCTCTCTCTCTCTCTCTCTCTCTCTCTCTCTCTCTCTCTATCTTGCTCGCCCCTTCAAAGGATCAGCGTGCACATAATCATATAGTCCAGAATCTGGCTGGTTCTTCATATTATTATTCCCCACCGAAGATGGCGTTTGATATCAACGACTCATTATAATATGCTCACCAGTTCAGCTTACGTTTTTTTTTTCGCCGGGCGATCACGCAATCTTCGGCTGGCAGAAAGTAAGAAAGGGGAGGTCGCATATTGCGTTGGTGTGGTGGAGATCTAAATTCAAAATGACAGATTCTGGACTAATTACAGGGCATAATGATTTTGTTTCACTTGAACTTTCTACTCACTTTTCTAGCTTCTTCCTTGGCTGCATAGTAACCCTGAGCCTTCTGAGCTGACTTGCGACATTTCTTGATCTTCTCGTTTAGGCTTTGGGTTGATTCCGTTAATGTCTGACGAAATGCTTGCCGAGATTCCTACCACAGAGAAATTCATTGAATGTTAATGTTAATGTTAATGTTTGATGATGATTGTTTCACCTGATTACTAAGAAATCCTTCATATGATTTGATGTAAACAACCATGGGACCAACGGCTTTAAGTCCTCTGCGAGGGATTTGATATTGAGGATTAATGCCTTACCAAAGGCCACGAGCGGGCTTGGTTTCGAACCCGAGACCTCCCGGTTTTCTTAGACCACTGATCTACCACTGAGCCATCACGTCTCCTCAATGTCAAACCTCCTAACTATATCAAAGAAGTGCATTCACATTCAGTTCCCGATGATGATCATAAATGAAATGGATACAAATTTGAACTCATATTATTATGATATTAATTCAGAGTTTTCTTTTTTAATCAAATACATGGAAAAATAAATTCGGCTCATACAAACCCGACAGAATCGCTTACTACTTTTCTAAGACTTAGATAATAATAATAATAATAATAAAAATAGCCTAATAGTCCACTCCAAATTTTATTAAACCGAAACGGAGATTCTTTTTGCCCAATTGATCGTGAGCCCGGCAGCCACTGAGCAGCGCCAGATCGACGTTGCTCTATCCCTTAATGTTGAACGCCAAATAAGGTAGCAACAACTCCCATCTGTTAACGTCTTTTGGTATGACGCGGCCGGGGTTCGAACCAACGACCTCCCGACTGCGAGGCGGACGCTCTACTGACTGAGCCAACACTCCGGAGATGTAACATATACAGCTCCTCAAAAAGATAAATAGCGCACCAAGACGATTTTTTTTTTTAAAGATCATAAAACAAAAATATCCGCATAACGTTTAAAGAGTGAGGACGTAAACCAGTAAACGTAATGCATACAATAATATACTTACATCTAATTGTTTTTCTAGCCGGTTGATTTCCGCAGAGGCTGTATTCAATAGTTCAAGCTCATCCTGTGTAGACGGAAGTAAAAAAAAAAAAAAAAAGGAGGTAATCTTTATTTAAAGATAAAGTTGAGTTCTGGTTATGCGATTGCATTGTGAAAGAAACGGTGTGGAACCGATTATGTATATAGCATATAAGTATTCGTGTGCAGTTACTAAAGACTTCAAAATGAAGAGAAATTTGGCCCAGTCTTGGTAAAGTCACAAGCACTTTACACAGAAAGATGTATATGGAAATACACAAACATGTGGGCATAAAAATCTGGCCTCATTCATTAGCTGTTGTACTTGTCATATTTAAAATATGAAGGCATTTGAAGAGCCATGCTTTTCAGGGAATATTTTCTCTGATGTTCTTCCACACTTACATAATAACAATGATAACGCTCACAATTATTGCTCATCTTTCCCCAGAACTCAACCTTCTCTTTAATGGTACATTGTATTACTTAAAACAGGCGCGGATCCAGGGGGGCCGAGCGGGCCTTGCCCCCCCCCCCCGCAAAAAAAAAAAGGAGAGAGAGAAGGAAAAGAAGGGAAAGGGAAAGAGGAGAGAAAGGGAAAAAAGAAGAGGAAGAAGAAAAGAAAAGAGAGAAGAAGGAGATCGGGGGGCAAAAGGACTTGCCTCCCAGGCTGTTGCCTCCCCCCCCCCCCCCCCCCATCGAAAAAAAAGAGAGAAGGAAGGAAGGGAAAGAAAAAAGAAAAAAGAGGAGATATAGGGAAGGAAAAAAGAGGAAGAAGAAAAGAAAAGAAAGGGATATCAGTTGCAATTTTCCCGCCAACAAGTTGTGGATCGGGGGGGGGGGCAAAAGGCCCTTACCTCCCCCACCCCCCCCCCCCCACCCCGTCCGAGCTTTAAAAAAAAGAGAAGGGAAGGGAAATAGGAGAGAAAGGGAAGAAGGAAAAAAAGAGAATGAAGAAAGGTAAGGGATATCAGTTGCAATTTTCCCGCCAACAAAGTGTAGATCGGGGGCGGCACTGGCGTACTTATAGAGAGGGGGGGGGGGGGCCTTGGGAAATTCAAACGTGGCTTACTTCTAATTCCATAACGGTCGTTTAAAAAAAAAAAGCTGAAATGACATAATTTTCCGAGATTTTTCCTCACTTTTAAGTAAATTATACTTTTATATGCGTTTGTTGGAAAATGACAAATTCCTAAATTTACAGCCAGTCAAGAAAATGCTTTTTGAGATGCCTACATGTCAGGGCCCGCGGAACGACGGGAATCGGGATCATCGAGCCCTCCCCCTCCCCCCCCCCCCCCCTCCCCACTTGTTTTGAAAAAAGTATATTAAAGAGAAATAGAAAGAAAGAGAGCAAGAAAGAAAAAATATTTAACTGCCAGTGTCACATTATAATGAGGTTTCAAAATATGCTTATCTGACCATGATTAAATGCCTAAAACCCCGAGGGCTCTGCCCCCTGGATTCCACCCAGGGCCCTAAGGCGGGCCCTTAGATGCTCATCTGACGGTAATTTAATGCCTAAAACCCCTCATTTCAGGGGGCTCTGCCCCTGGACCCCACGCCAAATAGTGTCCTGCCAGTGTCACAAAATAATAAGGTATCAAAAAATCTCATCTGACCGTAATTAAACGCCTAAAACCCCTGAGCTTCCGGGGGCTCTGCCCCCTGGACCCAACCAAGAGCCCTAAGGCGGGCCCCTTGATGCTCATCTGACCGTAATTGAGTGCCTAAAACCCTTGAGCTTCCGGGGCTCCGCCCCCTGAACCCCACGCCAATTAGTGACCTGCCGGTGTCACAATTAGTTATCAAAATAATGCCCATCTGACCGTAATTAAATACTTAAAACCCCTGAACTTCCGGGGCTCTGCCCCCTGGACCCCGCCTAGGGTCCTAAGGCGGACCCCTGAATGCTAATCTGACCGTAAATCATTGCATTAAACTCCTAAGCTTCCGGGGGCGGACAAGGTATCAACACATGTTCATCTGACCGCAGGCGCGTAGTCAGGGTGGGGGGGGGGGGGGCTGGTGGGATGGTCCCAATACAACGAAACGTCTTCTTTCTCTAATAATTTAATAAAACGTCAAAGCTTTCCGCGCTTCGCGGAGGAGGGAGGGGGAAACTAGCCCCTCCCTGCACCCCCCCCCTCCCCAATTACGTCACTGCTGGTCGCCATTACGTACCAATATTTGGCTCGCATAATTTCAAATTTGGGCCCCCCCCCCCCTTAAGAAATCCTGGATCCGCGCCTGACTTAAAACACATAGAAAGCGTTGTTTGATGAATATATAATACTTTGAGAGAGTATATTATCAGCAAATCGGCGAGTTCAGGGAGCTTTTTCGAACCAGACAGAAAGTAGGAGATGTTTTTATTAAAGTCACAACGCAATTAAATCTTCATACAATGATTTAGTTTTGAGGGGGAACGCCCACTTCAGTTAAGAAAGGGGGAGTGATGACTGTCACGAGAGGGAACAAAGCCACTAAGTAGTGAGAGGGAGGATCGTTATTCAGTCTTACACGGTTCTAATCCTTTTCCCCACTTCTTTCCATCTCTCTTTCTATTGTATTCGTTTTCTTTCTTGTTTAATTATATGAAAGGGTCACATAGCTCCCCCCCCCCCCACCCCTCTATTTCTGCGCCAGTATTCCGAAATATTCTGCTTCTGAACAATCACAGTGTACATTATTAAATAAATAATCATGCCAAGATAACGATCAACATGTACTCTGATCTGTTTAAGTAATAGCCTAAATGGAAGGAAGAGAGCATTTATCAATATTATTGCCCTTAACATATATATTTGATCATAGATAGTACCGACCTAAATTAGGTGACAGCGCGAAAGTCCACATTTGTTAAGCAATTAATCTTTAACATCGTCCTTTCCCTGATAATCATGACACTCGGCTAACCGCTAACATAATTTTTGGCAACATAAAGAAAAGATGATATCGCTTCGTGCTTCATTTAGACTAATACTTGTAAACGTCCTTTGTTATGGACATTCGTTATATGCTCGGTCATGATATAATATTTGAGATTAAAAGAATGCTTTTTAAATTGGATGCAGCTTTAAGCATAACTTATGAAGAAATTAGTACTCAAGTTACTTAAACACACAGTGTATTGTATCCGCAAATAATAAACCAGTGAATTGTACTTCTCTTTTGATAAGCTAACATTTATTTGACATTCAAGATTCAAGATTCAAATGAGGTTTTATTCAATACTTGTCAAAAAGTCCAAATACTAAAAATGCAAGTTTACAGCAAACATATACAATCATATAAAAATATCATTCAAAAACATATATTTATATATATATATATATATATATATATATATAATAAAACATAGAAAATGGGGAAAAATATATAAAAATGAATAAATGTTTACATCAAAACATCAAAGCAAGTGGTGAACGCGTACATACAGGCGCGGCTCTAGAAGAACAGTCGTGAGGGGGCTTCACTATGATGTTCTCGAATTCATTTCTGCCTCGCTTAAATTCGTGTATGGTCAATTTTTGGATGTTGAATATTGATGAGGGTAGGGGTTGAGCCCCAAACCCCCTCTAAAACAGTTGATGTATACTTGATTAAATAACAGAGCACGAACTGAGCCGGAAATCCTATCAACTGTACGTTAATTTTGAAACATGTCCTCGTAAAGGTGTAAATCAGCTTTACTTATCAAACCTAACGTTTATTTCAATACCTTCATTGTTCATCATATCATCCAAGGGAAGAGACGGATGCGGGTTTTCGTAAGGGCGGGGGCACACATTCCTTCGGTTATATCTTATTCATTTTTTTGGGGTTAAATTTGACTTTGATGTATATACTTAAGGGATTGACCATAGACAGGCCTGTAGGCCTATTGTCGATCCCACCATATATGTTATGTTATATTTATGGTGTATTCTTGTTTGTCTTTTGATTGTTTTGTATTCTTATCAGATTATGGAAATAAACTTGAAATTTGAAACTTGAAAAGATTCTCCGCAGACAAGCAAAAAGGGGAATTAAAATATTTAAAGTGCATTTGGGATCAAATATTGTAAAAGGGTACATCTTTTCAGGGGCTGTACTTCTGGTATATACCAACATAGTTTTATCGGCTGTCCCACACTACCCCCCTCCCCCGTCCAATATTTGAAAGGGGACACTTATTTTCATAATGTACTCTTTGGGTTAGCCACTGATTTTGTTCCAGGCTGTACACCCCCACCCCAACCCCCCCCCCCCCCCCGCAGGCACCCACCCACCCACCCACATCCACACACTTCCGCACGCGCACGCACACACTTCATGCCCAAAGCCTGTATTGCATCACTAGAGCTAGAATGAGATATGGGATGAGTGTTAAACACGATGACAAACTGTCGCGCCATATATGAGAGAAAAAAATAACAGTTCTCATAAATAACATAGGCCTATAAATGTACTGACATGATTGGTAGTGTGCACCTCTATGAGGTTTAGTTGAATAATCTTAAAGCCTCTTAGACCCCTTGATTGCCCTTTTGTGTACACCAACAAATACGCAAACATTACACTTCTTCAGTTTCAGCATCTCCTTAGCAAATATTGAATTAACCTTCATTGTCTATGCAAATCTGACCTTCGTTCCTTTGGTCCCACATAATTATCTAGACAAGTATTTGTTGACGAAGCAAGAAACTGATAAAAATAGAAGATGTGTTCAAATTTCAAAGGTCATTACTTAATGACACCCGTGGTGACCTTTCTGCTTTTATTTCGGTCATACGAACCTCTAGATTTCAAATATTTGGGTAATAAAAGTTTAACGTTATGTAAGTGACATTGCTAAGATAGCTACGTGACCATTTCAATTAATGCTTGTGTAAGACATCTCTGTATGGTACGTAAAATTGTACGTTCCATGTTACCCAATTATTAAGCGATTAAGCAAATCTGCACTTGTGGCAATACAATCTTTTCTTACATTTCCTCGTTAATTTTGACCAATATATCTACCATTTGATATTGGGACATTTACATTCGATCTATTTTGTTTTAATATAATCTCACTTCCTTTAATTTACATGTAGATGACAATATGTTACGTAAAATGTTATAACACATTTCATTATATACAGTAGGCTTGCGGTTGCACCATGTGTGTGAGAGAGAGAAAGAGAGAGAGAGAGAGAGAGAGAGAGAGGGAGAATTGGGGAGTCCTGAAAAAATGATAGCGGTCTTTTTTCTTTCCTTTCTTATCTTTGGTTGCCGTACCCCCCCCCCCCCTCGTTTAAGTACATGCTGATTTTTGTTGTATATTATGACGACATCGTAGACAAAACAGTATGTTCAGTGTCACGCACTAGAATGAAATGTAAAGTTACAAGGAAATAATGGGTCAATGAATCTTGTATATAGGAAGTATTGCTCTTACCACCTTCCTCTTAACACTACGTGTACAGTTAGCCTAATTGGTTTTCAAGTTCCGCCCATGTTATCCGCGAAGTAATGTAAAACATATAACGAAAAATCAATTGCACTATACGATAGTCCACTTTATTTTTAGCATTCACATATTAAAATGAATTTGACAGTTACTTTATTTTGGTACGAAGTATTCTTTTTATTTTTATTTTGTTTTCATTTTTTTAATGCACATCATACGTTACCATTAACCCTTTCACGCGAAATGCATTGAAATAGGTAACAGACATTACTGAGGTCATTATATTGAACATACGTTTGAATGTAAGACCTTTTAAAGAAGCACATTGTAATGATAAAGGGAAAAAAATATACTTTAGGAACAAAGAAATGGGGGAAAGATAGAGAAGGGCTTGGGAGATAGCCGGGGAGACAGAAAGAGACAGAAAAGTATAGAAAAGTATAAAATACATTACAGAAAATGTTGACACTTAATAAAGTTGAAGACTCCTCCCCACCCCCACCCCGTAAAATTTAAAAGATCTAATTCAATTTAAATTGTATTGCTTTAAATCCACACAAATAAGATCATTCTCTATTATTGTTTTGTTATACATTGGATAATAAATCATACATAGATAAATGAGTGTAAGAGTAAAGATGACAATAACCAGAAGTGACACAAATTAAACGTATCACTGCATGTCTAAAAAGATATAAATAATATAAAATAATATAAAAAGATATATGATATAAATGAATGTTTAACCTTCAGACAGAGAGAGAGGTAGGGTGTATCTACATTATAAAAGACATCGCCAAGAATTAGCCCAAGTCTTTCAAGGTGCACCTTATGATATTGCCCATTACTATTCGAAAGGTCATAAGATGAGGATAAATATATTTTTAACGTTTTAGCCCTCCATAGGCTAATGAATTGAGTCAAACATAACATTTTACGATTCAATGAAATTAAGTCAAACAAAAGAGAATGCTTTCACATTTCTCTCCTTGTTCTACATACAAACAAATGTTGTTAAACATACCAGATATAGAATGAATATATCTCTCGTCTTCATAATATTGAATAAATTTCTTCTTCAAAGAACTAAAATTTGGAATTTTGTTATTAAGCTTTTGTACGAATAGTTGATGCTTAATCAAAGTCACCTTTCAATTTAAAGCATCGTTTCTTTTGTCTTCGAAACCAAGAACTAACGAAATAAACAATTAAATATAAACTTACCTTAATCCTTGGATCTAGGACTGCCCCATTGTTTGAATCCATACTGCTCTCAGACATCTTCCTTCCTCTTCACTCTCTACATCAACAATACAATCATCAATGATTCCGGTAAGAGTCTACTCAGCAAGAAATACCTCCAAAAACTTCCTCTCGTTCAAGAATATATGCTGTACTAATATATTCTTGTAGGAAGGTAGTGAATTCTGTTTTCTGGGGGAGTTGAGCTGGGAGACGGACCCCTTGGGGACGGACCAGTGACGTCTCTAATGCGATCCCAATGTCAACTAGTCTTTGAAGTAGACAAAGTGATTTTCCAGATACACTGATCAGAAGTTGATTTCGGAGCAAGTTCGCCGGTAGGTGACTGTCATAGGCTTGTACCAGATTTATGAACTTTGTTTTGTGCGCCGAAAATGAGAACAAAGGATTCTACACAGCGAGGATGTAGCACTGTGCTCTACGTTATGTTTGGTTAACATATTATTTTGGGATGTTGGTACAACAGATTGGCACCACAATAAAATCCTCTTTAACAAAAATTCTGATCCATCAAAGTACACTTCGATGGCTAATTTCGTAGCTTATCTTATCTTCATGTCTGTAAGCAAGAGCTAAATGAGGAGAGAAACGCTATGGATGCCTCTTGACAGTACTGTTTTACAGAAGTGACAATTGTCAGAATTGTACGTTTCACACTAGATTCCCTAATCCGTTGATTATAGACAATCTTTTGTTTCTGCCTATTCGTACACGCCCCTTTTGGTGTCCATGCCTCTATCATGGTCCATGCCTCGTATGGACTTCGGACTGGTGTACCGTTCATGCATAACATCAAAACAACAAGAGGTGCAATATATTGAGTGAGCTGTAAGTTATAAAGAAATCGGTAATTAATATTCTCAAAACAAAAAATAAAATCGCACACTTTAGCTAGGGAAATATTGTCCTTATCGATGAGCACAAACCCTGTCAGAGATCAATTGGTATCAGGATTTTTACACCTACTAGAACAATAAAGTAATGCTATGTTCAAATTGCATTCATGATGAAATTCGATTTCATTGTTGTTTCGGTTTATTATGTTACATGAATTATTCATTTTTTTCGTTTGCCTGGTACATGTGTTTTTCCGGGTGTAAGAGTTTATTTTCTATTTGTTATCAACAATTCATGGGTGACAAATAGGCTAGTTGTACAGGTCGATTCTAGGGGAGATAGAGGGGGGGGGGGGGCCTTCGGTACTTAACCCCCCCCCCCCCCACATTTATCTTGATTGTAAATTAATTCAAGCAAGGTACATGTAGAAAATGTATGAAAGAATCCCCAAGCACCAGCCCCCCCCCCCAAAAAAAAAAATAATAATAATAATAAATAAATAAATAAATAAATAAATAAATAAATTTAAAAAAAAAATATATATATATATATATACATATTCTTCTAGATCCTACCCCTACCCCCACCCAACCTAATATATCCAAAGAACCATGTAACATTGGAGTCGACAGGTAAGTTATAAAGTTGGAGATTAATATGAGGGGTCCACAATTGTGCAAGCATTGCTTTTTAGTGAAACCCTCCGTTTCAAATATGCATTCCTAAATTGCTGTAAATGTTTATAATTGATTTGTAATGTAACACAAATACATTGAATTGGAAATGGAATATGAAGAAATTGTTATGGAACTATGATACTTCTATCTTTGATTTCTTCATACCTCATTGTAGTTTTGATTAATCAAATTCAAAACCATATTAATCTGATAATTTGTTTGGGTTTTTCACTATTTTGTATTACATTTAATTAATTCACTTCATGATATCTGGGGGAGGAGGGAGGGAGTTAAGCACCAAACATGAGGGGTTCACTAAATAAATAATGTGTCATAAAAATATCGTTGTTACATTGTTAGATACGTAATTAGGAGCAAAAAAAGAATATAGTATTACTGCAGGGATCATAAGCTACTTTGCTTATTTCTGTAGCCCTCCTGCATCTAATGTATGTTAATTATGCATTCAATATATTTGTTTAATTTTGTTTATTATCTGTATAAAATTATATACACTTAAAATATTGTACCAAACCATATTATTTTCATGAGCATGTTGATGAAAAAAGAAAAAAGATGCAGAAACCAATAAATGAAATCAAATCAAATCAAACGACCCCCCCCCCCAAAAAAAAAAAAAAAATCAACAAAAATCAACAACAACAACAACAAAATCAATTTTAGAGATGATAGAATGCAGAACAAGCAATTGCCAGTAATTCTGATAATAGTGGTGGATGATGATGATGCTGGTGATGATGTTGGTGATGATGATGATGATGATGATGATGATGATGCTGCTGCTGGTGATGATGCTGGTGATGATGGTGAGAATGATGATGATGATGATGATGATGATGATGATGATGATGATGCTGCTGCTGGTGATGATGATGATGGTGAGAATGATGATGATGATGATGATGGTGATGATGATGATGATGCTGCTGGTGATGATGATGGTGAGAATGATGATGATGATGATGATGATGATGATGATGGTGATGATGATGATGATGATGATGCTGGTGATGATGATGGTGAGAATGATGATGATGATGATGATGATGATGATGATGATGATGATGATGATGGTGATGATGATGATGATGATGGTGATGATGATGATGATGATGATGGTGGTGATGATGATGATGATGATGCTGGTGATGATGATGGTGAGAATGATGATGATGATGATGATGATGATGATGATGATGATGCTGCTGGTGATGATGATGGTGAGAATGATGATGATGGTGATGATGATGATGATGATGGTGATGATGATGATGATGATGCTGGTGATGATGGTGAGAATGATGATGATGATGATGATGATGATGATGATGATGATGATATTGATGATGATGATGATGATGATGATGATGATGATGCTGCTGCTGCTGGTGATGATGCTGGTGATGATGGTGAGAATGATGATGATGATGATGATGATGATGCTGGTGATGATGATGATGGTGAGAATGATGATGATGATGATGATGGTGATGATGATGATGATGCTGCTGGTGATGATGATGGTGAGAATGATGATGATGATGATGATGATGATGATGATGATGGTGATGATGATGATGATGATGATGCTGGTGATGATGATGGTGAGAATGATGATGATGATGATGATGATGATGATGATGATGCTGGTGATGATGATGATGATGATGGTGATGATGATGATGATGATGATGGTGATGATGATGATGATGATGCTGGTGATGATGATGGTGAGAATGATGATGATGATGATGATGATGATGATGCTGCTGGTGATGATGATGGTGAGAATGATGATGATGGTGATGATGATGATGATGATGATGGTGATGATGATGATGATGATGCTGGTGATGATGATGGTGAGAATGATGATGATGATGATGATGATGATGATGATGATGATGATGATATTGATGAAAATGATGTTGATGATGAGGATGATGATGATGAATGAATGAATGAATAAATAAATAAACAAACAAACAAGCACTGTCTCCAGATATTATCTGTTAAAATTTCACAGATGATTTAATATTTAATAGCAACAAACAACAACAATACAATCAACAGCCATGTCTGGCTGGCCCTTGTATATTCTATTCACATAAATACACTCAAAACATAGCGGATACAAAACCAATCCCTTTAGTTTCTTACGAGAGTCATAAGGGTTGACAGAGCCTACATCCTTTTGGCTGATGTATTCTCATATACACGATCCCAAAGACGTTCAACAACTCACCCCAAGGCAATTTCAATCGCTTCGTTTGTGATCTATTGTAAAATGCCACATTATAATGATGTGTTACATAATCATAGCAGGATTTCTATGGGATATACAATAGGGAAATATAGCCCTCAAGTAGATTTCTTTATAATCTTTGCAATCATGTTCATAAAGCGATATCCTTATCTCTCCTGGTTAAAATACTATAACACTAGTGTGGAATAGCATAGGTGCTTACAGCAGATTCCTGATGTAATATAAATACATTTCTTGTTTTATACATTATCTTCTTACTCTCCTCTTAATTCTTTTAAATAGTTGTAAAGTGCAAGGTATTTTTTTTTTGTACAAAAAATGCCCTTAACTTATCTTTGTTGGAAATCGTATGCTTGAATATACAAATGCCATTGCAACAGCATTCATTTCATAATCGAAATAGACATTGGAACATATAGATCATACTTATACAGAGATCCATGTATATGACAATAACATTGCAAATGAAAATGGATTTGCCAAAATAGGGCATAACATATAGACATAAAGAAAGAGAAATAGAAAGAGTTGTAGTCCCCATTGCGGCTCAATCAAAGGATTCAGTTTAATTACCTCTAATCACATTCAAATATCTTTGTTAAGAACATTGTTTTCTCATAGGGATGTTCTTTGTTTTGTACCATATCATAAAATGCCATCACAGCATTTTCCAGTGAAAATGACTTCATTCTTGCTTAAATGTTGACAACATTTTCGGCACACTTACTCTCTAGAGCGTAAGGGATAAGATGAGATAAAGCATAAGGGAAATACAAAGGATAATTTTAATCAGATTTAAATGATATGTTAGGTACACAGACATAGGGAGCTCCTTCATACACCTATCTCTGATATATTGTACAAACTGGGCACAGTGCAACATTCACAACATACAATAAAATTGACTTCTCTAAGCAATATCTTCTCAGTCAGGCACACAGTGCCATTTGTTATCATCTGAACACTGATTGTAGTTAGGATCAGGCAAAACATAAAATGACTTCACTAAAGTTCAGGAAATACAAATACTCAAAAGATAAACATCAAATTTCAAGTGAATTACAACAACAACAACAAAAGTACCACAACAAAAAAGTTTAACCATCACAATACTGCATCAGAGTTCAGGCAAGCAGTTCTCTATATTATTGAACCTTTTATCCTTCTGGTCATTCCTGATAAGTCTGTGACCCCTAACATACAAATATTGGTCAGTGTCAAAACCACACCCCTCCCCTCCTCCCCCCCCCCCCCCCCCATTTCATCTCATAATATTGATAATATTCTGGACTTATATTTCTCTTCATACATCGACGGTGCCTCTAAGTGCTTTACAGATCTATTACAGATGTATACTTGTATGTAGTACATACATTCAATCAAATGTCTTTACCCCCACTTATAAACATTTCATACTCCCCTAAGATCTTAAATGACCACCATGAGGACCACAATCCTAAGAACAACAAATAATGCTTAACGCTGTGCTGGTTTGAAATAGGACATCATTATACGATCAAATTCACTAAACCACAACAAAGATACACACAGCATTTTAATACATCTGTCTAATCTTGCCACTTTTTAACGTCCATGTTCAACTGAACAGCAGGAATGTATGATGAATTAACCGATCGTCAAAAAACTTTCAATTTGAGAGTCAGAAGGAATTTAGATATGTGAGTTTTAAACCTTCTGGCTCACTTCATTAAGTTTGATGGGAAATGTTTGATGGTGTTCGGGTTCACTGGATAACTTTGGTAGGATCCACAAAATATGACTCTTTAAATTCAGCATTTTAAAGGGATCTGCCTTCAACAAAAGTCACATCATCATCATCAGCGTTAAGAGTCCATTTGTCCCACTTTGTGGGGTTGGACATGTCATTTCCTTAATGGCTGCTTTCCAAGTAGCTATTAACTAAAGCCTGATGTTTTAGCATCTTCTTCTATGGTTTCCCTCCAAGTTTTTCTGGGTCTCCCGCGAGTTCTTCTTCCGGTGACCGGAGAGTTTAGAGCCCTCTGGAGCCAGTGTGTTGCGTCTCCTCTTACATTAAAAACTAAAGCACAATAGGGTTTCCTGCATCTTTATAGTTAAATAGTAATATTCTCCTTTTCAAAATATTGAATATCTCAAGTATACCATCATAATATGACATTGCGACATCTCTTTTACTCACAAATATTTAATTATAGGGTGTATCAATAGTTTGGGCAGGAAAGTTCAAATATTGACACACCTTACGATAATTATCATACATATGTATAATCTTTTATACATAAACCATGCTGTCCCTTAATTTCAACTCCAATGTTTTCACATTTTGAGTAATATTACTGACTGCATTTGTTTTCACTAGGATATTCTTAGTTCTTAATCTCATAAACTCTCTTACTGCTCTGCTTCTTGAGAATGACATTAATTGATTTACGAGTTGCACAATAAAAATACTGCCCCCTCTAGTTGACAACAGAGTTGAGATCCGCAAAGTATTGATGCATGAGTCCCTCTTCCGCTGACATCCTCAGGGCTGGATTACACATCATCAGACGCTGAGAAAAGCAAATAAAAAACAAGAGACAAAATTCAATGCAATGTAGACATAGGATAGTATGGATGTGTGCTTTCTGGTCCCTGTTTCATAAAACTTGATATCAATAACAAGTTACAAGCTACTGTTATAAGCTACTGAAATCATGGCATCTGATTGGCTGAGAGCAAACTTGATATCAATAACAAGTTACAAGCTACTGTTATAAGCTACTGAAATCAAGGCATCTGATTGGCTGAGAGCAAACTTGATATCAATAACAAGTTACAAGCTACTGTTATAAGCTACTGAAATCATGGCATCTGATTGGCTGAGAGCAAACTTGATATCAATAACAAGTTACAAGCTACTGTTATAAGCTACTGAAATCATGGCATCTGATTGGCTGAGAGCAAACTTGATATCAATAACAAGTTACAAGCTACTGTTATAAGCTACTGAAATCATGGCATCTGATTGGCTGAGAGCAAACTTGATATCAATAACAAGTTACAAGCTACTGTTATAAGCTACTGAAATCATGGCATCTGATTGGCTGAGAGCAAACTTGATATCAATAACAAGTTACAAGCTACTGTTATAAGCTACTGAAATCATGGCATCTGATTGGCTGAGAGCAAACTTGATATCAATAACAAGTTACAAGCTACTGTTATAAGCTACTGAAATCATGGCATCTGATTGGCTGAGAGCAAACTTGATATCAATAACAAGTTACAAGCTACTTTTATAAGCTACTGAAATCATGGCATCTGATTGACTGAGAGCAAATTTGTCATAGAAATTTAGCATTTTTTATTGATAAAAAGTTTTATGAAACGGGCCCCAGAACTGAAGAAATCTTTTACGGCAGGGTATTTTACCAACATTGATATTACAACTGTAATGTATTTTCAATTGCACCATCTTTCCGTGAAGGGCTACATAGAATGATTTCCAGGGTCTTCTACCTAAGTTTCAGTAAGTGATGCATTATGGGACATGGCTGTTAACATATCAGTTCATTGTGAGAAGCAGATAGCAGCATAATCTGAAGTAGTGTCAAAGAATACCCTGCATTGGAGTTCAAACAACTTTCTCTTGCGCTCATACAAGTAAAATGCTGGAAAGAACAAAAATCTGGACTCAGAAAACTGATTCATCTTCAGGGTCATGTGTGTGTGTGTGTGTGTGGAGGGGGGGGGGGTAAGGCATGGAGTGGAAGCTTAGAATATATGCACCATCTCAAAAAATCATTCAGGATGTATTGTTTTATCAAAATTACAATTACTTTACAATTGCTGACTAGAAAAAGATCGTACTGTATTGAGTCTATGGGAATAAGAGAATATCTAAATAATCTAATGCAGTCAATTGGTTAAGGGTGATATGTCATCATCATCCTTTCGCCAAATAAAATATAATGAAACGGTGAAGCATTATGTTTACTGGTAGTACAACATTTAAAGCCTATATGCATACTTTGGAATGGAGGAATTAGACCTCCCTGCATGGTCACTGACAGGTGGTTATCTCATCAAGTCAGCTCTCAATTAACATAAGAAAAAGGGGACCATGGGGGGTCAACGGGTACCACTTAAGTTTTGTTGGATATATAGAGGGCGCAAGTAGCTACAAGTAGTGCAGTCCCGCTTATGCTTAGAGACTTCTGATAAAGTAGGTGTTAGGCGCTATATAAGCAAGGATAATTATTATTAGTAAATCATTTAACAGTCTGTGGTGGATAGGTGGCAGTGTATTTTAATATTATTGTGCAAAAAAACAAAAACGCATCATATCTGACCTGCAAGAGATCCCTTCCTGTTGCTGATAGACTGGGCACGACAGAGGCCAGGGGTGTGGTCACAGGATAGATAGGGTATGGCTGTGAGAGAGAACAGATTATAAATGGATTATAGTCAATAACTGAATGAGCCTTGATAAATAGAAAAAAAAACATTTTTCCTATCATTCAATGAAATGCATTCATTCATTCAACTAAATACAATCAACAAATGAAAAATCACACAAAAAGATCCCCAAAGTTTATCCTAAAGTACAATATTGCTGTTGAATTGCATTTAATGGCTGGCTGGTACAATTGAAGGCAAGTTTCAACAAGAGGCAATTATAGATCAGTTGCGCTCAAAGTCTATTTGTTCATTAATTATTTCTCTCTGTGTTTGCTCACAGGAGGATGCTCTGATATACTACGAGACTTACATATGAGAAATAAGTGAAACAATTATGATATCTACATTTATGTTTTTTGCATAGCTGTATGTTGAATTGTCCTCATCTAAAAGGAGGGTTAGAGGGTAGACTAGGTCATAAATTGCTTACCTTGAAATCAGGGAGTTTTGATATTCCTGGCCATGTATCCTCTGTGGGTGTACCAAGGAGCTTGAAGATCCTCTTGAGCTGATCCTCGACGTCATTACCAGGGAACAGAGGGCGCCCCGCATTAGCCATCTCTGAATAAAGAACAAAGATACAGGAAGTAATGGTGATAACTTGGCATGAATGGAGCAGGAACAGGGTAATGTGTTTCATAAAGACTAAGATAGACTTTAAGCGAAAATTAACTATGGCAGGCTGTTCATGCCACTGTTTGCTCTCACCATTTACTGGCATTGGTCTCTCAAGGGATGTTCAAAATAATCGTGGTCACAAATCTACATTTTTATTTAATTCATTATTGAAGGAAAAGAATATTATCTAAAGATCATAATGGTGAGAGCAAACAGTGGCATTAATGGCCTGCCATAGTTAAGTATGACTTAAAGTCGATCTTAGTCTTTGTGAAACACTCCCCTGGTGCTGTTTCCTTATTATTTTTTAATTCATTTATTATTTTTTCATTTTATTATTCCGGTAGGGTCAGTTTAGTTTTTAAATCTAGTTGCTTTTGTTTCATGCAATGTTACCTTTCTCCGATATAAGTGTACACTTTTATACCATTACCTTGTGCATTCCACAAATTTCTCATTTTACATAAATGTTAAAAATTGATTAGTTACCTTTTGTTTTTGATAGATTACATTACATCATCTGAGCAGCAGCGAATCAATCTGATTGGTCTATTCGGTCTCTCATTTAGTACAGGGACTGCTGGTGTTACCAGCTGTCAACAATTAGCTGTTGTTTGCTATTGTTTGCAATTACACAACATATATAAGAAAAAATGGAATCAAGCAAGATTTGCAAAAGGTTTAACTTGTAGAAAACGCAAGCTTGTCATTGTCATGCGAGTCTGCAGGCTTAATGCTATACAAATTTGATGACCCTTCGGGCCAATACTTCGGCTTCACTGATCTCACTTCCATAAACTCTAAATGAGTTTTGTTATTTTACATCCATAAGAGCATCGAGTGTATTGATATATGTAAGTCATTTTTCTATCACACAATAGTTAATTTTAGAAACTGCCAGCAATTGTAGGAAAATCTATCACACCATAATTGCACTGTTCTGAAACTGAATTAACAAAAGGTAGTGTATGTATTTTTTTTTTCGTAACTGAAATGGTTGTCCTAGGAATGGCCCGCAATGATAAGAATAATGAGCCAACTATCGTTTACCTGCAAAGATGCATCCAGCAGACCACATATCAATGGAGGTGGTGTAGACCTTAGCACCGAACAGGACATCAGGTGGGCGGTACCACAGGGTCACGACCTCCGCGGAGTAGCAACGCACTGGAATGCCAAAGGCACGGGCAAGACCAAAATCAGCTAGCTTAAGCTCTCCATTCTGTGTGGCATGAAGTTGAGATAAATGTAGTGAGATGTTAATAGAGTCTATACTGGAAAAGTGAAGCATCAAAGGAAAATAATTGAATTTACAACCAATTTTGTCTCATGGTAATAATAATTTTGAGACAAAACATAACTCTGAATTATTTCTTATGTAGTAGGTCTGTTTTTACCAGTACAACAAACTTCTACAAAAACCTGCTTGAAATTCATTCACTGAAAGACACAAATCAGATTATGCACATGGAATACAATATGTCAAACATCTGGTCAGGAAGACTGTACTAGCTCCATTTCCATATCTTTCCTTGCTCATTACAGTCATTACATACTCTTATCAACTGGCACTGGGTATAAATACAGTCAAACCTGCTTTAGTGACCACCTCTCTACAAAGACCACATATTGTGTTACCCTTGAAAATGGTTTCTCATTGAAACACATACTAAAGGAACCTGTCTACAAAGACTACCTGTCTTCAAGAACCACTTTTTGAGTTTCCCTTGGGTGGTCACTATAGACAGGTTTGACTCTAATATACTACTAAGTCAAGCATACTCCCACTGACTTGGCAAGTTTGTTTGTGGTTATATTTTTGTCTACTTATTTATTTTCCACAATCTTTGGAAGTTCATGCCTTGCTAGACAAGTGTCTTTCTCTAATAGACCTAAGTAAATCATAAGCAGTCTCTGACATAAGGGCCCGCATTATAAAGATTTACGATTAAGCGTAAGATTAATAAATCAAGCGTAACTTTGACAAATCAAGCATATCTCTTCAAATTAAGAGTACATTACGCTTGATTTCCAAGGACGTTTATAATAGGGAAATTGGCCAAATGTCACAATTGATTGTAATGAATCAATCTTAAAGGGATAGTTGAGTTCCGTTTCAGACCGCAAATGCCTTCAAAGTGGATGCTTATTGCTCTTATTCTTATCTATGACATTTCTAGTGCCCTGTTGGGACCTTAAATTGCTATGAAGGTAATATTAGACCCCAAAATGTGTACAATTTAGCCAATACGATCATACTAATTCAGCTCCACTTTCAAAAAAATATGGTGACCATTAATTAATTAATTAATTAATAATAACAAAACATGGGCCGGCTGGTTGTGTGTAATATAACCAACACGACAAAGCCAATGAAAAATCCAACAACAGCATTGGCTGAAACACAACGTATAAGGCGCTATTTCGTTTTTTCATTGGCTTTTTCAAATTATCGAATATTTGTGGTGGTACACAAATATTAGAAATCGTTTATTGATATTTCAGCCGTCTCTGAACCGATTTTGATTTTGATCGCTGACTTACCTTGTTAATGAGGAGATTCTGTGGTTTGAGATCACGGTGAAGAACATGATGACTGTGACAGAAAGCCAAGCCTCTCAACAGCTGGTACATGAATGACTGTTTAGAAGAAAGACATAAAGGGGTAGATTAGCATGGAAACTTCATAGGCTATACACTGTCTCACAACAAAGTAGCGAAACATGAGCAAAGGAATAAATGAATGTGATCCAATCAATCATCATTATTGTCATTGTTATCCTGATCATCATCATCATCTCCTACATGTCATCATCATTGTCACAAAATATTGCAATACTATCAACGCATTAATCATGACTTTTATTGACACCGTAAACTACAATGTTTCCTATATCTATCACCACTATCATATGATATAGCAGCATTTTCAACATTTTCATCATCATCATCTCCACTATGACATTCACCCTACATAACAGGTATAAACATAATGTCATCTTCATCATCATCACCATCACCATCACCGCCACTTCCACCACCACTACCACCACCGCCACCACTACCACCACCATCATCATCAGCACCACCACCACCGCCAGCAGCAGCATCATCACCACTTTCATCATCATCACCATCACCATCATCAGCACCACCACCATCATCATCAGCACCACCACCATCACCAGCAGCAGCATCATCACCATCACCATCATCAGCACCACCACCATCATCATCAGCACCACCACCATCATCATCAGCACCACCACCATCACCAGCAGCAGCATCATCACCACTTTCATCATCATCACCATCACCATCATCATCACCACCACCATCACCACCACCATCACTACCACCATCATTCCATCTTCATCATCTCAACATCAATACCTTCACAGTATCAGGGTCAATCTCTCCATTGCACGTATCAAAGTATTTCTTGAGGTCCTGATCACAGTACTCAAAGACGAGGGTCAGTTTTTTCTCGCTGTGAAGGACATCATACAGCTGGACAATATTCTTGTGTTTCAGCTCCTTCAGGAGACAGATCTCTCTCAGCGCAGAACTTGGTACTCCCTGAGAAAGTGAAAGAAAGACTGTGAGTATAAAACGTCGCCTGGCTGGCAGAAGGGCGTTAGCTCGAATTTTAGGTCAATAATGAAACTTTAAGCAGAAGGGCGTTAGCACTAAATCACCTCAAACTTTTATAAAACTGACTTATTTCCACAAAAAAATTGTGGCCGTGTTCTACTACAACATTTCTATTAGTCTTTTATCTTTTAAACCAATTTTCGGGACGGAAAGCAGTTTAAATATAACACAAATCTTTAAATGCGAATAATTCAAAAAGTAGTTTATGAGTCGCTCGCGCAACGTCCTTCTGCCACCCGGCCGACGAAAAGGCAATTCAGATGCTGCTTATAAGTATCGGCTTGCCTGGTGATGTACAGTGTGTCTCTAAAAAAAGTAAACCCAACTTCAACGGCAAATTTTCAGAAAACTATAAAATATTTACACATTATTTTTTATGGTTAGATAGTCCAATAAGTCCTCTGTCCAATGATACCACGTAGGTTATGTAACTCTCATGCATGACTGAGCATGATTCAACTTAGTGAATGGGTGTGAAATCATCACTGTGGCAAGTTAGAATTGCACTGGAAGTTCATCAATCAAATGACATAGGAAATGTCTGATTTCTTACAAGCATAGCTTAGGGATGTGTACCCTCGACATGACCGCCATTCCTTTCCATGCAAAGCTCGCAACGCCTCCTCATGTCCCTGACAGCACGCCTGATCATTCCCTGATCTTGTCGTAATCGGTTCACTTCACCTGTTATCTGTTGCCTCAGCTCCTGAATTGTGGCCGGTGGGGTTTGGAACACTTTTCCTTTAAGATACCCCCAAAGAAAGAAATCGCATGGTGTCAGATCTGGTGAACGTGCAGGCCACTCAACTGGGAAATGAAGAGCAATGATGCGATTGCCAAAGAGTTCAGTCAAACGATTCCTCACAGCAATAAGTCTGTGGGCTGGGACCCCATCCTGAGCCCACCAGGCCCTGCGGAATGCTCCCCGTCGTTGTCGGGGGAAGATCTGTTCCATCTCAGGCACAATAAAATTGTTCAGCATGTCAAGGTACGCCCTGCCATTGATGTTGCCTTCAAAAAAGTAAGGTCCCACCAATGAACCATTGCCACAAAGACCAATCCAGACACTCACTTTCTCCCTGCTCATGTTCTTATTAAAAGCATATCCCGGTGGATGATGGAGTTCAGCATACTCGTGCTCATTGTGGGTGTTTACCATTCCATCCATGGAAAACGTTGCTTCATCCCCGATGGTAAAAAACTGGAGGAACTGTCGATCTCGGTTGCACCGGTTCACAAACCATTGTGAAAATTGAAGTCGTCTGGGAAAATCAGCTGGTAGAAGTTGGTGCTGAACATGAACATGATATGGATGGAGATGCAAATCCAGTCTTGCTATTCTGTTAAAAGTTGCGCGTGGTATTCCAGTATCATTTCTCCTGGTGCTTATGCGTGGGTTGGCTTGGATGGCCTCTCTTACCACTTGGATGTTTTCAGCAGACCTCCCAGTTCGTCTGTGGCCAGAGTGTCCTTTATTCCTGTTCAAACTGGTTCCGTGATCAGCATACTTTCTCACATTGTACCAGATGGCTCTTTTTGTTGGAGGCTGCCTCTCGGGGAACTGCACCCGAAAAGCATCTTGAACTTCCACGAAACTTCTTGTTTCCTGGTATCGAGTTACCAGGAATACTCTCTGCTCAATTGTCAACTGTACCATGTTTGGAAAGCATGTGAAGTGTGCCTGTGTTAGGAACAACCTTTGCTGAAGTTGTTATGTAATCATAGGCCTAACATGTGACAAAGATTTAACTTCAAATAGGCCCTGAATGCATGACAATAGCAAGAAATAACTTGCCACAGTGATGATTTGACACCAGTTCACTAAGTTGAATCATGCTCAGTCATGCATGAGCGTCAGATAACCTAAGTGATATAATTGGACAGAGGACTTATTGGACTATCTAACCATGACAAAATAATGTGTAAATATTTTATAGTTTTCTGAAAATTTGCCGTTGAAGTTGGGTTTACTTTTTTTAGAGACACACTGTAGATATACAGTAGGTTTATGGTTGCTCCATGTGAGAAAGAGGGGGAGGATTTGGGGAGTACTGAAAAGGACTGTCTGTAATCTTTCTTTCTTGAGTGTGTGTGTGTGTGTGTAGTCCTCCCCCCTCTCTAACATGGTGCAACCGTAAACCTACTGTATAAAAGGCAATTTGTTGTTAGAATCACCAACCCATCTGCATTCAGAGAGGCTTCACTACCAGTCGTACATGAAATGCAACCTCTTGTTGGGTCCCAAATGCTATAAGCACAGAGGCATGTTTGACTTGCATGGTGCACACTCACACTTTATTGTACATATCGTCGCTGTTTTCATGAAGTGACGGTAGTGAAAAAAAATTGCATTCACTTTGCGTGACGATTTTCCTCACTACCGTAACTTTGTGAAAACAAGGACGATATATGTGAAAATACTTCTATTTTCTTCACCTTGGCATCTCACTCTGATCCAGAGCATATCAGCTTCTAGGAGCTGCTAAAAGGGATTACCATATTATATCAAGGTATCAGGGCACTCTAAGAAACTGTCATAAGTAAAAAAAAATTATAAAGTTTGCGGACAATCTGTTGAAATGCATATCATTAAAATTATCAAGATTTTGGTGATCTTGTACTTGTGTTGGTTTCGTAAAATGATGCCCTGGCTCTAAACAGTCAATATTTTTTAAATGTTTTTCTTCAGAATAATGCTACCATGATCCAGGTCTATCATTCTGTATAATCTGTAGTATTCATGCTTAATTATTATTTGTTTTTGTATTTTTCTTGGTATTGCTGTAAATTATACTTACCTCATCATCATCATCTAGTCGCACCCTCTTAAGTGCTACTATCTCTTGTGTTTCACGATTCTTCGCTTTAAAAACAGTTCCATATGTTCCTGTACAAAAAGTTAGAAGACAAAAAAGACAATTCATGATTTTCAAAGGATACAAGTTCAATTACAGGGTACCCAAACTACAAAGTCCAAGTGTAATAGTTCATAGATGAAAAATGAGTACCCCTAAAAAAGCTGCATTCTCTGATGTTGTTGAATTACGTGATTTAAGATTCAAATCCTTTTTTCTCCTGAATTATTCCCTTCCTTTTGTGGGAGACCCCATGGCGTCTCAACCTCATTTTCCCTTACTTTCTCCAAATTTCCTTTGAACTTTGTTTTCACATCTTTTGTTTCAGTCTAGAGTCTAAGTACTGCAAAGAATTCTTATATAACTTCTGCGACCATCTTGTGAAATAGATCTCTGTCACCTCTCATTGAGTAGGCCTACAGACATAAACCAAGCCTGTAAAAGTCTATAGAGCTAGAAAGATTTCAACAATGGCATCACATTTTCTGTAATGAAAATATGTCTATTGCTCTTTTTATATTTATATTGTGCAAACCGCAAAGTCATATAGGCCTACATGGCCTGGAGGAGTGGATGATTTTATCGTTTTTCACAAGAGATATTTTTGCAACATAAAGTACAAATCTACAAAAATCTAAGACCTTTAATGTGACTTCCTACAGTATTTATACGCTTTAACGACTGAAGATATGTTTGATATCATCGAGGAATCCAGAACAAGGGGACACAGGCTCAAAATAAGGAAGCCCCACTGCAAGTCTAAGATGAGGCAGATGTCATTTTCAGTGTGGAGCATAAATAATTGGAATAACCTTCCTGAAATTGCCATAAATGCCTCATCAATCAATAAGTTCAAGTCAGAACTCGAAAATCATTGGAAGCGCCATCCGCTGAAATACCACCAATACCAAGGCGAATCCGATGCAGTAAAGAGGGGCACATAAGCTGAAGCTTCAAGCCTCAACACCAAAGTAAACCAAAGTAAGTAAGAGTCCTACCCCTACCAGACTCTTTGCGGATGATTGCTTAATCAACAAGTACTACACCATAAGATCACCCAAAGATGAGGAAATACTACAAACAGACCCTAACACCCTGGTCAACTGGGCCGATAAAAAAATCAACTTAAAACCAGCACCTTAAAGGGGCACGTTCCCGCCAGTGTAGTTATCGCTGCTCTAGTCATCGCCATCTTGGTTCCGAAGATCGACTTCTTATTTGCATACAGCTGTCAATCAAAGTACGCGCGTCCTGGTCTGCCTTCGCCAAGCCAGCTGATCGCTGCCGATTGTGACGTCACGAAAGTGGGCGGAAACAGCAGCCGAATCTTAGAGCCGAACTGCGATTGGTATTATTACTTCGGCACATGTATGCGATAATCGGCATTGTGCGGGCATTCGGAACATGCCATCTGCGTAAGAGCCGTATTCTGTTGGTGTCAATAGGCAGCTAGCACCGTCCGCCAGCGGGTACGTATTTTGAACGCCCTCTGGAATACGGGGAACATGCCCCTTTAAGTTGGTGGCCGCACATGACGACACAATTTAAACACCTTTAGCTTTAAGGCGTCATTAGGAGGAATCCTACCAAGTAACAAGCAACTTTATGAAGATCGTTTACATGCCTGGCAACTTTTGCGAGTAGGGCTACTTCATCTTGTAACTCAATTTCATTTATATAACTCAACAACCTCAATCATTTGAAATCTGGAGAAAAAAAAATCTGATGTGTCCGATTCAAATTTCGACTCATCATTGCATCATCAGACATCACTCAACTTCAGTTCAAGTTTAATATAATCTAGATCTACATCTAGGTCTATCTATCCAATATACGTATGTAAGAACAAGATTTTCAATAAGTGGATTAATCCTGGTTGTGTCGTTCGATTCATTGTAATTCAGTTGACTAGTAGATCTATATGATTCGAATTGGCTCAAAACAAAAACAACTCAAATAAATAAACACTAAAACTACACTGGAACCTATGAATGGGACTACATCACAAATACACCTATTAAAATACGAGTTATTTTCAGCTATCATAACGCTTACCTTCTCCAATTTTCTCAAGTCGCTCATATTTTTGCATTTCCGGATCTCTTGGCACCAGAAAACAGCATTCACCCACGGTCGTTTATAGAAAACCGTGGTTTTTGCTGTGGAAAATAGCCTCCGGATTACACTAGCTTTACAGATCTATGAGCATCGGTGCGCGCATAAATTTACCGTTGGAATCGGATCTCGCGCGCGCGGAAAGATCGTCGTCAGCTCAAGTGTTCTTTTTTTATTGTTTTTGTATATATATAGTCTAGTATGAAAACAACAAAACAGCAATAACAGGAATTAGAGGAGAATGAAGAAGAAGAAGAAGAAGAAGAAGAAGAAGAAGAAGAAGAAGAAGAAGAAGAAGAAGAAGAAGAAGAAGAAGAAGAAGAAGAAGAAGAAGAAGAAGAAGAAGAAGAAGAAGAAGAAGAAGAAGAAGAAGAAGAAGAAGAAGAAGAAGAAGAAGAAGAAGGAGGAGAAGAAGAAGAAGAAGAAGAAGAAGAAGAAGAAGAAGAAGGAGAAGAAGAAGAATAGGAGGAGGAGAAAAATAAACAAGCGAAGAAGATGGAGAAAATTTTGAATTATTATGCACAGGGTACTTATAATAGGGCCTAATAAACACTTAACAATGAACAAATACATAATTCTCAAAGGAGAGGCAGGAGGGAAAAAAATCACACACAACACCATTGTGTATTTTTTTTCTTCAAACAATGAAAAGCTGATATATTATCTTGTTCCAAAAGTCAGGAAATCCTTGAACAATCGCTTATTATAGGTTATCAGCAGCCTTTCTAAATGTTTGACGCTCGATGGGCAAATCGTTCTACAACAGACTGGTCCGCTCACCTTTTACAAAGGCAGTGATGGAAACAGTATACATGAATGATACTAAACTTGAGCCCAGTCTTGCTCTTTATATAGGCATGATAAAACAATAAATATATATTTTAAGCTAATTTATTGATCACAAGGAATAAGGCATGAGTGGAAACTTTGCATTAGCTCTCCCCCAAATCGTTTTGACATTAATCCCCACCTTATAAACATTAATGATATATTGCGACATATAGCCCGCCCGTGCTCCCCCGCCGTTTGGAACATGAAATGCCCACTCTTATATTGTTAGGATTTTTTTTCTTCTCGGAATAATTCTGCCTTTCCTAAAAAAAAAATTTAAAAAAACCTGGACCTGCCCCCCCCCCCACACCGCCCCTCCCCCAGCCGTTGGTAATCTGTATCACCGTAATCAACTGATGGTAATGTTTTCTTTCAGAACAAATAATGTATTTCTCCACTTCCAACAATTACGATATAGTTATTTCCGTATTATTGCAAATCCAAAAAACTTGCATGTGACTTAAGATAATTCAGGTGAAAATGAAAGTTGAAGTTGAAACAAAAATGGTAAGGAGTACACGAGCTTAAATTTCTGCACGTTTTCCTCTGGCATGTCTGGTGCACATCAAACACTTTGTCTCTCTTTGCCTTTTTAACAATATTTATTCTTTCTTTCTCCTCCTTCCTTTCACAAAGTGTACGTCAAGTTTGGTTTGACTCCCCGGGGGAGTGGGGGTCACATGCCCCCCCCCCCCCTTACACCACTGCAAGCATTATCATTTTGGGCTGATATGATATTACTTACAAGCGCAATACTAGAATTGAAAGAATACTTGAAAGGAGGATTGGGGAACATACAAGAAAAACACAATAGACTAAACTGAATAAAAGGCAAACAAAAATAGCAGGTGGCAAGAAGCACAATGCATTGAATTTGTTATGATTATGCTAAGAAGGGGGAATCCCAGACTCACTTTGACCTTACGTTACGACGCCATAATTCTTTCAGGTAACGTACACGTAATATAATACCAGAGTTGTCGTTATATTGCAATAATTGCATTAAACCTTCATGAGGGTGTGTGGGCGTGAGGACTATATTTCACTAGAGTTGGATGATTTGTTGATAATTCATCCCCTATCTCTTCTGCATATAACTTGCTTGTTTTAATACTAACAATGTCGACACAACTAATGTGATTATTATGGTTCGTTCGTCTACAGTAGACCCACACCAAGAGAGATTGTATACGCCATGTTAGAATCCGCCATGTTCACGTTCAACAGTTGTTCAATGCTCATTGGTCGCTCTGTTCCGTTGCCTCTTCAGTAATGTGACGCCATATTAGATTCTTTCTAATTGGTAAGTAGGACGCTGCTGGTGTTTTCAGAGTCATTATTTCATAACACTTTGATCATCAATCAATGCAACTTTGTATGTCATTATAATTTAAAGCATAATTATTGCTACTCACACATCATCAAGGAAACACCTAAAATTGCTTTTGAAGAATCGAAACTTGCCAAGGTTTTGCTCTCAGACAACCAAACGAATTTTCACTTCAGATATTACCGGGCGTTCATTTCTAATTTATTTATTTTTATCTGATCACGAATGTCGGTTTTTCCACCAAGGATTCTCGGAAACGAATTTCCATAAACAAATTTCGATACACGATTATTTAGTTTCGATATAGCTATAGGCGAACATGGTCGGTCACAGGGCCAGTCCACAAGTGTAATTTTGTTAAGGTGCGGGCACTTCGTCCAAAAGAATTGCATTCTCCTGTAACATGTTATTTCATTTGAATAAATGAAATAACATTCAGAACAGTGGTGTAGCCCCGCACCCTCCTACCCCTACCCACAACATAAGAAGAAGAAAATAAGAGAACATGAGAAAGAAATTGGGGATAGGAGATGAGAAGGCAACATAAAAAGGAGATAATCTGGCCCCTCCGACACTCTCCATCACCCTCTCTATCAGTCTAGATTTGAATTAAATCGAGTGAGTAAGACGGGGGGGACCCCTCGATGTCTGGGTCTTCGCTACGCCATAGATATAATTGTGTAGGATTCCAGTTTGCCTGCATTGGCTGATGCCAATTGAATTGAATTTATTAAACCATATAGATCACATTAAAATACAAAGCAAGTATATACTTTGTCGGATCATAATAACAATGATAATAATAATGATGATAATAATATTTTTTTGACATAATAGCGAATGAAACATTTAATTATTGTGATTTATTTTGCGCTTAGGAAGAAAAAGAAAAGAAATTGTACTTTATCGTTGGATTACTTTTGTTAAAGATCATGTTATTTCAAACAGTTTTATTGAGCGTTACAAATAATGTATACGGAATTTCTTTTATACGGTTTAAGTAATACTAATGTGAATATGACCACCATCATCACCACGTATTAATCTATCTGCACGACATTCCATATTGACTCGTTATGTAGAGTGTTTGTGTCTGCATGTAGCTTCACAAATAACAAGAAAAGAGAAATAAAAAGATGTTTGATCGCAAAGTAAATAACCTGTTATTTACTTCATTTATTGATAGAATATAAAAACATACAATCATAGTTGACGTATGCATGCCTATTGAATTGTCATCCATGCCAAATATATCTCTCGAAATTTCACATATCAAGTATCAAAGTTCATATAGCATGCATTTTTTAATTGACAAACGCGGAAATGAAAAATACATTAAGAGATTCAGAAGCCAAGATGTCCCAATGTATTCGGCCTACATACATGTATTTACTTGGGAACAGTGGCGTACGCAAGATTTTTTGAAGGGGAGGGTTTTCAAAATCGCAACGACTCAGCCAGCCGCTGAATAAGCGGGGGGGGGGGGGGGGGGGGGGGGGTAAGCGTACACTTTTTTTTTTTTACGAGTCCCAAAAAAAATCCCAACGACTCAGCCAGCCGCTGAATAAGCGGGGGGGGGGGGGGGGGGGGGGGGGGGGGGGGGGGGGGGGGGGGGGGGGGTAAGAGGACACTTTTTACTTTATTTTTTTTGGGGGGGGGGTCTCGAAATTTGAAAATTTGACATTTTGTCCAGTTGGGGGGGGTAAGGTCACCTTTTTAAGGTCACCTATTGGCAATTTTTTTTTTTTTTTTATTATTATTATTTTTTTTTTAATTTATTTTAAAAAAAAAATTAAAAAAATCGAAAGGGGAAGGTTTTCCAAAATAACATACAAAAAACATAACACATAAAAAAAACTCGAGGGGGGGGGGTTAACACCAAAACCACCCCCCCTGCTTACGCACCTGCTTGGGAAGAATCCGAATGTATTTCTTGATTAGGTTCCGTGTCTGTAACTCAGAATGAACAAAAAACATGTCAGTGCGAGTATGTTATTTTCTTATGTTGGTGATTAATAGTCGCGATCAGTAGCGGTTTTTTTTTTTTTTTTTTTTATTTCTTCGTTTGATTCATGATTCATGATAATTTGCTTTATGAAACATTGTATAAAAACAAATATGAAAATAACAGATAAAGAAACAATGTTTGTATTACTGCTTGTGTGTTTTGCTTGGCATATATTTTTTCAATGGAGGGCTCCTAAAGGAACCCTTTTTTCCTTCAAATGTTCAACTGTAATAACCTCAGCCAAAATGAAATTGATGTAGTATTAATCTTTTATTCGTTCCCTGGACTTTGTAAAACAAAATATTTCAAACGAGATGGTGATGATCAGATATATCAAACTTATATTAAATCCATTTATTTTTTACTTGATCTATCTTCTTCTTCTCAATCATATTTGTTTATTTACATTATCTTGTTCTTCTTCCTTTTCTCCCTCTTCCTCCTCCTCTTTCTCCCCCCCCCCCCCTTCTAGACGAGATGATGATCTGTGATATAAGCTTGAGATTGTTTGTTTATAATAGATGAGGGAAGAATAAGAAATGGCTAGTCTAGATTCACCAGACTCCAAGAGAAGACGACTGGACTGCAGAGTACCTGAGGACCTTGGTAAGACAGTTTTGTATCAGTCACATCTCTTAAAACATCAGCAGGGTGCACCTTAATGTGGTCCAGTTTGTTTCTGCTTATACGAGATTTCTACAGTAAAATGTAGACCTTATTCAGGAATTCAACTTTACTTTACTTCTACTGAGTAACCATGAGGCTAAACAAAAAAAATTATTGTATTGCTCTTTGCGACCGACTCCAAAATCCTTAAATCTACGGTCAGCTTTTTATTAAAGTTTTTTTTTTGTTACCGTTTTTTAGAAGAAAAAGTTCAATGAATTAAAAAATATGTATTAAAGTGACTCGGTAACATTGTTAAAGGTTGAAGACAAAAACAATTCAGAAATGTTACATATTATATTCTTTCTACTGTACTAAACCTCTAACATGCAAAGAAAAAAAAAAAAAAAAATTCTCAAACCACAAAGATGTTTATGGTTTTCTTTGAAGGTGTCACTGTACGACACCCTCTAACGTCAAATTCTTCCAATCATTTTTGAACTTTTCCAACCGTTTTTCCATGAAAATAAGACATAAGAGTTAAGACAGCCTTTTAAAATATGTCGACACTTAAATGTCTGAAATGGTTTATAGAGCCAGTACATTTCTTTGTGATGATTTACATTCTCCTAAAATGTTATTAAATTGTAATAATTTAGTTGGGAGAATTAAGGAATCGATCAGATCAGTGTTCCCTATTTTTATCATTAATAATGGTATGTTTTCGCTCAAAATTTCAGATTATTTTTAATTGTATATACATCTCGCATTTAAGTCACTACCTTAGCACCATTTTCTCTCATCTGAACAAAGTTACCAAGTCCCTTTAAAGCATTAAAAACTAAAAATGTCAGCCCAAAGTTGGGAAAAAGCAACAACGTATACCCCCCCCCCCCCCCCGGAAAAAAATGGACCGAATCGATTTCAACAAGTCCTTTAATTTGTTGACAGATCATGGGAATGTACTTCCTCAAAGCTCCTCACAGGGATCTCCTAGCAACGATGATGTTAAACCATCTTCTAACCTGTCTGAGAAAATCGAAGAAACCGATCTGCTGGAACTTTCCAAACAAATATCCCCGTCCCAAATACCAGATCTGGGGTTCAAACTGGGATTCAACTGGACTGCCATAGAGAGGTACATGATTCACAACAAACAGAATCTCCCTAGTCCTGAAGGTGTTATCAAGATGCTGTACGATTGGAATATAAAAGAAGAGAGAACGAGGAAGGATTTAGATGATATTCTCACATCATTACCAAAGTCATCAAGATGTGACTATTCCACGGATACAGGTAGAGTTTAAAAGATATCCTGCACGAGAGAAGCTAATATCTATCCAACAAACTTTGGGCATGTTACTTAACTTGAGTAATTTAGTATCCAAGTACGGTCAAAACAAAGAATGTTTAATTCAAAATAGGCAAAATACTTCCTAAGTTGGTCGGACACATTTATTATCTTCGTGGCAAAATTTTACCTAATATTTTAAAGTGTATTTTCATGATTACTGAAACATTTTGAATATCATGTTGAGTGCTGCCATTCTATTGAATTTTGAAAGAAATTTAATTGGTCCTCAACTTGTGTAATTCATGTAATTCATTTGAAACTATTCTTCTATTTCATGATAATATATACCACGTAGGCCCATATAATGTTAGAATAATTTGTACCGAGGTTAAATTAAACGACCTTTTACTGTTATTAAAAATGCATTTTGTTTTTTTACAATTTTTTTTATTAAACGTTGACTATTTCTTAAACCCTTCACGGATTTTTTTTTTTTTTTTTTTTTTCAATTACAAGACAAATTCAAAATATTTAGGTGCTTTCCTGCATGACCACGATATAAAAATACTTAATGAATTTAGAGACTGATATTACTGATTATCATACAGGATCGTCATCATCTGATGATACTCTGGGTCATGCCTCCTCCCACCACCACCACCACCATCATCATCACTATCCCACTGGCTCACACTTCACTATGTCACCATTGTCAGACGCTCTGCCTTCAGAAAAAGGTAAAGGGATAACAAATATTGCCTTGTTATTAAAGGTATAAGACTTGATATTGATTGAGAAAAATATGAAGAAAAAAAGTGAAGCAATATTCATAATAGCATCGTTAGGCGATTGAATTGTAATTGTGATTAGGTTTTTATGAACAATGATGAAGCACTACATTCAGAATATTATTGTATGAGATGAATCTGAAAACCACACAGTGTAACAAATCTTCTCTTTGATGAAAGTTCTGAAGAAAAAGAAAAAAAAAATCCAAATGGTCATTACTGCGTTTTTATATTCTGCGTTTTTATATTCTGTAGGACTTTCCTTGTTTCAACACTGTGATATAAATGAATGCAATAGAAATATGCATGTATTTCTTGTTCATGCGTGTCTTAAAGGTAGTGGGTAACTGTGCCTCGGATCCCAAGCAAAATCATTCATTCAGTTCATGCTGCAGTCATAATTATAAACGTTTAAGTCGGTCAGGAATCCCATGACTTTTACAAGCCAATCACTTGTTTAATTATCAAGATATCTGTGATTGGAAATCGAAATTTGAAAACGGTTTCTTTGATTTTTGTTTTCACTTAGGGCCGACCATCCCGCAGGTATCCCAATCTTCTCAACCAAGCAAAGACGTACTGACCGTTGAAGAAGAGCAGGAGTGTAGAGAAGATCTGATGCAACACTACCATGAAGACATCGGGGAATTGAAGACAGATCCATTAGATCCTCAGTCACAGGTTCCTTTTGATTCCATCTACACCAACCTTTGCCTGCTCAAAGAAGAAGAAGAGGATTATAACAGAAGAAGGAATGCTCGAGGTAAGGTGATAGGTCTCCGACGAAGTCCTAAAACGCATTACGGTAAGATGTTCAAGAAACCTCTGCCTGATGAAGAATTTCGAGGACTGATCACTCCTGGACAACCTCCCTACAGAATACTGGTAATTGGAGAAGCGGGTGTTGGGAAGACAACGTTCCTTGCGAAACTAGCGCATGACTGGAGAGAAGGGAAAGACTTGAAGAATATCCAACTTCTGTTCCGAATTCCACTTACAGAGGCTGCGAGAGAACAGACCTTCGGGGAAGTCGTTCAAGACAACCTCTCAGATGAAATCGAGTATGGATCTCGCATAGGGGAACATGTCAAAAGAAATCAGAGTAGAGCACTGCTTCTCCTTGATGGTCTTGATGAACTCGGGGTTGACATCAGGGAGAGGGACTCACAAAATGAATTCGTTCAAATCATGAGGGGTGAAAAGTACAAGAGAACTGTGGTTGTCATAACAACACGACCATGGCGAGCAGACCAGATCCTCGGCGACGAAAAGCTACGGAAACTGTTCACTTATGTAACCATTGAAGGGTTCGATCAGGACAAAACAATAGACTACGTGAGAAAGTTTTTCATCGATGAAGAAGAATCTGCGGACAGCTTGGTGGAGTTCCTCGAGGATGACAGAAGTGACGAGGGTGTCTTCTCGACCTTCATGGCATCATTCCCGATCTACCTAGCAATGTTGTGTCACATGTGGAGATACAAGGAGAGGCGGGACAACGTCATGAAGCTGCAGACTGTCTCCCAACTTCTTGATCTGATGGCCCAGACTCTCAAGGACCATTACGCTTCAAAGGATGGGGACACGTCGGAAGAGAGGTACCAGGAATGCAGACAGGAGGTTGCCAGATGCTT
Source organism: Strongylocentrotus purpuratus (assembly GCF_000002235.5). Lineage (NCBI taxonomy): Eukaryota > Metazoa > Echinodermata > Echinoidea > Camarodonta > Strongylocentrotidae > Strongylocentrotus > Strongylocentrotus purpuratus. Next base: position 31,073,870 of record NW_022145604.1, on the reverse strand, counting down.
CAAAGATGTTGGAGGTATAGCCTACCAGGGTGTCTTGAAGAAACAGCTTGTCTTCAAGGAAGAGGTATTGTCTGACTGCGGAGCGTCCGTCTCAACTGCGTGTGAAATGGGAATACTGACAAGGGAGAAGCGAGTTGCACCTGTTCACCTCCGAATGCAGGATGGAAAGCGCTACCAAGTGGAGTGTCGGTTCCCCCATATGATGTTCCAAGATTACCTGGCAGCCCTTCACCTGGCGTCCCTCCACCATGATGACCCTGACGAGTTTGAAAGGAGGCTTCGACACGAGCTTCTTGAAGAGGAGCACCCAGATCGGTTCGAGTATCTCTGGTACTTCACTGTGTCACGGGGACGAGAGGTCGGTGCGACCACGCTTAGAGTCCTGAGCGAGACGGTTGACGACACGGACTTCATCTTCCGTGTGGCCTTCGAGTGCCAGGACAAGGAGATCACTTCTCCGATCACGAGAGCTGCCGTAAAAAACAACTCACTTCGTGTCCCGAAGGAGCGATCCTTTGCTGCTCATATCCATTCACTTGACACCGTGGAAACCCTGGTACGTGCATTTCTTTGAGTTTAATTAAAACCCCACTGCACTACTTATAGCTACTGGCGCCCTCTATATAGCAAACAATGCCTAATCGGTGACCATTAGTCCCCATGGTCCCCTTTTTCTTATGTTAATCGAGAGCTGATTTGATGAGAAGGCGGAGGGGCCCAAAAAGGTGGTTCGTTTCTGTGCGATGACAGAGTTCTAAGACATCATAAAATCAGGGAAATGGGAGAGATGCTTGTTATGTTGATAGTCCCTCTTTTATCAAGAACAGTTTCCTATTTCGAGGGGAGAAAGCACTTGAAATCATATATAGAGGAGTTAGAGAACAACATCGAAGCTCATTTTTCTTGGGAAAGAATGAGCCCGTGGTTGCCAGGAATGTTCGATATAGAATGGTGAATAGGTGAGGGTGAATGCCCCTTCAATGTCATGGATGTGGGAGAGGCATTTTCTCGTTACAGAAGTCCCGTCGCCTGAGAGGCACCTTCTCGATTTGTGGCCATGTATTGAATGTGCTCGGTGCTAAACCTCCTGCTTTTGCCATTAAAACTAGTGACAATTCTTTGTTGCAATTGATTTTTTTTTCAAACTATTTTCCATACAGGACATCTTCACCCTAAATGCGTTACCAAAAGGAAGAGCAATTCTGAGGAAGGGGGCAGAACGAATAATGTCGTCACCGAAGATTCGTAGTCTGGCCTTGCGTGATTGTGGTTCGGGAAGTGATGAGTTTATCTCGACCATGGCGAACAGATCGACAACTACAGAGGCAAGAAATATTTAAATATCGTTTTTTTGTAGTAATAAAAAAGAATATTCTACGCGAAAAATGGAGGGTTTATCAATTGTCCGAAGTGATGCGTTCATTTAACGCCGTTTCATTCTCACTTATCGAAAACAAATTATGCCAATTTCTCTGTTCCTCATTTAATCGACTAAATTTGAAGTAGCAAATTCTAATTAAGCTCCAATTTATAATTTATAACTTCAAATCATCTCTGGCCAATGAGCAATTAATTCTTGTATGTTTCTCCCATGTTACTGGGGGTAAATAATACTTTGCAAGTTGTAGTATATATCACAGGTTCATTGGGTAATGATTTTGTTCATTTTTATTTGGACCCGTCTGTAGAACAGCTCTGTTTTAATGGCACAAAATTGATGAGAATGGCTATCCATCCATATTGTTTCTTATGATTCAATCATGTTATTGTGACAGGTTGAAATGTTTCTTAATATTTGTTGCTGAGACAGCAACTATTTAACATGGGATAATGTGACAGGTCGAAATGTTTCTTAATTCTATTTGTTGAGGAGGTCCCTGAATGAAGGGATCCATGTCTCTGAATAAGGAGATCCCTTTAAGTGTACTTCTGAGGTGGTCCCAAAAAGGGGAAGTTTACTTTGACCTTAAGTCAGAGAGGGTATGGGGTGACTTGGAGAGAAGAATAGATTTTTTGCCACATCACAGGGGAAGTGCACTTTGACCTTGGGTCAGAGAGGGTATAGGGTACTATACAGAGAAAGGATTTCTTGCCACATCACAGGTTGAGAGGGATGAGCATAGACCATGCATCCACTCATGAATTAGGAGGTTTGAGTTGACAGAGAAGCTAACTCTGAGTAGAACTGTATTTCTGCAGCATATATGAGTTCTTACTTCATCATTTGGTTGGAGATGGCATTTAGTTGGAGATGGTGCACTAGCTAGTTGGTCTTAATAGTCTTGGTGTCTTCGTAGGAGTCTCTCCTCGAGAGCTCAAGAGGAGGTTGATCCATCCTCAAAATAAATACCACATAAAATTCTAAATGACTTCTTCGTGTGTCATTTGTGCCTGCTGTTACATTATTATTTCCTTTTTTACATCTGAAAATGAATTCCAATCAAATCAAATCAAATCCAGTCAAGTAATAAGCTTTTAATATCAGGAGCAAATTTAACCTTCTACTTTCAGCTGAACCGCTTCTTATTCATCAATTGAGTATAAAAACAGATGTTTTCCATCTTATCCCCATCGCGCAGATCGAGAAGGTCTTCCATCTGGACGATGACATCAGCCAAACTGCGTCCGAACACCTTGCGAAAGCCCTCTTCTCGATGCCGAAACTAAAGGAGCTATGTATGACTGGAGTGAAGCTGGGAGAAGAATTCTACACCACGATGGCCGAGCAGTCTTCTCATTCGAAGGTAAGGAGATTGTATCTGACCATTTAAAATATTGTCTACAGAAAACTCCCGTACTTGTGAAATAATGCATTGTTGACCTAAATTATTTTTTGTTTTTGTTCTTCTTCTTCTTCTTTTTGTTGTTGTTGTTCTTCTTCTTCCTCTTCTCTCTTCTTCTTCTTCTTCTCTTCTTCTTCTTCTTCTTCTTCTTCTTCTTTCTTCTTCTTCTTCTTCTTCTTCTTCTTCTTCTTCTTCTTTAATATCTCACAACCACCATGATATGAAATGTACATGTACATATAAAATGCATCGTATTGCACGACCACCCATCATTGTCGGATACCACATCTGCACAACAAGCTATCGATGTTCTTTACCAAGTTTACCAAGAAGTTGGGGAAAAGCTTTTTTCATTATTATTTAATTTTCTGATAATGGTTCAACAAGACAATGTACCAATGTACCTTGGGTTGAAATGTTAAAGGGGGTATAGCATGACTCGGGGCCAATCGGGTATAATACGACTACGGACGACGCTATCGCAGTATTCACGTGCGTGCAACATACGACAAACCGAAGCGTGAGGAGAACTTTGGTCTATTTCACGAACGCTAGCGCGTGCTGACCGTCATTAATCAAGTCCATTCGTTTACGTGCAGTTGTCCAAAAGAAATCGTAGATGGCGTTAACCAGTATTTGCCATGCTACACTCCCTTCAATCTCTACTTACTTTTGATACAGATCGGAAAGCTGTGTATATTTCCAGGAGAAGAGATCAAGCTGAGTGAAAGCTCAACAATCAACTTCTCATTGGGTTTCTCATCGATGTCAGGGTTACATACATTGCTCCTGCAGCCTAGTTCCCTTGATGAGACATTCTACTCAACCTTTGCTCAAACTGCACCCTCTTCCAAGGTTAGGTTACCTTATTTCTGTTTCATGTTTTTTTTTAAATCCAGAACATAATAGAATAATCAAGTCCTCATAATTGTCGCTGAGGGCAATATCATAAAGGATTTGTTAATGTTTGGCCTGCAAATAACAAGGAAATGATCAGAAAGACAATTTCAATCACGATGTTGTTTCAATGGGACTTAGTGACCATTCTCTGATCTTCGTTGATGTTAAAACTCAGAAAGTACATACTACCCCAACTATCAAACGGTTTCGTTCATTTCGTAACTTCGACCGGGAAAAGTTTTTGGATGAAGGTGGATTACTGAATTGGAATGATATTTATGATACCACTAATATTGATAGCAAATGGAGTATATTTGTAAATTTGTTTGTGAAACTTTGTGATAAGCATGCACCTATAGTTTCCGTTAGGCAACGACAGAACCCTTCCCCATGGATAACTGATGATTACATTTCTCTCTCAAGAGAACGAGATTATCTTAAAGAGCGATTTGATGGTAAACATGGTAACAAAGATAAAAATGATATGTCCATCTGGAAACGTTTTCAAGTTGCTAGGAATAAATTAAATAATTGGAATAAAAAACTTAAGAAAGACTATTATCTACATCAATTCGATATCAATAAATCTAACTCTAAAAATACTTGGAAAACTTTGAGAGAATTTTCCCCCTCTGTTAATAACAATCGGTTAGCAATTCACGATACAGTCACTGATAAAATAGAAACTGAACCGTTTAAAGTTGCTAATTTGTTTAATGAACATTTTACACCTCAAAGTGATGATTCATCCAGTGATACGTCTGAAGAAAGTCACTGCACTTTTGAAACGTTCAAGTTTAAATATGTGACGGAAGATTACGTGTTTAAAGAACTGAATAGTCTAAGTACAAAGAAATCACCGGGCCTTGACTCCTTACACCCATTCCTCTTGAAAGAAGGGGGTGCTTTTATCTGTGAAGTAATCACTCATATCTTTAATACCTCCCTTCGTACAGGTTGTATTCCGAAAGAATGGAAAAAAGCAAGAGTTACCCCTTTATATAAAAACGGGAGTAAACAAGAGATTTTTAACTATAGACCTATATCGGTTCTTCCGCATATAATGAAAATTCTAGAAAAGGCTGTACATTCTCAACTATACAAGTATTTTATTGACAATGAACTATTGAGTTCACTCCAATCTGGCTTTCGCCCACTGCACTCAACAAATAGCGTTTTAATTGATGTAAATGAATACTTGTTACGTAACATAGAAGAAGGCTTGGTGACCGGAGTTGTTTTCATTGATCTGAAAAGTGCATTCGATTCTGTTTCTCATGAACTACTTTTATCTAAATTATCAACGTATGGTGTAAAAGAAACAGAGGCTATTTGGTTTTCTAATTATTTACATGACCGTGAACAATGTGTTAAGGTGAACGATAGTCTTTCCAATTTTAGACCTATATCGAAAGGTGTCCCGCAAGGGAGTATGATATCGCCTCTATTGTTCTCTATATTCATTAATGATGCATGTAATATTAAATTTGGTAATTCTTTTAAACTATGTGTGTACGCTGACGATACCGCTATATTTTGTCGAGGGAAATCATGTTCTCTTGTCCAGAAAGAGTTACAGCTAGCACTGAATAAAATCCTTGCATGGATTGATGATAATCGGTTAACCCTTAATGTAAAGAAAACAAAATGCATGTTAATTGGAACTCAATCTAAAGTGAAAAATAAGAAACTAGAAATGTATGTAAACACCAACAAACTCGAACAGGTTAATGAATTTAAATATCTTGGTTTGATAATTGACTCTTGCTTACGGTGGAACTGCCACATTAATACATTATGTAATAAGTTATCAAGAACTATTGGTTATATCAGACGTATTCAATATCTTTTACCGAAACGTATTTTGTTAATGATTTATAATAGTTTGTTTTTACCGCACATCGATTATTGCAATATTATCTGGGGACAAAGTGCAATGTGTCATATTTCAAGAATTCAAAAACTACAAAACCGTTTTGCAAGACTCATACTTAAAGCTGATTTTTTTACCCCTCACATCACTATGTTGACTGAACTTTCCTGGCAATCAGTACGTCAAAGAATTAATTACCAAATTTGTTTAAATATGTACAAAATTCAAAATAATCTCACGCCTTTATATCTCAAGCCAATAGTTATCCCGAGAAAGATTTCTATTTATACCAGGCATTCTGCACAATCTCCACTCTTCATTAAAACTCCCCGAACAGATTATTTCAAAAGATCCCTTCACTACCAAGGGTCACTCATGTGGAATAACCTCTCTCCTAATGTACGTGTTAGTGTGTCCCTATTGTCCTTTAAGAGGCAATGCAAGCTTCTCAGTATCCAAAACGCCCTCTGACAAACACTTTTTTTTTTCCTTCTTCTTCTTCTTTCATTTGCAATATTTATTCTTAAACTTTTTTTTTTTTTTTTTTTTTTTTTTTTTTTTAATATTTCATATATTGTATTCGTATTTCTTGTTGTAATTTTAGTTACTTTGTATATCGGTTTTATTTGTATGTATACCATATTAATGTGCAATGTTTTACATGTTTTTAATTGTATAGACAGGGCCCCTTGGAAGAGCAATACTCGTTATTGAAAGGGCCACCCTGTATAAAGAAGACTTGAATAAATAAATAAAATAAATAAATTAGAGTGTCAGCCTTCCCCCTTTTTTCAAATTCTTCTGAACCGGTATATTTGATGTATATCAACGTCAATGTTTACATTACCTTACGAACAAAGGAGGAGAACAACTTGGTAGAAGAAGAATGAAGAAAGGGGAAGCTTTCTTAAATTTTGTACAAATACCCAGAGAAAAAATATAGCATTTATATGGACGCCCTAATGTTCTTGAGCATAGGATGAAATCAGTCGCCCTCTTGGCTCAACATCGCATAAGGTAAAGTTATTGCTTCTTGTTGTACATGTCGCCAGTTGCAGATTTTGGGTGTACCAGCTTGGAATCTCCCCCCCCCCCCCAATCCCTTTTTAAACCCAGTAGGCACTCCTAAATTACACAACCAAAAACCTCGCTTTTTATGGAATTATTTTTCGTTATATCAGCGGGTCTGAGAACTGCATTCATGGTGATAGAGGCTTAACCATCAATATCTTTCTCGTTTTTTTTCTCGTTTATTACTGTTTTTAGATTGAGAAGCTATGGGTGCAGGAGATGGGAGAGCTAAGTCCTCTCGCGTCACAGCGCCTAGCTGAGGTTCTCTCCTCTCTACCCTGCCTTCAAACTCTCCGCCTGGATAGTAACCATAGCAACCTAGGGGAGGAGTACAGCTTTGCATTAACCATCTCATCCCTCCTTGGAAAGGTAATTGAATAAAGTCGTCATTTTTATGTACAAATTGGATCCGACTGAATTGAATACTCAAGCTAAAAGGACGGAAAAAGATATTGACATTCTGATAATGACTACCAGTTATCGGTTATACAATCGTCCTTCCACCACCAATATTAAATTGCTTTACCAATTAATTACTTAACGTTTACAAATCGAACGATTACATGCCACATACTGGTGTATTGGATCTTACCGTTGAAACTGTTGCAAGTAACGTTTACTTTGTGATCATTTTCTGCTTTCATTTTTAAGATTATTGTGTTTTGTTGTTTTGATTTAATATAGGTGAGGATCAGTACTTTCATATTGTTTGAGATCAAGGTCACACTACAAGCAATACGGACTATCCTCTCCCTTGAAACCATGCGCGAACTCAGGATGATGGGAGTCATAGTCGGCAGCAATGACGACGACGATGACGACGACGATAACGATGACCACGATGATGATAATGGCGATGATGATAATAACGACGACGGTGAAAGTATCGATGTTGATGATGACGATAAAGATGACGATGGAGACGGTGGTGGTGACGAGGGCATGAGTGACGCTGGTGTCACTCAAGGCGAAGAATGTTGCTCTACTATGACGGCCTTGGATTTGGTGAGTTGTCTCTGGATGCATTTTGTTAGATTTTGAGTTAACACCACAGACATAGAATATTCTATTTATATATTTAATATTCATTTTTCGATTCTTATTTTATCTGGGTTGCATCTTCAGTTAAAAAAACTGATATTCTAAGGGCCCTCAACATAATTATTATAATTCTACTCCCCCCCCCCCCCCCCCCCCCTCCTCTGCCCCGGTGTAGGCACTGGACTTTTTGTAAAGAGTATATTATGGTAGAAAACCAGAAGTGGTAGTCAGATTATTGCACATCAAAAATCAGATATAAAGGGAAAATATATATTATAACCTACCCTACTTCTAACTTCTAACTAGTTTTAACTATACCCCAACTTCTTGTTGTACTGAGCGAGGCGGGAAGCTGGCGCCGGCATTTCCCTCGAAGATGTCGTTGTCGACAAGTTTTTGGGCGGGGTGACGATCGCTCAAGGTGGTGTTCTGCCCAACTTAGTGCTCAACCTTCCTCTGAATCATCATGACCATGCCCAAGTAACTGCTAATATGTATATGTATCAATTTTGTTTACTATAGGAAGGATCTCTAACAAGCAAGTTGGAGGTTCTAGCCTTAGATGACGAGTCTATACCCTCTGTGCTTGAGAGTGGTGTCCATACCATGTGTCCTCATGTACAAAGACTTCATTTAGAGTTCACCCATGAGGAAATCACTCAAGAGCATGTCGAGATCATCAAGAAGTTCCCCAAGACAAAACACCTTTCGCTCAAGGCGTACAAGTAGGCCTACGTCCATTTAATATGTTTATTTTTATTGTGATTGTATGCGCTTGTTTGGTTGTTTGTTAGGTTGTAATGTCAAGTACTCCCTTCACCCTAAACAGCGCTATATATAATAACAGTTTAAAGAGAAGGTTGAGTTCTGGGAAGAGGTGAAAAATAATTTGTGAGCGTTACTCATTCTTGTTATTCAAGTGTGGAAGAACATCAGATAAGACATGTTCCCTGAAAAGCATGGCTCTTCAAATGCCTTCATATTCTAAATATGCATGTAACATCGTAAAAATCGGGGGGCCGGCTTTTTACGCCACGTGTTCGTGTATTCCCATATATATCTTTCTGTGTACAGTGTTTGTAACTTACCAAGACTTGGCCAAATTTCTTATCATTTTGATGATTCCAGAACCTTGCAATACACACAAATTCTTATATGCTAGATGATCAACCTTTTCTGATCGATTTCACACCGTTTCTTTCACAATGCAATCGCATGACCAGAACTCAACTTCATCTTTAATAGCTGAACTCCCACAAAGGACAGTACTACTATTAACAAATTTAAATTAAAACAATTAACATGAATCTTTATACAAGTGACATAACTGTTGTACATTATTTCAAAAATCATAACATTTCGTGCTATTCTCAAACCCCCCCCCCCCCCCTCCCCTTTTGACACCGCTAGGTCTGCCTTTCTACACAAGGGCTAGCGCACTGAGATTTGAACCCATGTTACTATTCCAATTGGATCATCGATATCGCTCTGACCACTGAGCCATTGCACATGTTTGTGAAGGTTTATTGATACTTTATTAGCATCCCTGATCTGATTCATATGATGATGTTTTTTTTTATTAGAGATCCACTCCTGCCCGCTGAGCCGCCTATGCAAGTATCTTTGGATCATCCTCTCTGGCTGTGTAGAGCGCTGGAAGATTCCACCAACCTGCGCAGACTATCAATTAGCGATATCACTATAGGAGATGAGAATGCGGGATCGATACTCCGCAGTGCGAGGCGTCATGGTCAACTCGAACATCTGACGTAAGTTCATGGTCACGCTTTAGTATTTTGAATGGGGGGCTCAGAGTTATGTCAAACTCAGCGAAAATCTCAACCCCAATGTCCGCAAATCAAGAAAATTCAACAGCGAGAATGACACAGACAAGGATTTCATAATTGAAAAAAATATTTTTGTGCGAGCCTGAAGACTTGTCATGTCTCATGACTAATATAAATGAAGGGCCCCGTAATTTTTTTCTGTCATTTTGAATGAAGCGGTTGCCCAACCCCCTGTTCAAAGGTACAACTATGTTTGAATATGTTTCAATATGCACAAACTATATAGTTTTATTCTCTATTTATTGGAGAATTGAATGCGAGCAGTATCATCGAAGCCCAAATAACAGTCGGTGGAAGAAAAAGATCGAATCGAGTTCTCCCCTAAAAGTTTGTGTTTGATTGTTTGTGGGTTTGTTTTGTGGGGTTTTTTTTAATCAAAATCAGCTAGACCCATTCATTTTTAAAGTAAAACAGTACTCTTTCTTTCAAATATCAAACCATAATATGACCTGTCGAAGGAAACAACTCTGATTCATATAATTTTGTTGTTGTTTTCGTTTTTAACATTTGTCATATATAGAATGGTTCGCTGTGCAACATCTACAACTCTCGATGCAGTCGCGAGTGAGATTTCATCACAAACCGGCGTAGAGATCACTCTGACACATGGCAAGGTATACATGTACAACGGTTTTAGAGGGAGCTCTAAAAAAATCCAACATTGATAACAAATTGATTTAAGAGAGGCATATGTAGAAAGAGATTGCAAGAGTCCCAAGCCCCCTAAAGACACCCCCCCCCCCCCCCGAAAAAAAAATGAAACTTAGGGTGTCCCGACAATTATTGATCTAAATATAATGATGCAGCACATCTCTAATCACGAAGAGTAACCTCTTTTATTTCTTCGAAAAATCATGCAAAAGCAATTTCAGTAGCCTTTTCCATAACCTATCGAATGAGCAAACATTACAATGATATATTATGGAATCTGTACATTTTTTACGAGATAAACAATAGGATATTGAAACTGTCTTTAAATTGATTTTTGAAAGTCTTTGGGATCATATTTGCATTAAATATTTTAGATTTTTTTTTTCCTTATTTCGTATAGCCTCCGAGCTGGGACGATGATGTCACGGTGGAACTTGAAGAAGATATCTTGTGGGCTACCAATGTCTTTGAGAGTGCATTCACAGTGATCAGCAAAAATGACGTCTTAACAGAGAATGGTTGGGCTAGAGAGGGTACGACCCCGCCCCTCTGTCCATTGAATCATGGAGGGAGGGGAGGAGGGGGGGAGAGAATGTGAAAAGAAGAGAGAGAGAGAGAGTGAGAGGGAAGGAGGGGGAGAGAGAGAGAGAGAGAGAGAGAGGGGGGAAGGAGGGGGAGAGAGAGAGAGAGAGAGTGAGAGGGAAGGAGGGGAGAGAGAGAGAGAGGGGGGGAGGAGGGGGAGAGAGAGAGAGAGAGAGAGTGAGAGGGAAGGAGGGGGAGAGAGAGAGAGAGAGAGAGATGGGTGAGAGAGAGCAGAGAGGGAGATAGAGAGGAAAGATGGAGGGAGAGGGGAGAGGAAGGAGAGGAAAAGTGAAGGAGAGAGATAAAAGGTGAGAGAGAGAGAGAGAGAGAGAAAGAGAGAAAGAGAGGGAGAGAGAGAGAGAGAGAGAGAGCAGAGAGGGAGATAGAGCAGAGAGGGAGATAGAGAGGAAAGAAAGAGGGAGAGGGGAGAGGAAGGAGAGGAAAAGTGAAGGAGAGAGAGAGGGTGGAGAGTGAAAGAAAGAGAGAGTATGTGGCGGGGCGTAATAAGAAGATCATTGCATCCTGTCCACACCTTTGACTTTTAAAATAATAATATTGTGTGTTTACAGAAGAGTAGTTTAAACTTATTCTGCTTTCTCTACTCATGTGAGTAATGTATCTGTTTTCACTCTAATTACAATAATCCAATACAAAACATTTGATGAACAAGTAGGGACGGACCAGAGGCTGTAAGTAGTGAAGTTATTGCAATCTGTTTGGCAGTACTGTGATATTTTAAGAATTTAAATTTTCGGATAAAGCCCCTCGTAAGCAGGCTATCTCTCGATGCTGAGGTTGATGCCAAAACGGAGGAACCCTGAACAGCGCCATCTCCGTAGTATTTTGAGTGATAGAAATTGATGTGGCTGGAGGTGTCATTATAAATGCCCTCTTTCTTGTGACAATATAGTTGCAAGGCACATATTAACTTTTAGGGAAAGGCGCTTATGGTTGCGGTCTCCTGCAATTTTTCCACAGATAGTTCGGATAATACTTTAAATTTATAATATTTTATAGAAATATTCAATTCGTTATTATATATGTATGTTTATATGTAAATAACATTTTGACATGAAATTAGTATTGTTTGTTATACCTTACGTTTACATTTTCTTTGTTACTCAGTTATTGTAATTGGAAAGATGCAGATATCAAATGAAATCAATCAATAGTCTTATAAAAAAAAAATCTCTCTCTCTCTCTCTCTTTCTATTTACACGTGTACCTTTCTCTTTTCATGCCCCCCCCCCCCCACTTCCCCTCTTTCTCCCTTCTCTATCACGTGACCATTCATTCTAGTTATCTTCTTTCTTTCTCCGGCAATAACCCCCCCCCCCCCCTCTCTCTCTCTCTCTCTCTCTCTCTCTCTCTCTCTCTCTCTCTCTCTCATGTAGCTCTCAGCATAATAGCTACAATCAAAATAATAGGGACTTTTAGATTTGCCGAACGACAACGTGGATTGCTACGATCGACGTCCTTTTTATGCACTGCCTTGAATGGACGTCACACGTATCAATCCACGCAAATCTAAAAGTCCCTATTGTTAAAAAGTCCAACTTACTGTTCGAATTCGACTTGTTTCGCTATCAAATAATTGAAAATAGGTCTATGACATTCATGCACAGTCGATTACTAAACTTTGAATCGTTTACTTCGACTCTCTTATAACATTGACAATCACCTTGATAGATGCTGAAAAAATTAACATATTTTGTAAAAAAAAAAATTGTTTTGTTTTGTTGTATTTTTATAATAAAGACAAAAAATGGCAAAGATATATATCATATGTAAAACGTTCTTTTATTGTACACCGCTTGCATTACAGAAACAGAAAATGTCAAGAATATTGAGAACAATGCACATTATACACATAATACATTAAATATTATTTACATGAAACATTTAATACACAGCCATGTACATTCATAATCATAATTACCGTTAATGCTTTCAAAGGTATATTCGTGTTGCATCATCGTGATATGACAATGGGGTTCTTGGAGAATGGACCAAGAGGTAGACCAAGAACTAACTGGGAGGAGAACACTGAGACTTGGAGTGGAATGGCGCTTGAATGGCAGATAACAAAGATATGTGGAAACATGGTGCAATCAACCCACTATAAGCTGGGGGAAGATACCTTAGTAGATAGATACAATGATGTAGTGCTTCGTGAGAGCGTAAAACTTGTTTTTATAATCCAGTTCGAATGTCACAATTTCAAATGAATTACTCGATTATGATTAACTACGCAAAATCGTCTGACACATTACAGTCTTGAAAATGGAGTGGAAAGATTGACTTGATCAGGTGAGGATGTATTTCCCGTCTATCTCAAGTTTATCTTTAGCGACTCTTAATCTGAGAATAATAAGCTATTGCCCATCCCATACTGACATGCATACATACAACAGATGGTCGACTATAGAAACAGAGAGTTATAACTTTCTTTGATTTGTTTGTCCCGATTCGGAAGCGCTAGACTATAGAGAGAAAATATCATATTTTAATAGGGGTCTCACTTTACAAAACCATAATCAATCATTTTTGTTTCTCCATTTCAGACATCATCGAAAGTCTCCCACATCTAAAGAAAAACATATCACATCCTCCAACATGGTCTCACGAAAATATTTGACAGATTTATTGTAATTTGATCTACATGTACAGTACAACATATATCTTCCAACATGTAGGTGAGACAACGCACTATGGACATTTATTTTGTTAAATCTATTGTCAATCCGGGTGTCTCCTCTGTAACGATTACTTTATAAGTTGCAAATGCAAGAGACCTCAAGTCTAATTTTATTTAATTACTCTCATGACCCAATAAAAAGCTTAGCTTCATCAGATTTTGTCAATTGTCGTAGTGAGGGCTCTACGATAAAAACGTCTTCTTAATTTTCTTTTCATTCATTTGAATCCACTCAATTGTTTCTCTAATGTTTTAGCTTTCATCTACGCATACAGGAAATATTTCTCTCCTTTTTCTTTAACCTTTTTTGTAGAAAATCCTATTGCCTTTTTTTAAAATCGGAAAACGTATTATATACATGCAGGTGATAGAGAGATCGGTGACAGCGCCTTGTGTTCTCTGGCAAAGGCGCTACATAAATCCAGTTATTATTATTAGCATTCTCATCATAATTATCAGTATTATTATCATCATTAGACGAATGTGGTTATGATTAGACAAAATATGGTTATACGACGAACTGTTGACAAATTAGACTACATTAATTGATCGTACCACATGTAAATGAAAACTTGAACAATGTAGAAAAATAGCTTTGGTTTGGTCCGGTAACCTGTTGACAAATGACGCCACGCTAAGAATATGAAAACGATTAGAAAATTTTAGAAAAAATTGTAAAAAATGCAAAGGCAAGAACAGAGGAAGATTCCATTGCTTCTTCTTATTATCAAGGCAATAAAAGACACTTTAACTTACTTTCTTTTCAGCCTTAAACTCAACTTAAAAACATTACCCACAATAAATAGAATGTTAACAACATTTAGGCAAGTACATTCATAAAATGCTGATAAAGAGATGTTACTGTTATTCATACAAAGAGTTAGAGTTCTACATAGAAATTAACAAGTGGAAGCTCGCTGCTCTTTTTTTCGGGGGAGATATTATTGCTGAGTAACAACATATTACATGCGTTCATTCACGTGACGATGCAAACATTCATGAGTGAGTTGCAATGAAAACTTTTAATTTGCTGAGCAATTCCACTTCCCAATGGGAAGAATTATTTAAAAAAATGATTGTTAAGACGTTGAATTTAATGAAGTTTTGCCATATTCAAGGCCGCAAGCATTTATACAATCTTTTATTATACCAAAGATGATTAAATGAAACGACCAAAATTCCCACTGAATTGAATTTTGTCATTATTATCATAAAACTAAATAAATCGGAGAACGATCCTTAAAAAATCAGACCAGAGTCGATGCAATAGCAGCTCAATAATTTTGTGATATCATTGATTTCACTAACCAATGTTTTGTGAACTGACGAAAATTCTGTACATCAAACTGTATTTTCCTGAACCATTGCATCCATGTTATACTGTTGTTAGATGCATCCATCGATTTCGATTTTTTAGTTCCTTTGAACATGCTGAGACATGGTAACAAATCATTGAATTACTACGGTTCATGTGAGCTCATTTGCTCCATTCTCATTCTGTTACCATGCTCAAACTCTCGATTACTTCACATCGGCATTCGGTGTTTCAGTGTACAGTGCCAGTAGTTTTCAAATTTTTGTCTTAGCAGTCATAACGAGCGGACCGCTCTCTAAAACGCTGAACAAAAAGATAAATTTGCTGCAAGTCTTATATTTTTGTCTCGTTTCAAGAAATGTTCATGTTACAATTATCGTATAATCGTCACTTTCATACATATTGTTCTATTTGTAACGATTTTGTTTCCTTTCTTTGTCACATCTCATACGTCGTAGACCGGCATCCCGTACGATTATTCTTCGTCTTTTTTGACACCCTTTTGATGACGTCAGCTGCTTCAGGGATATCACTGCATTTGCATGTGAGAATACACCTGAAGACCTTCTTGAAATATGGATGTTTGGTGGCATAGATGATGGGATTTATGCACGAGTTACAGAAGACGATGGCGGCGGCGTAAGGGACGAACGGGTCGCTATCGTCGTAGAGAAGACACACGCTGTACGGCGTGAGGCAGATGAGAAACGCGCAGACGACATAGAAAAGGTTTTTGGTGATTTCCACCTGTCGACGTAGCTGGCGTCCTCTGAGTGAGCTATGTGAGGAGGTGATGGAAGCATTATGGTTGCTGATTCGCTGGGGGTTGTTGTTGCTTGTTCCGTTCTGCTTCGAGGGAGGGGCCTTGCAAGAAATCCTGGAGCAGATAAAAACAAAGAAAAATGTATACAAAGTTAATGAATTAACCATCAATTATAATCATGTAAGACATTGCGTTTTCGCTATTAAAAATTCGGCATTCGAAATCTGAATTCATTATCATATTTTCTCTAAAAATCTAGGATGCTGTAAACGAGAATGCTCTAGAAATGTCCCTTCAATTAATTATACATTTTCGAAGCCTACACTGGGTCTTAATCAGTATATGTTTATTATGAAAATGTTGTCTTTCGGTGGGCCGATATTTAGATATAATTTCTGAGGGACTCTCTAGAGCAATTAATATTTGTAGAGGAGGCGCGATAGCTCAGTTGGCAGAGCAGTGGTCTCGTAATCCGGCGACCCGGGTTCGAACTTCAAAACCAAGTTGATGCGCCAGTGCTCTTTGGTATAAGGCAATAATCCTCATTGCCAGGTCCCTCGGAAAGCCGTCGGTTGCTTACTAACATGAATTTATACTTTCTTAGCAGTCAGGTAAAATAACCACCACTATACCTGTTAGTCTTTTTCTTCCCATTAACCTCTTTATAAATTAGCCACTTTTTTCATATTATGTGTTCTTTTCATCACTGATAGCCATCTCTGCTCTTTCGTCTTTCAATCTATACGATCTTACAAATAATTGTGGACTCTTTCGTTTCGAAATGAAAACACACTTGTCACGACAACTGTTTGTTAAGCAAGATAATCTATTTATAAAACCATACAGGAATCAATAAATTATCACTTTCAGGATTTTTCTAAAACATCCACCATCCTTGATCGAGTTTCTCAATGTGATACGTCCGTCCAGAGACATCGGCTATCATCGGCTAATTTCGGCAGTTTCCCGTCCGCGTGACCTCTGACATATAAATAACTCCTTTACCGGAAGCAATTGTTGGTATTTGACAACGGGATTAGACGAGATGGCCATACTGAAGTCATACAGTGAAATAGATTTGTCATTGTGGATTATGGGAGACCTTGAACTTGGTGATAAGTTGTGTCAACGAGGGCCAAAAGCCGACTTCCGGAATCTCACAATCTGGATTTGGTTAATGCGCTGAATAATGGCTGATTAATGGTGTTTCGACAACCTTGGATTGTAAAGCAGTAATTAGACAATATTAGATGGTTAGTTAACTGCCTATCTGCCTGTTGGGAATGTTTGATATCAGTTGACAGTGTAATTAACCCATTACATCCGATTGTGTGTATGCTCAACAAAATCCATTTTCCGTTACAGATAATCCAACACCATTATTGGTGCCAAATTGCCATTCAACGTAGTGCTTCAGAATAAGAGGACACTGCCAACCTAGAGCTAATGCATGCATGTCTATCTATATACTTATGCATGCCTAGACTATATAAAACTTGATTAAAGATAAACTCCAGTTCTGGTTTTAAAAAAAATAATAATAATAATTCTCACAGAACCAAACGAAACTTACACTGAATGTTCAAGATTGCAAATAAATGACATTTGCCAAACAATTTTGGAAGAAAATGTATACTGACTGAGTAATGAGCATAGAAAAACAAGGAAATCAAGGTAGTACTAGCCCCGACACCGTGAGTGTTTTCCCATATACAGCTTTCTGTGTACAGTGCTTGTTACTTTACCAAGACTCGGCCATATTTATTATGATTTTGATGACTCCAGAACCTTGCAGTGCACACCAATACTTACATGCTACATGATCAACTGTTTCTGATCCATTCCACACTGTTTCTTTCACAATGCAATCGCATTACCAGAACTCAACTTCATCTTTAAGCGTTATTACCCATTTACTGAAGATTAATCCCCACACGGTCACATAAAATGGAATTGATGGCAGAGAGCCCCTTCAGCCATTTTCATATGCACCATGTACCAGGGGATAAAAACAAATCTAAAGCATCTTTACCCTGAAATTCAAATTTCTTTAGAGGGAATTGAAATACAAAATTAACAAGAATTTTATCACTCTATTTTCATTACATATCACTAAAATGTTGGAACTACCCAAAAACTGAACATAAAAACGAAAGCTCCACGTCACAGAAGAACATGCGGATATCGGAGGAAAATGATCCTAACCACTTTTCCGTGGTTTAACATGATATGGAACTCCCATTAACCTAAATGAAACAACTCTATCTGCACCTGTCTCCTCGGATATTAATCAAACCTTAATCTCCACATACAATAAAAGCATGATTACATTGCCAAATGTTGAGCATCATAAGGCGCTAACGATGAATTTGAAAGCGTTACCACTTTTCGCACAGCAGTACGCTCGTGACAGAGATTGCAAGAGCTATCTATACAAAAAGGGGACGGGGTACTTGAATCTTTACTAGTTTACAACTTTACACAAAGTTTGACCATAGACCTACCACCATTGACCAACTCGGCTGCAGTGGACGGTAGCAATATGTGATTGCCAGATAAAGCAACTCACACCAAGTAATGCTACCCGGTACCGTTTTGGCGTTTCAACACCATAGTAAATCTGAGGACAAAGTATATGAGATGAAAAGGTACCTGACAAGTCCATGGTAGGCCTACAGATCAATGCAATCCATGACAAAAACAGTCCGCAGTTCTGTTTCACAATACTCGAATTTAACTCCTTTTGGAGGTCGGCCATTGCTTTCTGATGTGTAATTAATCATCATGTTAAAGAAACATTGCATCTAAATTGTGACAGCACGGCTAGGGATACAATATGTGAGTGTTATAATAGATAGCTAGATCAGTCCCGAACACTTCCTAATATGGTATGATAATAGGAAGTCACCCTCATCATGCGCATCAATCAATACAATCATGATCATTAGGGTTGAGAGGATGGGTGGTGAAATGATAGAGCTTACTCTTTTCCTTTTCATCACAAATTACATGATTTATGAAAGCCTGTCGTAATCACAGTATCCGATCTAATAATAATGTGCTAGGATTCTGAGAATAATTCGCGTTGCATAGTCCTCACCATGCTCATATTATCTCTTATATCAGAATGCAGGTCTGTGAACCTGATTAAAACATCAAGCGATTGCAGAATTTTAGTATTACAAAATTGATTATTACTCTTCCACGATGTTAAAGCGCTGTCTAATTTGTCTTTCACTTGTGTAAATTGGTGGGGAACGAAGTAGAGATGAAAATGATTATCTCTCCCCCCCCCCCCCGCCCCCATGCAAATAAATTATGAGAAAGCACATAGAAATATTGAATACGAGGTAGGCCCCTTTTTCGGATTAAGGGAAACATGTTTCAATCATAGAGCTATATAATAAGCCATATTATATAACTGTATATGGTTTCAATATTCTTGATTGATTATATAAAAAAATTGTGTGGAATATTCCCTGCTATATTATAGGCATACAGTATAGCCTGCCATCGTAGCTAGTCTCCATTATTATTATCATCTCCCATACGTTCTCATATATCCCCTAATACCCCCCCCCCCCCCCCTCAACAGCCCGCAGTGACTTCTTTCTGCACTTGCCTCTTCTCGGCTTCCACAAGTAAAACATCGATAAAATGACTCACATACACAGGTGGTGTAACCATAACAATATGCCCCCATGTGAGATATAAATCCGACGATCATTTCATATTTTTCTTTAGAAAGAAAATCACCACGGGATGCTGCAGTACAATGCATAAAACCGATGACCCGTTTTCTGGTATGAAGCCCTATGGAGCAATGTTTTGACATGTGCAGCTGGCTCGAGTGAGAACCGAAGCGTGATGACCGACGAACAATTAATTACAAAGTGCACGAACAATGGAAAACAAAGGATGTGATTGGTACTAAAAACAATATATTTAGGTTGCAAAAGAGAAAGCATGATCTCATGAACATTTATACGAGTGATTACGTAATTTCGATAAAATTTGTACGGAAAATAAGCCTTTATCAGTAGTTGTGAATTTCGCTTCAGCAGGCCCAGGATAATGCTCTATCGACGGATTGGAGAAACGAATGAGTTTGATAGCATAAGTCACTTGGTACAATTTCAATGCAATGGATTTAATTTAAACAATACCTGCAGTGACTTCTTTCTGCACTTGCCTCTTCTCGGCTTCCACAAGTAAAACATCGATTAGGCCTGGTGTAGTGTATACCTTTGAATGGTGAAAAGTGCAGTAGCTCTCTGTGCGTAATTATTATAAATAATGTTTATAATAGTTCTTGTATAACGCTCATGTCTGTCAAACCTTGGTCAAACTTGACACTTCTGGCGCTCCCAATTATTAGTTACCCCGTCTTTAGCATGGCTGCCATTTAATATGGCGCTCTAGCATTTCAACTCAAGGAATACATTTCCTTCCTGGTACCTATGTACCTCACCTGGGTCAAGTGTGTCAAATGTAGATAAATGTCTTGCCAAAGGACATTAATGCCGCAGTGGGACTCGAACCGTGAACCATGTGATCCGCAGTCCGGTGACTTATCCACTAGACCACGACCACGACACCTGTACATTATGATTCATATGCCTTACATAATTTTTGCTTCATCATCATCGAAGGAGACGGTTCATAATCCCCATAATCCCCAACGATGACAGTTATCCGGATACAACATTATACACCATCAAATGACTATCATCATTATTACGTAATATACTCCCCCCCCCCCCCCCCCGAAGAGGCCCCAAGCTCTAACTTGTCTTGTTAGAGCTTATTATAGCATACTCCAAATGATATATATCCTACTCCAATCCAAATAGTACGAATGACCGGTCACTAGGGAAAGGGTATGGCGGAGTGCGTGGGAGGGGAGGGTTTTTTGTTTGGGGTGGGTTTGGTTACTGTAGGTTAACTTTCATTTCTCATATTTGTTTAAAAGGAGATGCAAAGGAAGAAAAAAAGTCCTGATGATTGATAAAAAAATGAAGTCTTTGGTTACTTATATCAGGGAGTAACTCCCTGGTTACATTCTCTTTGATGAGAAGAAATCCCGAGGTAAAATCAAGGAGGTATATTGACTGTTGATGATGCTCCGTATACAATCACGAACCAGTAAAGCAATAAGGAACTCCGAGTCTGGGCACGCGACTACACTGACGGATGGGGCCATGGGGGACACTGGGGGTGGCATACAGTATGTGCATTGAGCATGTTACCCCATAATGCACGACCAAGGAGGATATTACAAATCCTCCTTGGCACGAAAAAGTGTTTCTAACTTAACACATTTTCGACCCCAAGAGAAGCTGAAAGATTGTTGATTGGTGTTTAATGTTGCTCTGTTTTGCTTGCTTGCTAGCTTGACTTTGAATTTGTTTAACTGTGCCCCCAGCCCCTCTTTAAAATCAACCTGGATCCTCCCCTGTGCCGTCAGATAATTGCTTGCTTGCTTGGTTAACATAATTTCCAGAAATGTGCAGTGTGCCCCCATCGTCCCCCTTCACAAAATCCTGGATTCCATCCCATGATGGAATAATGATGATACTATATGAATATTAGAACAAAATCTGAAATGTTACTTCCATCATTCTGCCAGCAGAATGAGGACAAATGTGGGGGTGTACTATAATAAGAAACTTTATACCCAAACTAAATAGTACCAGCGAAATGATGAAGATTTTTTTTTTGTTGAGAACTTATCATCAAGTGTGTCGTGCAGGTGTGTATCCATGGTCATTAGAAGATCTTCTTTCAAAAGTGTAA
Source organism: Strongylocentrotus purpuratus (assembly GCF_000002235.5). Lineage (NCBI taxonomy): Eukaryota > Metazoa > Echinodermata > Echinoidea > Camarodonta > Strongylocentrotidae > Strongylocentrotus > Strongylocentrotus purpuratus. Next base: position 31,052,550 of record NW_022145604.1, on the reverse strand, counting down.
TCCAGATTCCCGTTTTTTATGACATATTATGTTTTGCTCCCTACCAGCAGAGTAACATGAACATCCACTGTTTTCAGATAGCTTAGATCGGTCACAGCTTGAAGATTCATAACTTTCTTTTTTTCTTCATATTTTCCTTAAACTTCCTTTGTTTATCTCATTGCTCCGCCTTTGTCGTAAAACTAATTATTTGAGGGTGAATTTCCTTGTAATGTAGGCCTATGTTGTATAGCTATTCTTTACTCTTCAAAGCCACCATTGGGTATACCAGATTAAAATATAGAATTACATTAATGTAAACTATGAAAGTTTGACGAGGGATCGAAATTCCATTTATGCGAAGATAATATGGGATTCTGTTTATACAAAAAATATAGAGGCCTATTTCACATGAAGATGACCCTTCTTTCCGTATAATGTTACATGCTAATGATGTAGAAGAGAAAGAGAGAAGAAGAAAGGAAGAAGAATGAGAAGAAAGAGAGAGTGAGAGAGAGAAAGAGAGAAAGAGAGAAGGGGAGTAAATGAGTGAAAGAGTGGAGAAAAGAAAAAGGAGGGAGACAGAAATATTTTCATATTCATGATTCTTTCCTATTCTCCCTCACTCTATCTACAGTATCTACCTATCTATCTATCTATCTATAAATATATATATATTTATATCTACCAATCTACCTATCTTTCTATTTATCTATCTAGTGCCCATCTATCTTGCTTTGTTCGTTCTTCTGTATTTGTTGATAAATCTCCTTATTCTCCAATGACCTCCCACCTTGTTTTATTTGTACCACATAGTGTCAATAGTCAATACGGCCCTACTGCCAACATACCGAATCAATCTATCCCACAAAAGCATGTCAAACGTTTTTTTTTTTTTTTTTTTTTTTTTATAGAAACGTTACGTGTAAAATTAATAACTGGCATCATAGCAAAATCATCTCGGGATGGGCTAGAGGTAGATGACGAATAGAGGGGATACCCGAGCAAACCGCTGTAGCGTATCCATGTTTGATGAGCATCCATGCTTGTCACTGTCAAGCTATCTCATCTTTGTTCAGCCGTGATGCGGACTCAGTCGGAACCTAAACAATGAATAGTCGGTGATGAATTTTGATGATTTTTTACTTGGCCCCACATCTCATCTATAGTTAATGAATTTTGGCGGGAAAGCCGTATATTGTGTCACTGACGTGTCGTCTGCTTCACAAAAAAGTGCAAGAGTTCATACGCACTTGACAGAAGTGCCGTGTCTCAATCACCTCCTCGACTACGGGCTCGTCTCAAGGGATTACGGGGCATCGTTGATCTCTAGACTCTACCCATGTCATATGTGTTCAGTTGGTAATAATCAAAATACCACGATGACGAACAAATTGTTCTCTTTATAAAAATCAGTTTCCAGCCCATTGGACTAATAGAATGTAATATGGGATGGTTTATATTGATAGCCATTCACAATGGCGTGTAATCCTCATGTTTGATGAGCGCAGTGCACTGCAATGCAGTGCAGTGGGGAGTTTAATCGCAATATGTCGAGCTGTCATGGTCTAGTGGAACACGGGCAGGGACTCTGAATTGAAAGGGTCTGGGTTCGATTCCCACGAATGCGTCCCCCGGTAAGATGTTAATTTTCATGCTCTTTAACATAGCTGGCCTAAGATGACAACAGTCCATGTGGTAATTTTATATTTTCATATACTGTACATGAAATAGGGCTTACCTTCATTACATAATAATGATCGTGCAATAGCTTTGAGACTGGTTGTTGTTGAAATTGTGTTCTCAATGAAAATGAATTTTTGTTGATGTATTAATAAATATTTCAATCAATATCAGGTACGTCTGGTCAGGTGTGGGGAGGAAGGTCTGCGGATCACAGTTATTAGGTTAACTTTGTCCATACCCGTGCAGCTTGACCGGATGCACCTGCTATTACAATACTTTGATATACTTTCTAATTGATTTTGTCTCAATTCATGTTTGTTATAATATTGTATTTACGTGACCTGATTTGCCAAATAAAACAATAATAATAATAATAAGCCTACATGGCTAATCTATTCGTATATCAAATAATATATTTCTCTCTGTTCTATGGAGCTGGTGCACATCACAGTCATGAAGTGGTTCGTTTCTATTGTAGCAGAAGAGGAAGGAGGTGGAGGAGGAAGAGGAGGATGAGAATGGTACTTAATTTGCTTAGAATATGTTTTCAACGAGCTTTTGATATTAACCTCAATATTAACTCTTTATTTCCTTCAAATAAATTTACAGAGCGCCACCACACCGTAAAAAAAAAATGAAGGAAAATTTGATATTGAAGATTATTTCATTTCTTCCCTGCCTTACAGAATGGAGGCGTATAGTGTATTTCGTTAATAATTTTAGAATGAAATGTAAGATCCAGTAGATTTAATCGCAATAACAAATTAAGCTGCCAAATAAACCGTATAGATTTTTAAAAACATTATTACATATCCATTTACATGAAAAGTTGGCTCTCAACGATCATTATATCCTAATTTTGAATCATTGTCGAGAAGTTCAACTCACATTGCAAATATGTATACCCGAAATATAGTTACAAGCACACACGTCAGCACGCATGTAAAACTATATACATAATTGTTCGAAACAATTTATACAAATAATACATATAATTCGATCTAATGACTCGTGCGGAAATACACCTAACTTCAAATAGAACCCATTGCGAATTGAGTTCACCAGAAAAGGGTTGTAGATTGAATCATAATTAGTTCGATCATAATTCGATCTGATGAGTGACTATTTCTGTCATTGAATAGAACAGGTGTATAGCGAAACATAAGGTTGGGCGCATGGAGATGAGTTTCCGATGTTAATCATAATATGACGTAATGCAATTAACACAACTGTTACGTAGTTTGGTACAAACGGTATGCCTTGATGAGATAAACTTATTATGATTTCCTGTATTATAAACTATTCACAGGCAACAGCGGAATCAACATTGGGGCCCGTGGATCCTCGTTTTGGCGCGCTTTTTCAGACTCACTTAATTAAAATGCAATCTCCTACTAGCATATTGCGTGCTGTATACAGCACGTTCACATACCGTATAGTAGCGGATGTGAAGAATGTTTCACCACAAATGCGGATCCGTAGGTTTTTATAACCTTGTTAGTAAAGAAAATCTTAAATCCTATTTCTCTCTCTCTCTCTCTCTCTCTCTCTCTCTCATTTATCACGGAATGACATTAATGTTAATCAACGATGAGAACTCTAAGCTAAATTCAAATATAATAAGGTAAGTTTCCCACGATCTATAGAGAGTAAATCATGTACCTATCCCACATCCCTGTTTCTGGTCTCGACGTCGGTCTCAAAACAGCACGAAAGTGTGTGAAGTGGTTCTTTTTTTTATCACGAACGCTTTTTAAACCTTCGAAAAATCAACTGAAATCACTATCATAAGTATAGCCTTCCTTGCACGTAACATTTTTTTAATTTACGACCAATACAACGATATATACCGCAATCCGAATATGACTTCTAATGGCCATTCAATGGAAAATTACCTTTCTTTTATCTTGATTTCTCAAAATGCGATTATCTGCATTAGGGAGGGGTCCCTCGACAAAACTCAATTCAATTCAAATTATTTCATTTCCATCACTCAATCAAAATATGAAGCAAAAAAAAGCCTACTTAAAATTAAAATCAAATGATATTTGCAAAAAAATACAGAAAATTAACTCATCTGTAATAATACAATATTAAAAGTCGATAAATAATCAAACCATTTTAGGATACAAATACTTGAGCATAAAATTCATCATAAATGAAGTTGAATATTAGAACTTTAACGTCAGTTATCTCTTTGAAGTTTGCCTAAATACAAAACGAGGGCTACGGTCGGATATTCCTGTTGAGCAGATTCATTAATTTCTTTTGGAATCGTTGAAGATGGTCAGTTAAGAATTGCAATGTTTCTTATTACCATGATCATGAAATCAACCCGGTGCTTTCAAATGTTCTTCGTCTACTTAAAGAGTAGGGTAAATAGTCATTCAGATGACCACAACCCCAATATTCAACTCTATCTTGGTATCAAATTTATTTTTTCTGTAGAATTTATCGAAATCAGCAAGACTGTGTACCTATTCTATTCATACTCACCCGGGTTACAAATTTTAGGTTGCAGAACTGTATCCAAATAAACATGTTCTTTTAAAATTTCGTGAAAGTGCTCAGTATTCATTTTTTTATGGGAGAGGTGGAAATCGGAGTCCGGTACTTATTTTTAGGAGGTTTTACAAATTAGTTTATTCAGTGCAAGTTCTCGGGTTGCACATAGGCAAAAACGAGCGAATTGCGAAATATGCCGAGGTTTAGGTAAATAGTGGCGGGGCTAGTTCTAAAAGATTGGAAGGGTGTCTCACATCTAGTAACAGAAATAAAATCGAAACATGTTTCGATAGGAAATGGCTATTCTCTACCTTCTCTTCCTCCCGTTCTTCTTCTTCTCCTCCCCCTCTCTCTCTCTCTCTCTCTGTCTCTCACTCTCTTGCATAATCCTCAATAATTCTTTCTCTGATTAGGATCTCTATGATTAATTAATCTATTTCCTTTCTCACCACTCTTCTGAACACTAGTCAATTCCTTTCGGTCTGATTATAACCATGGAGTTACTAACCATCCCTCCCTACTACATCACTAAAACTCCTCTCTCACTCTCTCTTCCCCCCCCCCCTTCTCTCTCTCTCTCTCTCTCTCTCTCACTCTCTCTCCCCCCCCCTTCTCTCTCTCTCTCACTCTCTCTTCACCCCTTCTCTCTCTCTCTCTCTCTCTCTCCCGGTCTCAGCACTACGTGTTTGTCATGTTTTTTTATCTGTAATTCTGGCAGAATAAAATTACATATTCCGTATTTTGTTCATAATGTTCTATCGTATTTGATCGTGATTTGTTACTACTTGTAATTGAATTGTCAGTTGTAAATTGTTACATTTTGTTACACCTCATCAATTCAGCCTTGAACGGCTGCCATTGAAGTTTGTATCTACTAAATCATTAGGAATGAATGAATGAATGAATGGTATAGTCGTCGAGGGCAGACTTTATTCTGACAATGGGGCAGTTAAACCTTTAGTCTACTGTCTACACCTTAGATAATGTCAGAAACTGTTCTTATCTTTGCGACGGTTAGTGATCAAAAGTAATCGTATAATAAGGAGTTGCTTATGTACTGATGAAATAGTCTAGATACACGTATGCTGGAATTCTGAAAACATTTAGAATCAAACCTTGGCATTGAACATGAAATGAATATCAGCAAAGAGACAACTTTGACCATTTTAGGTGTACAGTGTAAGTTCATTGCATACGCAATTAGGCATTATAACTCCTTTACCAATACGAATAATTAGTACTTAAAAATCAGAATGCACACTGCAACCTTACGGGCCGTTAGATCGGACAAGCCAGCGCATATGTCCGACCTAGCAACAACTAGTGTACGCATTTGTACTCTGGCGTTTGAAATTTTATATCTCGAAACAGGTAGTTCAAAATTTGATATTTCGTCACTCGGTAGACGTGTATAAATTTGAATGTATTATAGAATTGGCATATATTCCCACGATGACTACTCATGTGAGGCATATACCGTGTAAGCGGCGACACTTCGCAAACAAATTCTGAATGGGCGAAAGAGGAATTTACCAATTCAAACCATGGACCTATATTAGTACTAGAAAAAGTCATATTTTCCTTTAGATAGTAGAATATTAGTTTCTCATGCTTAGACATTATAACTTTTTTTTATTGTACGCTTGTTTTTCAGCAATTTTACATCAGACACATTTTAATCGAAATGTTCTCACGGATCCACGATGTTTGACTTGTTTGGTAAGGAGGTCAGGCCTGATTATGAACAGGGGAATGTTAAATATTTCTCTGTTACAAGTTTTTTTGTAAAGCGTTGTGTGAACTAGATGCACTTAGAATACAGTATTGGTTAAATATTCAACCAAAACAAAATAATCAAACACTGTATTGCGTATGGGCCCAAATCCCGGAGCCCCCCAAGCTATTTTTGTGCAAAGGCTTAATTCACCTTTAATAATGCTAACTTAATTGTTTCTTAATTATCTTAACTATATACACCTGTATTCGACGGTAGGCTCGGATACCGGGTGCGACGGGTGGAAACGGAAAGTACGAGGCTTAGCTTTCAGTTTGGAATCTTCTTTTCTTTATAGTTGAGAACAATGCATTTTAAACTGATTATATTCTTATTCACAACCCAGTAGAGGGAATAATACGTTGTTTACAGTTTTGTAATCACAATTTACACAGGTAGTTCCTTTTCCGGATCCCACCTCTCACAACAGTTAATATTAAATAGCAATCAATGTTCCTTTTCTTTGTCGAAAAATTAGACCATGGCACGACATTTTCCCTCTTGTTTGTCCCGAAATGATTGTTAATTTCAATTAAAAATCTGGGAGGTTTCAAAATCGTTTAGGGAATAAAAGGGGGAAATCATATCTTTTTCCATCATTTTCCCGTCGGTTGAAAATTGACGTTTTTTTTTTAACCCACCGCCAGTTTCGGGGGGGGGAGGGGTCGGTTCGGTGAAGTTTAGTAGACAGTCTAGTGTTAGAACTCTTAAATTTCCACTCGGATGTTTTTGTTTTTATTTTGTTGAATTTTGTGTAAGGGGAGGGGGTCATCTGGACGTCAAAAACATTGGGATCGCTGTCGAATAAGATTCTAAAATTAAAACAAAAGTGTCACGGAATACTTGACATCTTGCTCCAGCAGGTACTCGATGAGGTATACCCCTTGCACCATCCCTTCAATGTAAGTGGTTACACCATCTGTAAGAGTACAATCTGGCATGGAATTGTAGTGCCCCTTACTCCCACCAACTAGAAGGGCTACGCCATGCCCATGTGTACGGTAAATACTGGCAAGGAGGTAAAGTGCCCCTGACCCTGCCTCTTCCGTTCGAAGAGCTACCCCCATGTGTTTGAGTACATTCCGTTCTTACGTGGTTTACAGAGCTCAATTCGAGGGAAACTAAACACAGCAAGGGAGGTACAGCTAGTGCCCCTTGCCACCACGAACCTGAAGGGCTACGCCATGTGTTAAAATACATTCCGTTCTCACGGGGTCTAAAGAGCTTTGGGGGAACCGAACACCAGAAACTTGATGTATTGAATAGGTCTGGGTCGAAGAGGGCACGACAATATGCTGCAGGTTGTTTGTCTTGCCATGGATGTTCACGAACTTTCTTCCACCATGAACTTATTACAACGTTTGCGCTGATTCACGATTCATATAATGGCCCACTTGCATCGCCTCTCTTCGAGCCAAGAGTGTGGACAATTATGCTATAATCATAAAAATAGTTCCCGCCACTTTTGTTCGTTTGAACCAATTCCCAAAAGAATTTCATGTTCAGCCTTCATTCAAAGTAGAGCAATGACTCTCCTCCACAGTCTCCTAAGAATGACTTTCTTTTCATTTTCACATTCTTGAGTGATGAAGAAGACTTTAGTGCACACTTCATGTATAAATAATAGTCTGTTCTAGGAGGTGAAATTCCCTGGTCTACTTATAAAAAGGAAAGTGAAATACGAGGGCCTGTGTTTTTTTTTTGGCGGGGTGGGATGATTGCTTGTACTTTGAATCGGGGATTGCAATCACATCATGGTTGCTTCACCCATATTTACAAACATTCAAATTTCACAATTGTAGAATGTTCGGGTACTTTGAAACATAACATACGAGATGAAAACAGAAACTATTTGGAATACTTCTAACACTGTATGAACTTTGAACCTTTGAGGGTACATGTATTCTTAGTTCTTACTAAATAACCATGATAATAGTGATTAAACTAACACATAGAATCTGCAGACCGCAGCTGTGAAGCATTATCAAACACTGCGTCACATCTTTCTCAAAGAAATCATAGTTCCAGCAGTTCATAAATGATTAATGTCTCCACAAAACACGTTGTCTCCCTAGAATGATCATTAAGGATTATCGCTACCGGTGGGTTTCTACCACAAACATCATCTTACTGTACTATTTTCAAGTTTATTCAACCATCCACAGGTCAATCACTCAATAATCATATATATTGGGTCGATGATCGATTCGATGGAGTTCAGAAATCTTAAAGTTCAAGTACTTGATCAACTCTCGCTTTCTGCTCAAGAACCTCACTCTTTATATGCCAATGACATCTACTTTATATTCCCTTTCCCAACTTCTTATTACCAGATTACAAATCCCCGATCAGAGCACTCAGCCATCATGGTCATGCACGTAAAAGAAAGAAAAACTTATTGTTTGCTGTTCGTTTTTGTTTTCCTTTTACGATGCGACAGTATAAACGCACGTCATTACAGTTTCGATGAAAAAAGTGCATTTGTCTCGACTGATGAATAACAAAAACAACAAAACACGGATTCCCATTTTCACTACAATCATTAAAACACACGACAAATGTTTCGCAAGCCTAACGTTTTTGAGTTTTCTTATACGGCTGTAGCTTTCAGAAATAAGCGAATTCGCAAATAAAATTCTCCAAAGAGTCATGATTATGGCATAAGCAATACTTGTGATTGGCTTCAACCTCCCTTGTAAGTTGTACATGTACAAACATTAAGATGTCTGTAGCTGTTCTTGTATCTAATGCGTTCACAGTGACTCTAATCAGAGTAATCCATCCCACCTCCACCGAGCAATTCACACCATTACAGAAATATATTTTCCAGACGATAAATCTGCCCATCACTTAATTACGTCTGATTGCGGGAGCTCATCTAAATTATTACCGCCAAGACTCGCGCATCGTAAAGATTTAGGGGGTGAGTTGATAGATAGCGCATGCGTAACGAATTAGTCACTGATTAATGGAGGCTCTTGTAAATGATCACCATTCCTTACATGATCAAGATTTACAGTCAGACGACGCGGCATCCACTTCTTTGGCGCCTTTTTTTTGGCGCCCTTTTCATCGTGATGTTTAGGGTGATGATGACACGCGTCTCTCTTGGGAGAGGAAGATAAATCATTAACCATTCCCCTTCCCTCATGTTCAATCAGTAACATGATACCAGCACCTGATGGGGCCGAGACACTATAGCCATCATTTCAATATTTCTACCACTACCAGTACCAGGAGCTAACAAATCTTACCTCTTTTTTTATATAATCTGCTGGTCCCGCTGGTAGAGCGAAGAAAATCATAAAGTTACTATTGTTTAGCAAATAATACAGAGTGTATCTCTCTTCATTTCTACGGACCAAAATGAGAGACTACATTTCATTAATTTTGTTCCCTTAAAAAAAAAGGAAATTCAGAAATGAGAGGCTAACGACACAGTCATTTATTAGCCTAAATGGTCATAAGACCAAATTAATGAAAGTGGACGAAATGATTATTAGACCAGGCATGTGGATAGTAGACTGGCTGGGTGTAGACCATAATGGGAATAGACCAATTGGGTAGTACACAAACTGGCTGTGGACCAAACGGCTATAAACCGGCCTGTATATGATTGGCCATCCAGTGCCTGATACTGCCGAATGAAATATTCAATATTTACTACAACGTTCCATCCTGTCATGTTTCTTCATCATAAAGATAAATTGCGTATTATATCAATCAATTAACAAACGCAACTGTATAAACATAAACTCAATTTCGCTCTGATAACTGCTGAGTAATAACAGTTCGAGTTCATGTTATAAGTACCATTGAGTACAGTGGTTTGCAGTCTGAAGCCATCTGTCATGAAGCAAATGCAACCACTTGTACTTGAGCGTGAGAAATGAGATGATTCCATCTGTCAGCATCAGCTCTTCCACAGAGGAGAGAGAATGAGAGAGAGAGAGAGAGAGAGAGAGAGAGAGAGAGAGAGGGGGGGGGGACAGGGAGAGCGGATGGACAGGGAGAGAGGACTTGGGAAACAGAGAGATGGGGGCAGGGAGAGGGGTACGGAGAGAAAGAGAGAGAGAGAGATAGAGCGAGATGAGGGACAGGGAGGGAGGGAGAGAAAGAGGGGTAGATAGAGAGAGAGAGAGAGAGGAGATTAATAGAGGTACAGGTAGAGGAGATGATTGAAGCAGTTGAATCTACATGTTCTTATGATACATCGTTGGAGACTCGGAGAGATAGAGGGGGAGGGAGTGGTCGGTCGTGAAGAGGGAGAGAGAGGGGGGACATGGGGGGGGGGGCGGGGTTACAACGAGAAAGGCAGGCGATGAAGAGGTAATGAGAGAGATTGATGCTATAAATAGAACTCTTATCAGGTGCTGGTATAATACAATGTTGGTGAGAGAAATATAGTGGGATAAGCCACAGAGAGAGACAGAGAGAGAGAGAGACAGAGAGAGACAGAGAGAGGGGTTCATGAAGAGACAGACAGGGTCAAGTAGCAGTAATTGAAGCTATACTCGTATGGTAATAGCGTTGGAGAGAGATAGAGGGGGAGAGGGAGTGGCTGTGGAGGGAGAGAGAGAGGGGGACATGGGGGGGCGGGGTTACAACGAGAAAGGCAGGCGATGAAGAGGTAATGAGAGAGAGATTGATGCTATAAATAGAACTCTTATCAGGTGCTGGTATAATACAATGTTGGTGAGATATAGAGGGGGACAAGCCAGAGAGAGAGAGAGAGAGAGGGGGGGGGGGGTCCATAAAGAGACAGACAGAGTCAGTCAAGTATTAAAGATAAAGACCAGTTATGGTCATGCGATTACATTGTGAAAGAAACGTTGTGGAATCGATCAGAAAAGGTTGATCATCTAGCATATAAGTATTGGTGTGTACTGCAAGGTTAAGAAATTTGGCCCAGTCTTTGTAAAGTTACAAGCACTGTACACAGAAAGATGTATATGGGACTACGCACACGTGCGCGACACGTGCGTTTATCTCTCACACATCAATAGATAAACTAATTTACCAAATATATCAATTAGTAGGCGGTTTCCCGGCGAAATTTGTATCATCATGTATTAGTCAAAACATACTCTTTCACATGATTGGTAATAAGAGCTTCCATTTCATTTTTTGAAATTGGGGCTTTTCCAATACTGGTCTTTACTCTTTACCTTTAACAGAGTTTGGTTTGGTAGTTGGTACAGAGTGGGTAAGTAAAGGGGTACATCCTCCAGCAATGGATGAACTAAAGGCCTACTAAATGGTCTCTACCGGATTGAAATGGTTTTTCAAGATGACTGACCGGCTTGTTTCTGGTGTTGAAATCTAGATATTAGATTGAGAGGGGTAGGGGAAATGATATGAGGAGGTTGGTATGCAAAGTCAGGAAAGGTAAAGAGAAAAACACCGATGCGACACCGTCCCTGGGTAGGGTAACTTAATGCATTCCATGGTGGTCATCATTGTTCTGACCTAGTAGGTCCACGTTCTAAATTCTGACCCTGCACTCTCTGAGTCCATACTTTTTTTCTTCATAAATTTTATTGTACGATCTAGTATTCTCTGGCAGCCCGGTAGAGGGGAAGGGGGGGGGGGCAGATGTCCAAACATTCGCAGACGGAAGAACAACTAAAATTCGTAAATTGGGTCAAACATTCCCATCGAAAGTTGTTTAGCGAGAAGCGGCGCCCCTGATAGATGTCTCCATATAAATAAAATAAATGAATGAAAATAGATGAATAACTGCAAGATACAAATTATAACAAAGAAGCATTCCGAAAGATAAATAGTAATGTAAACGTCCCGAGGGCCTGGTGTTTATTGCCCTATACTATTAGTTATACATGCACAGCTCCTATGCGAATTGAGCGATTGAGGAGATAGCCTAAATAGATGATAAAATGGCAATGTGAAACGTCCCCTGGGTCTGCTGTATATAGCCCTATACACGCTCCTACATGTATATTCGACATAAATATAGATGAATGGATGAATGAGGCATAAAATGGGAGTGTAAACGTCCCCAAGGCCAGGCCTGATGTATACATATAGGCCCCACTCTCCTTGTATTGATGCGACATGATGATGACTGATGAGCATCTAGAGCCAGCTAGAGGCACGTGACCCTTCCTCTAGTCATAAAACCATCCTTTGTCCTAACTCTACCCCCAGTTCCTTCCCTTCCTCCACTCCTAACATAATCTCATCAATTTTTATATCCACGCATCGATGACTCACCATGCCTATATACCACGTCTTGCAATATTGATATAAATTTATTCCCCTTAAAAAAAAAGAACTTTGATTCGATAAAAGTGCGCAAATTCATCAACAGTCCTAATTGGATTTGGGAGAATTTTGTAAAGGGAGGAAGGATACCGGGGCACTTCAATTTTGATGACGGGATAACAGGGGTTTACCTTGGTAATCCAGCTAGGCCCTAATTCTAATGGCTTGACTTATCTTATGGTTTGATGATCGTGTGGTTTTGGTGTTGTGTTAAGGTCTGTCAAATTTGCATTGTTTTTAGCTCGCATGCCTTGAGATGAGTGTAACGCAGCAGGGAGAGCACCCTCCTGCATGCAAGTTAGTGCTATGCGACTGGCGACAGCAGAAGCGTCATACTCTACTAAAAAATATGGATGAGTCACTATGTCTACATTTATAAATTAATCCTCTCAATCATAATCAATCATATCAATCAATTAAAAAATCGAAATAGTAGACTCGAATTTCTTAATTATTTCCCAGAAACACACACATAAACTATAAACTGAGCAGTATCTTCCGTAATACAATCAGAATAGATCAAATGGATACATACTATTATGCATCTGTACTTACCCAGGATACAGGGTTTCTAATGTCGTATGCGTGCCAGTCTACAAAATTATCTTTAGACTGGCACGCATACGACACGAGAATAAACACTGCACCTGGTTTGTGATTGAGTTAGCCTACAGTATATGGGAAGGAAGGAGGTACGGTAGGAAAATTGAAACGCACCCCAAGTTACAGCCTTTATTGATTCAATAGGAAAGTGACAAATGTCTATTAATTTGCTAAAGTTAGTCATTAATTTTGGAGGGCAAACAACGTCTTACTTCTCAATTTGAGGAGTGAGGTAGGGGAAAAATTGGTAATTGTACCAATACATTTAATAAATTAATTTCTGAATCTAAGAGTTTGTGAGGCACCTTTCAATTTATAGTGTCTGCTATCCAACATAAAAGACAGATGAACAAACATACTTTCACACCATTCACAACGATGTAGCAGACGATCAACCCGCACATCGGGTGCACTGCATGCAAACCGCAGACTGTCGCGTGCGCGTCACGCTTTGATAACGCGCGATAACGCACAGTTACATAACATGACTTATTTATGTCGCATGCCCGATGCCCTTTGCAGTATTAAATTTCTTAATGACATCGGATCGGTTTTCAATTCATTCCTGGCATAGCTGATTTCCTCCAGCTTCAATGAATCGCATCCAACAGAAGTACAACCAGATTGGGGAAACATTTGAGTGAACTGATTACGTAATGAGAGGCGCCAGGTCAGTGATAGTACACGAACGCTCATATGTATTTCATTTCCTTTTTATCTGAGAATGATAATGAAGATTGCTTTAAAGAGAAGGTTGAGTTCTGGGAAGAGGTGAAAAATAAATTGTGAGCGTTATCACTGTTATTATGCAAGTGTGGAAGAACATCATATAAAAGATGTTCCCTAAAAAGAAAGGCTCTTCAAAATAATGCCTTAAAATCCAAAATGGTTTGTAACAGCATAAAAGTCGGGACTGATTTTTACGCCACATGTTCGTTCAGTCCCATTTGCATATTTGTGTGTACAGTGCTTATAACTTTACCAATACCAAGACTGGGCCAAATTTCTTATCATTTTGATGATTCCGGAACCTTGTAATACACACCAATACTTATATGGCAGATGATCAACCTTTTCTTGTCGGTTCCACGCCGTTTCTTTCACAATGCAATCGCATGACCAGAACTCAACTTCATCTTTAAATATCAAGATCTGCCTTAAGTAGGTCCATGGTGTAACACTTTGGTTTGTCATCTAGTGCTGGTTCAGTGCAAAGGCTATGATATATAAAACAACTACACTAACATGGCTCTCAAGTCTCAAGTCTCAAAGCTAAGGAGATTCATTTTGAACGATACATGTAAAGCCTAAAATATAACTTATAACCGATCATCTACAACTTTCGACACCCTCTTTCCCTCCTGTTTGGAGGGGGACTGCCATATAAGAATATCCCCTATGCATAAAAGTACCCCTTCTCCCTTCTCCCCTCTTCATATCTCCTCTTTACTTTACCCGCTCACCATTTCCCTGTCCTACTTCGCTCCCCCCCCCCCCCTCTCTCACTCACTCCCACTCTCTCTCTCTCTCTCTCTCTCTCTCTCTCTCTTGCTCTCTTTCCCTTGTTCCCGATATTTATTTATCATTATAATCACTTCCTTCCACAACAAAAGTAAGTCAATTTCAAGATGTGTTTAACAGCAAATTCATATGTTTAAGTCTTTGAAGAATAATGAAGGAAACATGGATAGATCTTTTTCTTTTTGGTCTGATCCTAGCACTAGTCGTACTCTTCTAGCTGAAAACAATCACTAGATATAATCAAGGAGTTACTACACTAGTTGATGTAGACGGTTACATACGGGGGGGGGGGGGGAGGGGCATATTGTGGACTTGCCAATAAATCATTGTTTAAACCGTGATTTAAAAAACGCAAACAAAAACAATCATCCACCCACTCTAATTACGCCTTCGAACTTCACCTCCAATAATTATGTCCAACCCAAGCCAACAAACTGGCGTTTTGAAACACAACACAGCAATTATCATGTCACTTCACGAAGGTCGGGAAGTTGGGAAAATTGGGCAATTAACCGTTTAACCCGAGTTTCATTGGATTGAGTTCGGATAGAGTGGTGAATGGTCGACCTTGACTGTCATTCATGATAACCGGTTCAGAGCTCTGTGGTATCGTTTAGGCTGGAGGTAACAGGTTGACAAATTTCAGCACTGCTGTCTGCAGAGAACGAAATACTATATGTAGCACCCAAATAAATATTGTTTAGTATTGTCTAAGTTGGGATACGTTTGACTCGGAAGAGAATGAAAAGCATGCCTTCAGTATGCCACGAAATACATTACGTTAATTCTACCGACGTAAACAAAAAGAAGTAAACATTCCGTTCTGTAGTTGATGTGGTATTGACTATTGATAACAGTCGGGTGACTTTACTAAATAATTTCCCCACCCCAAGAAACAATAGATTTCGCAGCCTATACAACTGAACGCCGATCTACTAATTAACTCAATAGAAGGTTTAGAAACCAAGAGAAACAATAGGTTTACTAGGCCATATATAAAGGTAGTAAGGTACCCTGTTTCGTTCAATGGTAAACTCATTGACTAAGGTACTTGTGGGCACTTGATATTAATATCCCACGCCTGTAATCAATTTCCACTTGTCTTCTTGTTACACTCATTGTACGTATCAATAATTCAAAGTTATTAAACCTGAGAGATTTACACATTATTCGAAGTGCTCAGACGAGTGATATTTCCGATACCAATCACGAGCAATAAATCATAATCGATGCACGTAGTCAACGTAGGCATAGTCTGCAAGCACAAACCCTGGTCAGTCGTAAAAGTGAGTCTGCACTACAAGACTACCATAGGCCATGTACTGTAGCTGCTTAACAAAACCAGTAGGTAGCTGCGCTAGGCTTCTCTCAAGGCACAATGATTTTTTGATAAAGTGTCAAATTAGGGTCTGTGCTTGCAGACTAACGTAGGCATGCGTGATACAATAGTTAAAGAAGGGGTAAAAGAAAAAATAACACGTATACAGATGGATATCTATACTAAAAGTAACAATTAAAGAAGTTTTGAAAACATCAGAAAATAAAACGAGAGAAGAAAGGCAATCAATCATATTTTGTGGAATAAAAAAATACACAATAGACGGTACACAAGCTGGCCTCGTATAACTCCCAGGGGCTCGAAAGTAAACTCTTGTAGTATATTCACTACTCGAATCTTGAGTGGAGTAAAATGTTAACGTTCGTATATCAAATTTTGTTGCTATTTCTTCGATTTCTTCGGTAGATTCTGAGAACCATAATATTTGTCACGCAAGTTATAGGCATTTGAATGGCTTGTTTAGAGTTTTATAGACCATTGCCATTGATTGCAGTTCTCATAATCAAACGAAAATAAATTGGATTTTTTTTTTTTTTCCCTCTCACTCGGTGAAAGAAATTGTTTTCAGATTAATATGAATGGATCATTGGATCCGGAGTAGATAGTTACAAGATGTACATGTACAAAAGATTGTATTATAGCTTGTTAAATGAAAATACATTTTAAGCTCAAATCAAATCAACATGCATTAATTTCAGATTAATCATTTTATCATGATATTATTGAAATGTAATGAGACACGGGAAAGGATCAAAATATTTTTGTCCACGGATATGAGGGCAGGGAAGGTGTATTATCACATCTACAAAACTATAACCAGAGACTCAGATATGCTATTATAACCAGGGAGATAAGACAGATCCTCCTTGAAACCCATGCACGGACTCAGGACTGGAGTCTAGAGAACGATGGATTTCTCGTTTATTATCATTCGCTGGCCCTGTGCCGCCAATGTAATATAGAAAATGAAACCGGTGCTAAAATGTTCCAATTCACATGGCTTTACATAAAACCTTGTAAATGCCCAGCCTGACGGTATATCAATCATCCAATCAACGCAAATGGTGCCTTCTTTACAACTATTCCGTTGTACCATCGACAGTCATGAGCCACATCATGACTCATTTTACTCAAACACAATGGGTCCTTTTGACGAGTGCGGGCGAATATAAAAATTCAAAAGCCGGCGACCTGCTTTTGAGATTTTTACACTCGTAGGTTTTGTCCTTCGTGAATAAATGAGCTTTGATGTGTTACTGTAGTGTAAAGCTAAAGCTCATAAATTTGGCTTTTGATCAATCCGACTAGACAAGCATCCCTAGTTATGGTACGGACCTTTGATAAGTGCCCCTCCCCAATACGGTTCCCTTTTCTGCTTTTTTTCTGATATACCACTCCCCCTTCACACACACACACATTCTCTCGCTTTCTCTCCATCTCTCTCTCTCTCTCTCTCTCTCTCTCTCTCTCTCTCTCTCAATCTATCTGTCTTCGTTCTCTCTCTCTTCCTCTTACCCTCATTCACCTTACCTCTCCTTCCCCCTCCCTTTCATTATCTACTTGACAACCTCTCTCTCTCTCTCTCTCTCTCCCTCTCTCCTCTCTCTCTCTCTCTCTCTCTCTCTCTCCCCCTCCCTCTCTTCTCTCTCTCTCTCTCTCTCCCTCCCTCTCTCCTCTCTCTCTCTCTCTTTCTCTCTCCCTCCCTCTCTCCTCTCTCTCTCTCTCTCTCTCTCTCTCTCCCTCCCTCTCTCCTCTCTCTCTCTCGCTCTCTCTCTCTCTCTCTCTCTTTCTCTGCCTTTCCCTCAATCCTATATTAAACCATCATTTTTAAAGTCATTTCATTCAATGAAAACAAATCTGAACGCGATTAAAGAGAACCAGGCACAGGTGATCGTTCTCGACAATCAATCTCTTTTGTCAAGGAGTGGTGAGTGCTTCGAGAAAAGGCGAAGAAAGAAGTCGTGTTCAGTTTCCTTTCATCAACCAATCCTATCAATGGGTAACCTCCGTAGGCGTTGATTTTACGAACTCACAATGCGATGAATGTAAACACAGTCTCAAGGTGATCAGGAAATACGATAAACTTGCCAAAGAAAGTCTTAAAAAGGGAGTAAGAAACGCTTTCTTTGTTGGGTGCTTGCTATAAAATTTATGTTCTCTTGAGGTGGATGAATTCTAAACGTTTTTAAGATTCAGGAAACACAGTAATGTCAACGACCCACCATTTCACGCTAATTTGAGAAGTTTGTTTATTTCTTTATTTGTTTGATTTAATAGGCATGATCTAATACTATCATCAAAGGAAGCAAGGATTAATGAACTGTTCCCAGTCCACCTGGTCTGCCGCCTTCTCGAAGAAAGCGAATAGACTGGACAAAATATTTTATCGGCAAATGTAAGCCTTTCATTCCTTTGCGGTTGGTCACCGCGAGGCCCCACCCCCATACTCGGACATACGGAAAACATTCAAAACTGATAAACATGTTTGGTTTTTCTTGTGGCAAGAAAGTACTTCCACAAAAGCAAACAAAATCACAATGCATTATCCAATCTACATTGTTCATTTAGAAAATATCATTTACACATATCATTTGCGACATTCGATATAAGTGATACATGTTCTTTCATTGTTTCCTTATTGCAGGGGATATTAATAACAACTATGAAGTAACATTATAGTTACTACTATTTAGATAGTATATAGTTTTGCTTCTGGTGCAAATGAATTTGTTTGTTATCACAGATGTCACATGACATGTAGTAAAAGCTTCTCAGTTTCTATCTTATTTTTCCTGTGAATTTCCCCTTCAGTGTCTCTTTACAATCATTAAGTAAAATAATGTCAAGGAATAGAAAGGTTCTTTTCGAGGAATGTTTTCACAAGGGTTATTTGGTCATTACTTTCCCACGTTATTGGATGTGAAATTTGATATGGGTAGAATTAATTGAACAATTGATGATAATCGTAATATGACCATGTATTGATGTATTCTAAACTTCCCTGTTTGTACGTCTTCCTGATTAGCCTAACAATCAACCAGCTGTTTGAGACAAACAAAAATGAAATATGTCATCAGATTGTCACATAGAAAGATGTCGTAGTCGAGTGGTTTAAGCACTTGACTTGAAATGCAAAGGTCGTGGATTCGATACCCGACACGGCATTAATGTCCTTTGGCAAGACGTTGCAACACATTTACCAGTCCATACCCAGTAACAAATGGGGACCTGGTACGATGATGAAAGCATTTGTGTAAGTAATTGCCATGCCCTCACGGTTATCATATGGTAGGAATGATCCCCAGGGAGTAGAGATGGTGCACAATGCACATACTGTATTCCATTGTGCGTGAATGAATCTAATGACCAGGGTAATAATATCTGTAAAGCGCTTAGAGACGTTATTTCGTATTAAACGTTATATAAATCCAAAATTCCAGATTATCATTATAATGATGTAATAATTCGTGAGTTGTCTGACTTTATTGACTGCATAGTGCATAATTAAAGAAGGTGGTCGTGAGGAGGGAGTAATTGTGAGTAAAAACATGTAAAGTATGAATACGAACTACAAAGTCATGTAGATGTACAAGGAGTGTATTCTTCATCAAGGGCTGCCACAGGATCAGGATGAAGACTCTGGAGTCTGGGGTATCTGTGAAAATATTGTGAGAAAGGGTGTGTCCTTCATTCGAGGTCGGTCGGTCACTCAAAACAAGTTCAACGTCACTGGCGGGTCAACACCCGATGTCAACAAGAACCAAGAACAAGTGCAGAAGAACCGTCTACAAGTACAAGTATGGAGAACTGAATTGTGGCATATAAATATAGTCCAGCAAATCTACAGAATACAACACAACTCTAACAGTCATAATAGGGATAGCACCCCCTCCCCCTTCAAAGAAGGGTTTCGAAGAAGGAAAAAATGACAAATATACCACACAAGACAGATCAAACTCAAAAACGTCATGAAAGTGACGAAAGCCTCCACGTGGTTTTGGCTAACAAGTGTTGTTCTGGGTACATTTCATTTTGATAATCTAGTTATTCCAGTACTGATATTATTCTTCCCTTTATTGAATAACTAGGTTACTGACTGGGTCAAAATAACAAGTACATCATTCTATTGCATTAACCATGTTAACCCCCTCCCCCTTTTACCTCCCCCCCCCCCCTTCCCCCTCTCTCTTTCTCTCTCTCCCTCTCTTTCTCTCTCTCTCTCTCTCTCTCTCTCTCTCTCTTTCTCTCTCTCTCTCTCTCTCTCTCTCTCTTCTCATGGTCCTATTCCATTCTACGCATGAAGCCTAAGCCTAAGGCCAGGAACAATTCAAATTGAATTTATATCATATTCATATCCCCCGTCGACAATGTTTTCCTCCAAATTAGATCTTTGTAGTGATGATTTATATTGTCTGTGACAGACAATCGGTAGCAGGTTAATCCTTCTCCTAACCTCATGAAATATTAAAGGTAAAGTTAACTTTAGGTCATGCAAATACGATTATTTGTTTGGAAGAAAAACAAATTGTCTCGGGGCAATTGGGAAAGGTTGATTATGAAAAGGTAAATTGCAAACTGAGGTTTCGGAATCGTCACATTGACACAAAATGGACTCAATCTTGATGAAAAGCATAAGCACTATACATACACATGGGTATCTGGGACTACACACACGCGACTGTTTGATTTGGCGTTTGGCCAAAACACTAAACTATTTCTTTAATGTCATATCTTCAATACGAGGCCATCTATGATCTAAAGAGCAATCCTTTTTCAGAGGACACTGCTATTATAACTTTCTTCCAAACGTGACATGACAAGAATCGGAATGAAAAAGCTCACAATTTTCGTTTTTCACCTTTACCAAACCTTTATCAAAACTCAATTTTCTCTTTAAATACCAGCATGATGCGATGGGTATATCTCCAAACCATGGAATCCACCGCAACCAAACGGTCGTGGTTTGGGTTTTGCTTTTGTTCGGCAGTTGTACTTTAAAATATACTGTGATTTGTACGAAAATCAAAATCTGTGTACAGCAGCCTCACAAACAATTAACCAGTTTCAATTCTTGTAATGTAATTACCTTCTACACCTTGCTCACAAACAGATTAATAAGTTTGTTGGTTTTGAAGGAATGTGACTGTCCTTTTATGTTTTAATGATCGAAGAGATATTCAATGGAACTAAGTTTCCGGACAGAGTTCATTAGCATTTGGTTTCAAAAGTCTACATGCAGCCTTGCTTGTAGAAGAATAGTTTAGAAACCGATTAAACATATCACCGTTAGATTGCTGCGGTTTGGAAGGATAATCAATTCAAGCAGGTTCTTTTTTAATGTGAAAAAACATATTGCTGAATAGTGGACTTATGTAGGGTTCATTGCACTGTGAAATGTACTCAAAATGTTTAACTGTTGAATAGTGGAATATTTAGTCCGAGTGGCCTGTGGAGAAGGTCGCAACAACAACGACAACTACAACAACAACAACACATAATCCATTGTTTTATAACGTCCTGATTGTACCACTTGCATAGCATACAGAAACAATATAACAGAGCCACTCCTACTACCCATCCTCTCCAACTATAAGCTCAAGAAAGATAACCAACAGTCCTTTTCAGGACTACCAACATCCCCTTTTCAGGACTACACACACACTCTCTAGAAGGACAGATTATCAACAGTCCTTCTCAGGACTCCACAATCCTCTCCCCCATCTCTCACATGTGCAACCGTAAGCCACTGTATAGAAACAATAATACTGCATCATTTCAAAATATCACAACTGTTCATACGAGAGTAAAAAAAAAAACAGTTCGTGCAAATTGCAAAAGTCAAGTGGTCTTCCGACAGTGGAACCTTGCAGAAAAAGCTGTCGCAGAAACATAGGTCGCACACCCATGCAGGGCCAAGCCTGGTAAGTCTCTGGTTCTTGTAAACGAATCTCCTTTGTCCTTTGCTAGACTATGCAGAAATATTGTCAGGAGTAATGTGAAAAAGTATTTGGTCTGACAGACAGGCGTCCATGGCAGTGCGATACAAACACAACCAAGTCAGTGTTCCAAGACCGAGCCCAGTGATCGTATGACCACGGAGATACTCTACAGAGTGAGTGATATTATCTGATCATTACCAGAATCAAACATCTGATACTCGAATACTACTAGTTATACGAAGAATACGAGAAGATGTACTTGTATTATAATGTTTTAAAACAAAAAACGATTGAAGTCTGGACCTGCAGATGGAGAAAGATCGATTCGACCTTTTTCCAAGAGGATTTGAAGAAAACGCCGTTTTGCAGAAACAAAATAAAATTATTTCAGGGCAAAGTCCACTCCAAAATTAATTTCCTTTTAATAGATGCAGACAAACAAGAGAAACAGAGCAAAACAAATTGGAGTAAATCAGTAAAATCGGATAACTCGTGAGGAAGTTATTAATTTTGGGTAAAATATGAAACAATGGAAATCATTACACAAATTGCCAATTAGTTTGTGACGTCATTGCCTCACTATTTTATCAATTTTTGTTTAAATTGTTATCCCATTGATTTCCCCATGCCTTTGCTCAGGTTATATGATATTGCGTGCATTACATTTCACAAAATCTTTTATGAACTTTGAAGAATTGATACTATTTTCTGAATATACTAGATTAGTCACTAAAATTGTTGTATCGCCTATTCAATGACATGCTTTTGAATTCTATGATCATTGTATCAGAAATAAAGTAATGACATGTCTCTGGTTTTACAATGGATTATGAATACACGTTGAGAAGGGCAAGTCCGGAAAGGGGTGCACGGATACCCCCTCCCTAGATGAACAACGGTGTTTATTCGGTTTTGTACAGTTGTTGCGATAAGGGAATTAATGACCTAATCCCATTTCCGTTTGATATAAACAAGTTTAGATTGTCTACGCCCTGGTATTCATCAGATTGATTCTCACCCTCTCTCTCTCTCTCTATCTTTCTCTCCATCCCTCCCTCCCTCCCTCTTTCTTTTTCTTCCCCTTTGTCTTCTTCCTTGTTACCTCTCAAGTCATGACCCGAATTCCAATAACATATTGTTTGCCTTTCTATACTTTTAAGTACAAATCACACAACGTCATATGCATACATAGATAGAAAAGCGGAGTGAATTTTGCAATCATTCTTTCCTACAGTCTACCTATTTCTTATATTAAACCAATTTGAAGGTTTATACGTTCAAATATAACAATAACTCTGTCTGCAGATGAAAACAATGGATTTCCACGAGGCGTAGAGTCGAATCCAACATTGTTACATCTCATATACGACTGCAGACTGACCGCGGTGTATTTTCAGTTGTATTTTCGGCTGCAAAAATCAACAGGATACATCAATGGCCATGGAAGGTCCATAATACAACAGCAGGAGACGGAAAAAACGAATCGGTTAACAATGGGCATGTGACCACAGACATACGCTCCTATTCTCATTAAGTCAGGTGTAATAATATGTGGGAAAGAAACTTTCATTTGGCCAGGAGTTGATGGTTTGCAATCAAATCGACGGGGACATAATTATCTTACGCTTCAGCGATATTTGTTTCTTTTCATTCCTCTCACCGAATCGATCCCAGAAAGATGGTGAGAGGAATATTAATAAGATCGTGCAAAACATCATGCACAAGGTTTCCGCCAAAATATTCTTGTATAGAGTATTATACATTTAAATTTACATGATGAAATAACGTCTCTGACTAGAGTTATGCGCTTCAAAAAGAGATTTGGAAATTATTACCCTAGCCGTTAACAGCGCACATTGCATTTCAATGAATAATCCTACTATACCAGATACCCATTTACCTCACCTGCACCTGGGTTGAGTGTGGCAAATGCAGATCAATGTCTTGCCAAAGGACGCTATTTGTGAAATTGTGTACGTTGTCAGATGAGAAGGAAATATTCCTCTCCTTCTGGCAGAGGAACCGGGTATTTAAACTTTTCTTCCTCTGAAATATCTCTGTAATTGTAACAGCCCTTTCGAGCTGTCCTGAAGTCTGTAGACTGTAGAGTACACAGATAAGTAAATAGTAGTTGGATTCGGTACACCTACTAAGAATAAAGATACAAATTAAAGTAAACTAATATCCTGCAAATAAAAGTAACTAACCTGTTAACATGGGGGACTGATGTATCATTGACAGAGGATGAGAGCTCGTTGTCATTACTACTCGGGCATGACACCGACGTCGAGAGCATCGACCTGAGATGATGTCGAACATGAAGAAAGATCTTGATATAGCAGACGACGATGATGACGAGCGGGATGGGATAGATCCCCAGAGCCTGGAGGATATCGTAGTAGTTGGAATACTCATGTTTGGACTGTTGACTGCAGGTGCTGTATTTCGCGTTGTAGCCCAGTTGGCCCAGGCCGACGAACCCAGGGATGACGCAGAGAACGAAGGGTATGATCCAGGTTAGAGAGATCCAGATGGCCAGGTTACGGATCTTGAAGATGGCTTGGTAGCTTTGAAGACGTTTGGTGATGAGGATGCAACGATTCAAGGCGATTGATGCTAGAGTGTAAGTGCTACATCCAACACAGGTGAATAGGATTCCTGCAGCAGCGCTACAAACCCATTCATGGAGTGGCCAGCCATCTCTACTTAGCAACGCCACAGCATTCCATGGTAGAATTAACGAGGTGAGGAGATCAGCGACAGCAAGATTCACGACGAAAACGTTCGTGATCGTTCGTAGTTTTTTCGAGAATACGACGGCGAGAATGACCAGCGAGTTACCCGCGGTACCGAGGACGCAGGCGATGATGAACATCGTCGCCACGATGGCCCGTTGGGTGTAGTTGGTGAATCGAAACAATTCGCCCGAATCCCCCGTACTGGCGGGCGGGGAAACCATCGCTGACCCGCTCGATGTACTTAGCAGACTAGCCGGTGGAGCCGTATAATTTTCCATGTTAGGTAAATCAAATCCCTCTGTTAGAAACAAAAGCTGCATCAGAATTAGACGAATTCAAATAATGTTCATATCCTTTTTAATATAATCCAAGAGAAATATCCCGATCACTGGGGTTCTACTAATGTACAGGATAAACTGCGAATGAAATCCTGATAATGGTCTCAATGGGTCCATGTGGAGGGTTCAGATGGTAATGACATGTTTCAGACTTCGGTGGCATGAAACAAAACTTTGCCAGACAGACAGTTGACAAACGACAGTCAATGTGCAGACCATTAAAGTTTCTTTACTGTTCACCCCTGTCCTTGACCTGTGAGCAAACGCATCGCTCCTCCTCGATGATCACCAGCTAGCTAGCTCTCACACTCACAGCAGACGACACACTGAATGACCAAAAAGCCTCGGGGCGGGAGAGAAAGAAGACTGGTAATCCTTTCTTGAACCAGGTTACGTCATATCTGACAAGCATTTAGCTTCTTCACTGGTGAGTGAGTGGATAACAACACCTTTCACGCATTGACTGCCGACTTCCGAAGTAAATTATCTTGCACCCATTTATATTGCGAAGTGAAAGGTGAAATATCTATCTGCCTAAAAAAATCCGTCGCGAGAGCGCTTTTTTATGTTTCCACAAATATGAACGGTTTCAGCAAAAAGTCCACTTGACAGAATCGAGTCTGGTTACGATTGATGATGATGACACCATTACGAAACTATTCCACATGTGTCCGATTACAAGGCTGGTATTTCGGTTCCTTTCACTTGTAAACCAAGCTCGTTCCACTGCCGAAGTTCACTCGGTATAATAGTTCCGATAAACATGAAAGACGGAGAACTATCCAGAGAAAAAGGATCCCTCGAGAGAGAAACTGGAGTAAATTGTCTATCGCTCAGTTCCGAAGAGGGAACATTCATCACTCAACGTGTAAGCGTATGAACTGAAGGCCGTCTGGTATAAACTCCCCACCACTCACACTGCTGTGCGTCCACGCTCCATCCAAACCCCAATCACCTATACACAAACAAAGAAGCTCAGCGCTTATGTGACGTCACAATTGCAGTCAGCGAATCGCGTGATAGGAAGGGGGACTTACCCCCAATTTAACGAGGCTGAGAGTTAACAGATAAATGTTGACACTACAGTGCAAATAAATCACATATTTTAAGCCCAAAGATCGGCCCATGCCTGTGTTTGAGCGTTAACGGTTGTGTAGCCTGCCGTGAGATGATTTATACCAAGGAGTTGTCTTGTTTATACAGGCTTAAAACCGTAAAATTAACAGTAAACTACATAGAACGCAAATAAATTGTGATGCTGCCTCACGTTGTAATATTGCAATGTCCATAGATGCTTTCGATGAGAACAATTCTGGAAAATCTTACAATTTCATGGTTTTCTTTGAAATGTGTATTTCATATGAACGATGTAAAAGAGAGGGAAAAACGTCTTTCTCATACACGACCTATCCCTATACATGACGTTTTCCTGTCTCATCCATGTGTTTGATCAGCAATGAATTAGTTCAGTAAACTTAGGAAGGGGTGCAACTTTGCACCTCAACGACAGGTGCAATGTAAATTTATGCACCTCAAAGGTGTGACTCCTTAACGATTACGCTTAAAAACACACATGTGCAACTCACGAGAATGAAAGTCCATTTGCACAGGAGAATAATGAAAGCAATTTTCTTATTAAGATATCGTAAACATTCCAAGTGCATGAGTGATTATATTATTGTCTTCTAAGTTCATACATTCCAAACTCGCAGATGTTTAAAATCACATTTATACCAGATCATTGTTATTAATGGACTGCAAATACCCTATCCAGTGGGCGTTTGTGGGAATTTGAACAACCCCTAAACACTAGCTTTACACAAACCCCATTTCTTCTGTGTGAGAAAAACCAGAAAACCGCAAGAGTATACAACCTGTCATTTTGTATTGTTAACTACTCAGGCGAAAATACCAAATTGCATATTTCTAAAGAGATGTCGTTTTCTTTATTTGGCATGGTACAGAGCAAATAAAAAAAACTGAAATGCAGGTAAGATTTACGGCCTTTCGGTCAGGGCTGGCGGATAATTCATTGAAAATATATTTAACCTCTGAAGAAAGCCAAATTCTTTTACTTTGTGGTCATTCATTATACAAATCAAAATTCATCCTCGCCCGATTTGATGCATCCATCTATGCGAAATTAAAGTCTATCAATGCTATAATGCTATATTTTTTTGAAAGTATGGTGGCTTCATCTTGCACAAATTGTGCGTACACTTCGTACAAGTTTTATTGTTGATTGATGTTGGTCTTTTTAACCTAATAATTATTAACCAATGTGAGAAAATGGTGGAGTGCTATTTGCGTTTGAAGTGAAGGCCAATTCCATAGATCAACTTTTTTAGTATTCGTTGTCATGTCAACATTTTACGAGAAGATTGAGTTCTGGTGAGAGGTGAAAAATAATTTGTGAGCGTTATCATTGTTATTATGCAAGTGTGGGAGAACATCAGAGAAAAATGATCAACATTTTCTGATCGAATCCACACCGTTTATTTCACGATGCAATCGCATGACCAGAACTCAACTTTATCTTTAAAGAGGTAATACATCATGTACATGTATGCCTGAATAGTCCTGGATATTTATACCTAAAAAGAACTTTTATCTCACTTCCCCCCATGAGGACTGATCTCAGAAAAAATGTTGAGTAAAAAGTTGTGTTTGACCAACATTTGGGCAGTTAAAATGCCCAACTTGAGCGCTTTTGTTTTGCTCAGTTTGTAGTGAAATAATGTGATCATCAATTTTGGGCAAAACTTTATCCAAATTAGGCATGAAATCCCTAACGTTGGTTTAATAAACATATAAATCATCTAATGCTAATACAACGGAGGGTTTGCAAAATTATTTTAGGCTCTAATTTTATGTCATATTCACATGCATGTCAAGTATGCAATTTAAGTACACTTGAGGAAAGAAGGCTAGTACTGTGTATAAAATTTGCAAAATCTTTAGCAATTCAACCAGCATGCCAGAACTGGCTACCTTCAAAAAAAGAAATTAGAATATCATTACGTCAGACTCCTACATATCATAATTTCAAATGCAAAACCAATCGCTTCAAAAACAGCCCTTTACCATATTTGATCAATATAATTAACCATAATTAAATGCTTTTTTAACTAAATGTTAAATTTCAAACACAGTACTAGTCTTCACCCCAGTCGTCTTTAGTCTTAAAATCAAATGTATTCATGCTAAACGAGAGTATAAAACTTTCTTTTGTTTTTCTTAAAGTGTAATGTTATATTGAATGTATTTTTAACAATCTTTTTAAATTGTAAATATTTAAATATGCAACCTGTCACTTTGTTATGTCAACATGTAAACATGAATAATCCAGCTTCTGCTGCTTTTCATGTAAAATGACAATTATCATGCATGTATATTGAAATTACATAATAAACCATTATTGAATTGAATTGAATTGAAATGCTGGGAATATTTTAACCCATTATTTCTCACAGTGATGAGACAAAAAAGGATCGCTTGTGTTATAATGTTGGCAAATGTTGGGGATTTTTCAATGCGCAGAAATCTCGGAGATAACGGTTCTTTCTTCCTGTTATGAAGTGTATACACAAACAAACATTCCGCTTCCTCCCTCTCATATCTCGATTAACCATGTGTATTTCGTTTAAGAACACTCAATTTCATGCATTTTCACTCTTTCAAAATCAAAAGATTGTTTGTAGATGGAGTTCACATTAATCGCAGTATTCAACCTTCAACCGAGATTGTATTACCATTATGACAAAGAAAAAATAAAGCAAACAGAAAAATGAGCAATTGTACCTCTGGAATGCCAGGGATAGAAAAGGTTCACTTCTAACTATTGCATAGAGCCTCATAAGTCCGCTTTCAATAGTTTTGTAACAACAGAAAATAATTATTGAATGGAGGTTATAAGTGAGTTATTACAGTATTTTGAAAAATAAAATTCCTCGATTTTAAAATATGGTTTGCTTTGGACGTGTGCATAGTGGTTCACTATTGATGTTATTCATTTTGATGCAATTCTATAATTTTGTCTACAACGATTGTCGCTCATCGTCCTTATGGTTTCCTGGATAATTGAATTTATCGAATATCTGAAATATACGGGTATCATGGTGATTTCACCCTGTGGTAAAAACTTGTTATCCCTTTAAGCTGGAGTGAGTCCAGTATTTCACAAAAGGGGGCAACAATTGCCAAAAAATTCACGGGGTTATCCTGTAGTGTACTTCAGCTATGCCAATGTGGGGGAAGGGCCCGTTGTGCCCCCCCCCCCACCCCCTTTCATCGGCCACCGCCTTTAAGAGTAAGGTATATTTATATCAAGAAGACAAGTCTTATGTGATGGTTCATTTGCTTACAACCACATGCCAACATTCCGCAGTGAAATAAAGCATTTTTACATACAATAGAGGTCTAAGATGATAATCTTCATAAGTATGTACCTTGCAATAGATTATCCCCATACTGAACAGTTTATCCAATAAGATCTACTCCTACCAGTAATAATGCTCTAAGATGTAATCGACTTGCATAGAAGGTTGGGTTCTGAAATATTTCTGTTTTTTTTCCAATTGATTCCTTTTTATGTCACTTTAGAAAAATATCATAGAAAATATGTCCCCTTCAAATACCCCTATCATATATTGGTGATATTCTAAGTAAATTAATAATATTTAGTTTGTTTACACATGGTATCCTCATCAGCCGCAATACTGTTCTTCCCTTAGCGATTGCCATGTCTCCTGTTTTCACCTGGGAAAGAGTGGCAAACGTAGATTAATGTCTTGCCAAAGGACGTTAGTGTCTGGCTGAGATTCGAACCCTCAACTCTTGGTTTGAAAGTCAAGTGAATGAACCACAATACCGCATCATCTCCACATGAAAAGTATGAAAAGAATTAGCTGCAGTGTTTTGACTAAATGGTCATCTCATATCAGTTCTGAGTGCATTCCATGTACTGCTCATCAAGATTGAGTCAAATGTCTTATCTATTTGCTGATTCAGACACTTCTCAGTATACATCGATTCTCTATTGTTTCCAGTTCGTATTTTTCACAATATTCTTGGGTGACTAGAAAGAAGTCAGCTTTATCTCTAAACAACAACCTCTACTCCGACCTTTCGTACGGATTATACTCCTATTCACACACACCCATGTAAATTGATTTAGAACCCTACCATCTTCACCGGGCTATATGCATGAATCACCACATTTCTACATTTCATTTGATCATTTGTTCCCCTGATGTTTTGCCTTGGGTCTTTGTAAGACTTGTCTTGATCCGATAATACATAACAACCCGTCTAGACTGATTGGGGCTCAACACGAGATGATTATATTTTCTGTTATAGTAACAGTCATCTTATTTGTAGGCGATGATGATGATAATGAAATATATTAACAAATTGTATCATCATTTATTTAGCGCCGCCTACTTGGCCTATTTTAAGGAATCACTTCCAATAGGAAAATGTGTATTGTTGTTTTGTTTTCTCAAATGTTTTACATTCATATCTGTGTTTTGAGCCCCATTTAAGAAGAGTTTGAGCTGATCACAGCACAGGGGGTTCCAGAAGGGATTCCACTTATATTGTATTTTTGTAGACAAGCAGCCACCTACAAGCTCTCAGATGTACACAAATTTTGTTTTATCGTTGCAAAAAAAGCGGTGAAATGCAGACCAAATTTGTTTGTTTCATTATTTTGTATGCACTAACATTCATACATTCTTCTAAATTGATTCGCTGTTCTCCATCACGTCCATAGAGCATAAAAGTTTCAAAATATTCTGAAGAAGTTTCTTTTGTTTGTTACGAATGAATGTACATGTTTGTACTAGTTTAATCGTATAGTATTTATTTTCAATTCAATTCATTGTTAAGTCATCTCAATGAGAGTGAATTACGTCAATCAATCACGATAATAGCGTACTTGGCCACACCCCCAAGCGTCTTTGGACCCTGTTATACCCATCCCTGTGAGTGGAGCCCCCCTGTGTTCAGCTCAAACTCTTCTCAAAACACAGATATGAATGCAAAGCATTTGAGAAAACAACACAAAAACTGACAACAACATGAAATCGAAGCCGACGGGAATCCAAACCGTGGGAGCCGATCACCGTTGCCTAGGTAACGCATCAACTGGAGCGTCGTCTGCACTTTTCTTTTCATATCTTCAAGTGGGGCATCACCTTTAGACCTGGTGAAGAAAAGTGATTTTCTCTGCAGGTGAAATGTTGACAAAAATACTTGGGAGGGATGATAATCGGGGTTTACGCGCGGTCTAAATGCTGTGCTGAAGTCCTTGAAAGTGTTGCCCTTTGTTAAAAACTTCTCAAGAAGTTACATCGAAAAGCCGCATTAGCACCAGATTAAACAGCTCCATTTAAAGATTTTGATTAGAGAGGATTTATTCTTAAATCCTTTCCTTTCTTTTCTTATTCAACACCGTTATATTTAACGGAACTGTCTCGTTTTTGCAAGCCCTTCGCACACATATCTTTCGTTTCGTGTTAAGAGAATGTGGGTGACCTCAACCACAATTCTAGTATTGGAGTTTCTTCTATTCTACGTGATGCACTTCATTTCGTTTTTTTTTCTCTCGTTTATTTCCATTTCCAACAAAATAAATAAAGTACATGGGATTGCATTGTACATAGTAAAACAATGAAACTTAACAATATATTTGTAATTGGTCCACAGTGTACAACAGGCATATAAAACAGGTTGGTCATGGAGGGGACTGCTGAAAAGCTGGGCTTGTAGATTGCAGCCCCTATAACTTACAGTTGCAAAAATAGTATATCAATAATAAAGGAACGCACAAATACATAAACCAAATAGACATAACATAGAAGGAGTGAAAGGGACAGGGAAAGAAGGGAGACAAGGAATGAGGGAGGGCAGGGCTCTTTACCTATAACACACAACAAAACACGGGCCGACTGGATGGCCAAAACACACTCGACTAAAAAGTGCTGAAGACGGTAGTTGGAATACAACACTAGGCAAATATCGACTAGAAATCTTTAACTATTTCCTCCTGTATAACCTGTAACTCCAGTCAAAATGTACTATTGTGGTTTTCAAGTAATATGGTGGCTTTTCTTGAGAGGTTGTAGGCGGATATAGGCCTATCAAGGTTACGGTCATCTTGATAGTTGTTATTCTTGCGGCATCACCCATGTTATAGTGTTATTGCATGTTACCCATCATCAAGGCCATTGGTTACCGTAGTTGAAACACGAAGCTTGCCATTAATGATGTCCTTGAAGATATACATTAGTGTGATGTGAATGTTTATTCAATCTTTTTCTTCTTCTTTTTTTTTGTCGAGTGTTTTGTATAAATGTTTAATGCTGTTTTTTGTAAATGGTTCAACAGATTGCACGTGTCTTGAATGTAGTAAACCGACACGATAAAATACAATACAATCTAAATACCTTCATAATAATACATAATATTAATATATATATTAATGTATACAGTAAATAGCTTTGTTTAGCTTTTTGAGAATATTACTGAAAATTCAATATAATCTTTTCTTTTCTTTTTTTGTAAGGGGGGTGCGGGCGGGTGAGAATTCAACATTTTCATGATAATCATATCCACAATAATAAAGCTAGGTTTATGGAGTCTCTCTCCTCTCTCTCCCTCTCTCTCTCTCTCTCTCTCTCTGTCCCCCTCTCCCTTTCTCATTCTGAGAAGTATTAACGTTCGTTGATCATCTCTAAGAGTGCGCCAAAATCGCCGATTTCTTTTTTATTTCTCTTTTTGGGGCGGGCGGGGAGCGGGGGAGGGGTGACGGACTACGCCAGTATGTATCTCCTATGTTTGATGTGAGTAGCATGAATCATCTATTCCATAATATAAACACACTGACTGTCTCCCGCCTTCCGTTAATCAGACCATGTTTTGGTTGACTTCTTTGTTGTTCATTAGGTCCATCATCGAGCGTCCCGTCCGGGGTTTTAAGAGGGGTCTATTTCTGTTCCTCTGTTGACTGATGAGACCCCTCTCTCTCGCTACCAGAATCTCAAAGATTAAAGGGGTAGTTGAGTTCTGTTTTCAGACCACAAATGCCTTCAGAGTGCATTGTTATTGGTCAATATTGCTATGAAGGTTAATTTAGACCCCAAAATGTGTAACATTTAGCCAATACGATCATACCAATTCAGCTCCACTTTCAAAAATATACGGTGACTGTTAACTAATTATTTAATTAAAAATAACAATACATGGGCCGGCTGGTCGTGCGTAATTATAACCAACACGAAAATGCTAACAAAAAAGCCAACATCGTCATTGGCTGAAATACGACGTAAAAGGTGCTATTTCGTTTTTTCCAACGGCTTTTTTCAAATTATCTAATATTTGTGGTGGTACACAAGTATTAGAAATCGTTATATTTATGGATATTTCAGCCGTCTCTGAACCGATTTTGATCAAACAAAGATGATTTTGTCATTTAAATTGTATGTTTTTTCAAATTTGACACTCAGTTTTTAATTATCTCACAAAATAATTATTGTGTGTAGCGCCCTCTGCAACAGAACTCAACTATCCCTTTAAGTTGAGTATCGGTCAGACAAAACGGTCTTGATGTTACTACGCACTTTTGATTATGTTGCATGAACCATAATCATGAGTAGTACATTTGTATTTTGAGCTTATGATTAATCAGAATGACAGTAATGATAATAACAGTCAACGGGAAATTCACACTGCACATATAGGTACAGGTGTGTCGGATCAAAATGTTGATTAAAAGTTTAATAAGTTATTTTCTAGCTATTTTTTGTATTAAAACTTTTTATTTTCAAAAAAATCCACTTCTTCTGACATTTCTGAAATGATATTCTTCGGTTGACGAACATAATGGAAAATTTCACAAATTATTTTCGCTTCGACCAGAACTCCATTTTCTCTTTAAAAGTGGTTCATTTCTGTTCCCCTGG
Organism: Strongylocentrotus purpuratus; assembly: GCF_000002235.5. Lineage (NCBI taxonomy): Eukaryota > Metazoa > Echinodermata > Echinoidea > Camarodonta > Strongylocentrotidae > Strongylocentrotus > Strongylocentrotus purpuratus. Next base: position 31,018,880 of record NW_022145604.1, on the reverse strand, counting down.
TGAGTGATGATGACTTGGTAGCGGAGGAAGATGGGAGGACGATGTTTTCACACTGGTTAGTCACGGTTTGACCAGGGATGTCATCACGTGACATGGGTCAGTGGATGACTGAGATTGGGGGCTCCTCCTTTCCTCGTTGCCATGGTAGCATGTTACTAGGTACATACATGTACTCTCTTGAGATTGTTTGCTTTGAATCATGATGGAGAGGTGAGAATAGATTGCATCGCAAGGAGACATTAGTTCCGTCATGTTTGTAGTAAAATAATGACATTTTCCTCTCACCTCTTAAAATGTTCTCATCTCCTTTTATCTTCTCTCTCTCTCTCTCTCTCTCTCTCTCTCTCTCTCTATATATATATATATATATATATATATATATATATATATATATATATATCTCCCTCCTCCTGACTCTCTCTCTCTCTCTCTCTCTCTCTCTCTCTCTCTATATATATATATATCCCTCCTCCTGACTCTCTCTCTCTCTCTCTCTCTCTCTCTCTCTCTCCCTTTTTTCTCTACCCTCTTCTCTCTTGACCACTAGACCTCTCTTCCTGTTCTCTCGGTGCCACCCTCTTTATATCTTTATTTTCTTCTTTTTCATTTCATGTTAACTGTTATTGGCCAGGCCTGAAATAAACATTACTTTGAATTGACTCGTTCTATTTGCCATCGCTCTGGTCATGATGGTTTAGTAATATCATCAACAGCCCACCCCCACCCCCCCCCCCCAAAAAAAAAATGCTAATAGTTCATAATCATTTAAGTTATGGATTTTCTGCAAACTCTGTTTAAAATAATAAAAAATAAGTAGAACGACCATAATACAAGTAAGGCATTACGACAATTTATTTCTCTTTTTGTGTTTTTTTAATAGCGAATCATTGTTGAATTGATTAGAATGCTAAGAGAATTGTTAGGGATATTTATTTTAAATATATATATGTTCATGAGATATACCTGTATAATATATTCAATGTGTTTTGTATTTTGTTTATGAATAATCTTATTTCAGCAAGCTTAATTAACTGTTTATTCATTTTTTTATTTTTTTTGTCATTTGGGGGGGGGGCGCTTATTGGTGGTGGTGGTGGTAGTTATTTTACCTGACTGCTAAAAAAGCATAAATGCTTGTAAGTAAGCAACCAGAGGGTCGACGACTTTAAGTCCTCTCCGAGGTACCTGGTAATGAGGATTAATTGACTATCTTGTTTATCTGAATATTTTACTTGCGTTTGGTTCATGATTTATTATTGTTTGTCACATTGCTATTCACCATTCACTATTCACGCTGTACGGTTAATGTAGTGTAGATTTTATCTGCAACCACACAAATGGTTTTACGATTGCCTTCCGAAGAAACAGATTTTAAAAGCGGAAAGGGCATATTTTCGGGTATTGACCTTTTTCTCGCTATCTAATTAAGAAGTTACCTTCGATTTCAAAGGTTAACTTGTGTTTAGGTCCAGCTGAATTCTTTCACCGAAGCTTATTTTAAGAGCTGATCTCAAGCGATATGAATTTTAGGGATACCTGAACACCCCCTCCAGGAAGTACGTTTAATTATGCGAGAGACTGTCTCGATCAAAGATTTGACCCTAAATTAGCATATCCTTGCTTCAACAAAAATATAGATGGTGCTGGTTTTGAGAATCGGCAAAAAACGAACTTCTAAGGATATGCAAATAAAAACATTTGAAAGACAGATTTTTTACAATTCTATTCGCAAAAGGGCTACAATATTAACATCAGAAAATGTCAGAGTGTCCAGAGTATAAGAATTAGGTTGAATTGAATTGAGTACTTGGTTTCATTTCGTTTAGGAACAAAATGCTATTATTCTTAAAAGCAACAGCAACGGACATGTATGAGCACATTTATAAAACATTCGTTAACTTGACTAACTGAAGTTCATTTATCAGCAGAACTCGCCGGTTTAGTGATGGATATAATGTATAATAGAACTTGGGAACTGCTCGGAGATAATAAGCATAATCGTTAATCACATTATAATAAATAATAATAATAAAAACGTTACTTACAGCGCTTACCACCGAAGTCTCTAAGCGCTAAGAAAAAAGTATACTCTCGCCCGATGAGGGACTTGAACCCGCGACCCTCTGATTAAAAGTCAGATGCTCTACCGACTGAGCTAACCGGGCTTTATATAACCGCTGTTGCTATTGTTGTTGTTGATGCTGCTTGTGTTGCTGTTAATTTGTTGGTTTTGCTTATGTTAATGTTCAGATTTATCTGCGATTACTAGCCAATGCATTTTATAATGTTTGTCAGTCACCAGTGAGAGGAGATTCCAACATCGTTTTCAAATGAATAGCCGTTGGTAAACTGTCCCTTCCCCTCTTACCACACTTGTAATCATTACCCCCACCAACACCCCCTCCCCTCCTCCTCTTCTTCCTAATTTTAAAATCCTCATATCGGCCTTTAGTCGGATTATTGTTATTACCGTTGATGATTTTTGATTCGTTGTTAATTTTGATTTAATAGCGCTAGTCCCTCCCCCCCCCCCCCCCCTCGCCGTTTCCCTCCACCTGTCCCTCCCTCCCTCCCTCCCTACCCCCTTCCTTACCCCCTCCTCTTCCTAATTTCAAAATCCTCCTATCGGCCTTGAGGCGGAAGAGGGCCATAGTAATACGGTTCAAGTTCAAGAGACGCCAAATGAAACGCATCGGCTCGAAACAATACTAATTACATTTCCTACCACTACTTGGGAAATAGACTCTAAGGTGAGATAAGGAAGATGAGTTTTGTTTGGCTCGTAACAGATTATTTGCCGATCGTCTTTGACATGGTTTGTGGCCCAGACAAGATAATGTAATTGACGCCTGCTCCTTAGATTTCTTTTGTCATCCGACAGCTTTTGTTTCAAGACGGTGAAAAGTTCAATCAGGATTTGAAATTGTCTTTGTTTAGGCATCCTCGTCGGTTGAACTTTGAATCAAGGTTTGGTAGAGGTGTCGTGGACGAGTGGATATGTCACCGGACTGTGGATCACAAGGTTCACGGTTCAAGTCCCACCGCGGCACTAATGTCCTTTGGCAAGACATTGATCTACATTTGCCACTCTCCACCCAGGTGTTAAATGGGTACCCGGTAGGATGCGAAAGCTAATGTGGTTAGATTAGCAAGTGTGCGCTTGTACAAAAAGACGCCTGGCTGGAATGCTCCCCAGGGAGTGGAGAATGTGCATACATTGTGTGCGGGTAAGCCTGAATCCTATGACCGGGGTAATAATATATATATATATCTGTAAAGCGCTTCAATATAATAAATTATTCCTTGATTTGCGTCAACTACCCACTTTTGCCACCTTTAAGACTAACCTAAACAGACTATAATCACCTTGTTGTAGTACCTCTTTATGTATGTTTATATGATGTTTGTTTTGTTTGTTTGTTTGTTTGTTTTTTTTGTTTTTTTGTTTTTTGTTTTTTTTCCTTTAAGTATTTGTATTAAGTTTTCGACTGATACTTTGTAATTATTTATTTTTTTAATTTGTAATATTATGTATATTTTGTATATTGTAAACTGGCCCCATGGAAGACCAGCAGCAACAATTATCGTTGCAGCTGAATATGGGCAACCAGCCGTATATTTGTATTTGTATATGATTATTTTTTATACGGAAATAAAAACAACAACAGAGGGCCTTCGGTCCTGAAAAGCGCTATATAAGAACTAGCTATTATTATTATTATTATTATTATATCAAAGTCATAATTTCTTCATTATGTCTGATGTTCTCTTGCTCTATTATGTAGGACCATTTACCTTATTGGGTGCTTAGTAAGTCCATTGTAGGACGAAAAAACTCCGGAGCACGTTCCAATCTTTTAAATTTTCATTTTCAAATACATTTACAGAAACATTCCAGATGGTTTATTCAAGTATAGTAACTCCTTGGCTTATTTGACACTTATTATGGCAGACCAAGGAGTTGGCCAGACATATCCATGTCCTTTTTTCTTTTTAACTTTTCTCTCTATCTCACTCCCTCCCTCCTTAGGCCCACTCTCTGAGCCCCCCCCCCCCCTCCCAATTCTCCCTCTCTCTCTCTCTCTCTCTCTCTCTCTCTCTCTCTCTCTCTCTCTCTCTCTCTCTCTCTCTCTCTCTCTCTCTCTCTCTCTCTCCCTCTCCCTCATAATGCTAAGTGCTTGCCCCGCATCCAGTTTACCGGATGCTGGACTGATTCCTGACAAATCAACGCTGTGGGACCATCCATCATATCACCTTGTCAATAAAAATGACTCTAACAGGTACATGCCTACTTAGCTTTGGCTTGCCTAAGGTATGGTAAACCAATCAAATAGCAACATTACATCAGGTTGTTGTGACCAGACGGACGAGAGAAAGCTACCAACAGAGGTGTATAGTAGGGACACCGGAGGATAAATAGGGGGTCACGTAGATGGCATGAGAGAGAGAGAGAGAGAGAGAGAAATATGTATAGAGAGACAGAGAGAGAGAGTGACACACACACACACACACACACACACACACACACACACACACACACACACACACACACACACACAGGGGGCCTAAATTAACGGGGTATCTATATATTTTAATCTTTGATCCATATCTCCCTGCCTTTATTTCCAGATGGCAATAGAACAAGATAGACCCCTCACGTTTTGGAGTAACTGGTACCCCGACACTCGTATGGATTACTGTATGTCTGACTCTCAAATGTAGATCTAGTTGCCTCAAAGCCAACAGTAGGATAGAAAATGTAATTTAGTCACAGACAATGAAATCACGGCACACATATTTGACCGATTTTTATTTCATTCCTAAAAACCACAAGATGGAGTAAAAAGTCAATCCTTTCAGACTCTCCCTCTCCCATTAGCGATTACCCTTTGTCCTTTACCTCGTATCAAATGTTCGTCTCCTGACAAGATGATATACTTATCTCGGTATAAAATAAACCAAGATGACATTGGATGATCTATATTCTCCCAAGGCAGGTTCACACGACGGTCCGTGAATTTAAATTTTAGCTCCTTGTTTTAAACTTCGAGGTCATCTTGTAGTTACGGACCAGGCAGTCGCACGCGTGGTTATGAAACTGTAAGTTTATACTCGACTTTTGTTTTTAAATTAACCACGGGTGATCTATTGGTTAAGGTGGTTAACTACCAGCCGTGGGGATCGTCACTCAAAGTTGTGTGCCTTACAGCTACAATAAATAAACTTCAATGTTAAGCAAGAAAACAAGTTTAAACGGCTGCTGTCCGACTTGTGGTTTAAAACTTCGAACATTCGTTGTTTCGGTCCTGTGTAAAGTTGTAAACTTCCTCGTCGTATAGGTCGCTGTTTCAGACTTGAAGTTTGAAATGAAAACCACGACGGTCTCGTGTGGACATACCACTTGAAAGGGTAGCCGGTGGTGGTAATCTTTGAGGTCAAAGGTCAAAGATCTTTGACCTGAAAGCAGTGTGAGGTATGACTGGTGAACAAGCCGAGCTGTTGTTCCAATCAGAGACACTGATCGCTCCCGTGGGACTCGGGCAAGACGTCTCCCTAACATCTGCTCTTCACTGCTGCTTCGCATCTCGGCTGTGAGTGAGATGATGAAAATAATTGTCCAATTTATTATTTAGCTCATCAGTTAGATCTTGAACATGCTAGATTCACTTACAGATTGAGTTTCATTGAATTTCATAACCCCGAGGCCTACTATATTACTAAGGTATTTTAAGTCGGCTTTGGTGTCTTGTGTCACATCAATCTTTAGCGTGCTCCCATTACGGCCTGATGTCAGAATATATTTCATCTGGAAGTTCAAAATCGCAAAGACTTTCTAGATATCAACTAAATTCTGTGCATTTCCAATACCATAGTCTTATATATTTCTTTTAGAAATCACGCTCGAATTATATTTCTATGTCATTGTAATATTTGTACATTTTAAAAGTTGATTCACAAAGCTGTTGGAAAAAACTGCATTTGGTCGATTATGCCATCGTGTTCAGGATATATCTAGTGTAAAATACAGCGGAAGAGTGATGGATTTTGCTTCTAGTTATACATAATTCCTAGCCAGGAGAGAAAAGATGTATTATCCATATTTAAAGATTTGTTGAAGATCTAAAGATGGTAGGGTCCTTGTTTGACTCGTGGGCCTCTTGCAAGAAAGCTGCGTTTAAACTTAAAGATGAAGTTGAGTTCTGGTCATGCGATTGCATTGTGAAAGAAACGGTGTGGAATCGATCAGAAAAGGTTGATCATCTAGCATATAAGAATTTGTGTGTATTGCAAGGTTCTGGAATCATCAAAATGATAAGAAATTTGGCCAAGTCTTGGTAAAGTTACAAACACTGTACACGGAAAGATGTATATGGGACTACACGAACACGTGGCGTAAAAATCCTACCCCCGAGTTTTGCGATGTTACATGACATATTTAGAATATGAAGGCATTTGAAGAGCCATGCTTTTCAGGGAACATGTCTTATCTGATGTTCTTCCACACTTGCATAATAAGAATGAGTAATGCTCACAAATTATTTTTCACCTCTTCCCAGAACTCAACCTTTTCTTTAAGTAAACAAAACTACATGTAATCAACGAATTTGCGAAACTCGATTTTCAACCAATCAGGAGCGCTGTTTAACTTACATTAACATTTGGAGTTGCGTTTGAACGCAATTTTTTTATGCAGAATGAACTGTTGATCTGGGTTTCAACATGTCTATGAAAAGGGAAAGTTTTCTTCAAGCCGGGAAACTTTTTCGAAATATCAGATTATCTTTCATCGAGTTTGGTGGAAAAAGTGGTCGGCTACCAGTCTATATAGCCACAGGGATGTATGGGTACTGCCCCTCCCCTTCTCTGCATGACTCCACCCCATCTCATCAATATTGATTCAAAGTGACGTTTAAATGGCACGTAATCACCCTACACGGAGGATTATGCCCTAGGGCTCTTCAGAACCACTCATTAATGTCTTCGCTGCCTCTTATTAAAGGGATTGTGTAACTTTGCCTCAGATTCTGAAACAAAATCCTGGATTTAGCTCATGCTATAATGATAATCATAAACCTTTAGGTCAGTCAGGAACCCCATGACTTTTACAAGGCGATCGCCTGTCTGATTATCAAGATATTTATGATTGAAAAATCGAAATCAAATTTTGCGTTTTCCAAACGGTTTTCATAGCACTAGTCTATTGGGGGAAATGAGTATGGTGAAACCGGTCACTCAAAGATTTTTATTTTTTTGAGGCACTTCATGATCATTTTGAAGCGCAATTCTTTTAGGGCTTCAATATTACACCATATCACACACACTGATAACACGTAGGGCCATGCATCTCAGATTTAACATTGTTAAACGATGCCTTTAAACATAGGTGCATAAACAAGCAGTAAACCAGAAATGAAAATACAAAGCGGCCCAAAAAAGCACCTCCTCTCTTCAAGAGTAATCGTATCAACGCCGAGAAGGGCGTATTTAAGTGTTTTTTTCTGGGGAACATTGCCTTGCTTTGTTCAACTTTTCTCAAGAACCGCAAACATTCATGTATTCAAGGTTGCCTGAGACTTGAAAAAATAAACGAAAAGGTTCATAAAAGAGGGGAAACGAGGTTAGGTAGGTGGATTTAAGAAAAACCAAGCAAACAAATCGGAAGTTAATATTTTCTCTGTTAGCAGATGAATACCGTGCGGTTGCGATTTATCAAAGGAGATGTGTGTTGGGTCTATATAGGGCGTGGCTTATGTGTAAAATGGGGAGGAAAATGTGAACTTTAAGCGTACCACCCCCCCCCCTCCCCCCCTCCCCCTCCCCACCCCCTCTCTCCCTCTCTTCATTTTGTATTTCTCCCTTTCTTTATCTCTCTATCTATCTTTCTGTCCATATTTATCTATACATCTACCTATCTACCTACCTAACTACCTACCTCTCTATTTACCAATCAATATATCTATATATCTTTTTACCTATCTATCTATCTATATATCTATCTATCTATCCATCTATATATCTATCTATCTATCTATCCATGTACATATCTTTCTATCTATCTATCTATCTTTCTAGCTATTGCTCTATTTATATATTTCTATATATCTTACTTCCATTTTGCAATTCATTGTCTGTTTACCTTATTTCCTTCTCCCTCAACATGCTCTGCCTCTTTCTAGTTTTCTGTAGGCCGTCTTCTATCTCACATTTTCCAAAGTGATACTGATCTCATCTTTCTACCAACCAGTCCTGTCAAAATTCTAAATTTGATCGCTCAAAATCTGTTCTAGATCGTAAAGGGACCTCTTCATAACACATTCATAGATTTTGTTTTAGTGGAAATCAGTTTCAATCCATCGAATGGAATTACGAAGAATAGGGGGTTTTTTTAGGGGAGGAGTTAAATCTTACGCTAACAATTCAACTGACAGACCAATACCGTATGTGTGCATTTTGTTGAAGCATGGAATACTTAAAGGGAAATGGCCATATTTTGTCCATTTTGTGAAGTGATAACTGTCTTGATTTATAGTAGTCCTACATGGCAGGTTGTTCCGATGAGAGGAACTTGCATTCTGATGAGAATAAATAAGAAGTTATCATCATCATCAAGTCCCTCGGAGAGGACTTAAAAACTCTTGATCCCCTGATTTATTCCTGGCAAGCATACACATGCAATCAGGTAAAAACAAAACCATCAAATCATCATTTTTTTAATTCATTTTATTCAAAACCACACAAAGCATGATATAATCTGTTACATATTAAAGAGACTGGTAATAGTACATCAATCAACATATTCTAACTTGATTACATCATAAACTGAATGGTTTTAGGACCCCTTTAGAAGCTAAGCATCAAATATCATGATTAAAGGCCTAGGCCTACATGATTTGCTAGGTAGATTCTTTTGATGGGAGAAACTTTATTTTCATTGAGAATTAATAAACATGTTGTAGGCCTAAATGATTTGCATGCTATAGAATTTACGTACGAGAGAAACTTTCATTTAACGAGATTGAATAAAAATATAGTCCTTGGTTGCCTGATATATTTTTCTAATGACAGAAACCATTTTAATGAGAATGTTTTTCCTCTGTGGATGTCCGGTGGATACTAGTATAAGTAACAGAGGAAGAGGGTATGGGTTAGAATGTGGTAAAGAGTTTGTCTAATCTGTCTATTGTTAAAGGTAACCATTAACCGCTGATTCGTAGACATTATTGTGTGACAAACAGGAAAAAAGACGATAACATTTCACCCGATGTTTTCATTCATTATGGGCAGGACTGTATTTGGTTACCAACTAAAATTGCTACTTGCGCATAAATCTATCCGACACTATGGCCCTCACCTATAGGCAGGCACGTAGCCACGGGGGGGGGGGGGGGAGGGGGCACGGGGGGCACGTGCCCCCCCCCCCTAAAAAAAAATCAAGATCAGTTGAACTTTTTTAGACCCTTTTTTACCTCGATCGATTACATGTATGTGCCACCCCCCCCCCCCCCCAAAAAAAACATCAAACTCTGGCTACGTGCCTGCCTATGGGAGAGTCTCCCAACTTCTGTTAAATAATTTACTACGTTATATTGTTTCAATATATGCCATGCCAAGTTATAACCTAGGTTCCAGGACACCCCTGGACATCCACCCCCCCCCCAACCTAGGACAACTACCCCCTAGGGCAACCACCATTTAGGACGACTACCCCCCTAGGAAAACTACCCCCGGACAACTACCCCCGGACAACTACCCCCTTGGACAACTACCCCGGGTAACTACCCCCGGGTAACTACCCCAGACAACTTTTTATTTTTACTTACTCAAGAGTGAAAGATGGACTGGTTGAATTAAGGCCTTTCTTGAATACTTTTAGATGTAAGCTCTTATATTTCACATTCTCAAGAAACATACATCGAGGAAAAAACAATCTTTCACATACTTAAAATAAAATTGGTATAGGTAACTTTGTTAAGAGTATGAATAATTTCGAATACCTTAATATACTCTGTCATATACCTCCAATACCCCAATACCCCCAAGATGTTCGGTCGTTTATGATCATCATTATATACCCCCCCCCCCCCCCTACACACACACAAAAAAAAAAGGGGGGGCCGGGGAGGGGAAAAGACGGTATGATGATTACGGATGTTGTGAGTAGGTACTAGGAAGGGTTTTGAGATGAGAAGACTTTTCACCATGAGGCTCTTTGACAAAACCCGTATGTAATAAATATCGTGTTCCTAATTTCGTCTCCTTGTGATTTTCAAACAGAGTATAGAGGTAAAATAATGTGGAAAGTTGGATACAAATTATAAATATCAAAATATTTTTTCTCGAAAATGTCTTTCAATATTATTGTCCAAGGTAATACAACACTGGTCTGCTACTCCGTGTGGTTTACATTGCTTCGAGGAAGACAATTGAGGAAGTTTACTGACGGTGGTTTTAGCAAACGAGTTCAAAGCACTTTCTTGTAAAGATCAGTGAACTTTTATACAGCTGATATTCTTTATATTCATAGCTTATTTTCAATTAGATGATAACGGAAAATAAAATTGACATTAAACTTGTTAATCAATAAAGGCTTTTTAGCTTGCCTAATCGGTCTATAATAACGCGAATTCAGTCTACGTCGAAAATATATGGTGCATACGAATTTATGTTAATGAGCATTCGACACCAGTTTCTACCATCCATTTTCTACATAGAATGAGCTTACAGAAATTAGTTGCAGTTCCACTATGTTTGGAGCCTGAAGAGCGTTAATTTATATATTTAACACAGAGTGAACGCCTTTCCGGCTCTGAACAGGCGTTTTATAAAATGTTCAAAAGAAGAGACTGTGTCAGATTATGATGGTATTCAGACACGATTTCCAATCAATCTACACGTTAAACATGGGTTGGCATCACTCTCTCCTGCAAGTATAATATCAATCCATTTAAAATCATATCAAACGTTCTACTTGTTCTACACATTCCCTTTTGACTATAGAAAAGAGAAGCGATTTTAAGAATATAGTATTTTCTGCGACTTTTGACTTCTCATGCATTTTTTTAATAATATTCTTGTTTTTCATATCTAAATAACATTTGTTGATTCACTTTCTGATTTCTAAATGACAAAGAAAAAATCAATGCAAAATACCAATTACCAATATGTTAGTTTTTTCTTTCTTCTTCTTCTTCTTCTTCTTCTTCTTGTTATTATGTTGGTTACTACATAATAGCCGGAAAAATATTGTACATATAATTGTCCTGGTATCCTATTATATTAGTGCTGGGAAACATAACTTGCTACTTGATTTTTACAATAACCAACAGTGCTCTACCGCCATCTACGTTAAAATGTAAATACAAACACAAGTAAATACAAATACAAACACAAAGGTTGTTAAATGATAACTTTCGAGTTTATTTACTGTCTAGTACTTTAAACCACCCAACAAAAGAAGTATTGGGTGATGACTATGATTTAAATAACTTAGAATGGAAGATAGGAGAAGGACCTTTTAAACTGCGATCATTTAGAGACGAAGTAGTGGTGGAAGGGCAAACCAACTTATTGCCGAAAATCCCAGAATGGCGGTTAGCACGACCACAAGTGTCTTTCGAACACCATGGCAAAGTGCAAAAAAAGGAAATGCCTCCATTTGAAATAAAATCGATTGTTCTAGATAGCATTGGAAATTCATGGAATGGGTTTTTACATATATATACAGATGGTTCTAAACTCGAGGATGGGAAGACAGGAGCCGCATTTTATGTGTCTCATTATAATGTGGTGAAATTTTTTAGATTATCCCATGTCTGTATTATGAGAGCAGAACTAGTGGCCATACTAATGGCACTAGAGTGGATTAATACATTTATTGAATCCTCTTCGGTGGTAATTTTTAGCGACGCTTTGTCAGCTTTACAAATGATCGATTCATACTTTATTAGATGTGCTATTGTAAATGAAATTTTATCCATAATTAATATTTTGCAGTTTAAGGATGTTTGTGTTGCTTTTGAATGGATTCCGTCACATTGCGATATTAGGGGCAATGAGATCGTAGATCGGGCTGCCAAAAAAGGAGCCATGAAAAGGTGTATAGACATAGTTATACCAAATACAAGAAGTGAATTGGCAGCCTCTCGTTTGATCCATTATAACAAATTATGGCAAGCAGAATGGGACAATGCAGAACACGGTAGATTTTTATATGCTTTGCATAGCGACGTTTCAAAGCCCATACATAGACAAGGCCTATCTCGCAGAGAAGAATGCTTGATACAACAACTAAGAGTAGGTAACTGTAGTTTAAATTATTACCTTTTTCAAATTAACCAACACGATACTGGTCTTTGTGAAGTTTGTCAAGAAGATGAAACAATTAAACATTTTATTTTCTATTGTACAAAATACGACAAAGATAGACGTCTCTTAAAAGAAAGGATTAAATTGAACAACCCCAATCTGAAACAATTATTGATGTCTAACCCAATTTTTACTCGTGAATTATTGGGTTACATATACGATACTAATCGTTTTAGATAGCTTTTAAAGCTATCAGGGATCCCCTTAACTTATGTCGATCCTGTAATAATATATAAAATGAAGTATTTGCGGTTTTTCCATGAACAATTGCAACTAACTCCCATCACGCCTTTTATGTGCATTTTATGCAATTTTAATATTGCAGCTTTTTTTTTTTTTTTTTTTTTTTTTTTTTTTTTTAATAAAACCATATCACTATTAATTTCATTTCACCAAGGAAAGTCGCTCGTGGGCTTGATTTCCGAAGCCCACGCCAAAGCTATACACGAAATTGACTGGCGCAAATAATCTTTGAGATTGAAGAGCGCCATCTAAACGAAGAACCAACCAACCAACCAAGGGCCCGAATTCACAAAGCAAGGTTTGAGCTCAGACCAAGGTTTGAGCTCAAACCTCCTTTTGTTTCGCCAAACCTCCTTTTGTTCTTTACAAACCAGGTTTGTAAAAAACGCGTAAAACGCGTCATATGACGTACGAAAACCAAGGTTTGTCGACAAACCTCCTTTGTGAATTCGGGCCAATATGTTCCTTGCTCAGTACTGGTTGAACCATGGATCTACTATAAGAATTAGTAGGTCCATGGTCGGAGAGATGGCGTCAGACGCGTACACGGGGGGGGGGGGGGGGGGGGGGGTGGTTTGGGGGCTAACCCCCCCCCTTTGGTATTTTTTTGTGTAAACCCCCCCCCCCCCCCTTCGGATTTTTTTTTTTAATAAAAAAAAATATATATATATATTCACATGGCTGACCTAAAAAAGCTGACCTTACCCCCCCCCCCCAACGGAGCAAAATGTCAAATTTTCAAATTTCGAGACCAAAAAAAAAAAAAAAGTGTCCTCTAACCCCCCCCCCCCCCCCCCCCCCCCCCCCCAGTATGTAATAAATATCATGTTCCTAATTTCGTCTTCTTATGATTTTCAAACAGATTATAGAGGTTTATAGGTCTGAATTAAGTAAAATGATGTGGAAACAAATTATAAATATCAAAATGTTTTTTCTCGAAAATGTCTTTCAATCGTCCAAGGTAATACAACACTGGTCTGCTACTCCGTGTGGTTTACATTGCTTCGAGGAAGACAATTGAGGAAGTTTACTGACGGTGGTTTTAGCAAAGTTCAAAGCACTTTCTTGTAAAGATCAGTGAACCTATATAGCTGATATTCTTTATATTCACAGCTTATTTTCAACTAGATGATAGCGAGGAAAAAATTGACACGAAACTTGTTTAATAAGGGCTTTCTAGCTTGTCTGATAATGATAAAGATCGGTCTCCGATAACGACAAATTCAGTCTACGTCTAAAATGGCGCATACGCATTTATGTTATTATGAGCATTCAACACCAGTTTCCTAACATCCATTTTCAATGCATAGAATGATTTTATAGATGTTAGTTATAGTTCCATTATGGTTGGAGTCATAAGGGCATTACCTCAAATACAGAGTGAACGCCCTGTCGGCTCTGAACAGGCGTTTTAACAGATTATGATGGTATTCAGACACGATTTCCAATCAATCTACGCGTTAACATGGGTTGGTATCACTCTCTCCTGCACTCACTCCATCAATCCATTATAATTCATATCAAACTTTCTGCTTGTTCTACACATTTCGTTTTGACTATAGACAAAGGAAGCGCTTTTAAGAACACATTTTTTTTCATGCGATTTTTGATTTCTCATGCTTATTTTTATCTAATTTTCTTGTTTTTCATCAATTATCTAAATAACGTTTGTTGATTCACTTTCTGATTTCTCCAATTTTAGTGACAAAGAAAAAAACGATGCAAAATATTACTAATATGAAAGTTTTTTTTTCTTTTTTTCTTCTTCTTCATGTTATTATGTTGGTTACTTCATATTACCCGGATAAATTGTACATATAAGTTTTATGGTAGCCTATTATTAGTACTGGGAAAATATATCTTGCTACTTGATTTTTACAATAACCAATAGTGCTTTACCGCCATCTACGTTACAATATAAATACAAACAGTGACTGTTTTCACAAGCTCAGTTGAACCATGGACAGGTTCAACTGGGGAGGTGGCGCCTGGTGGCGCAATGAGCAAAACTTGTTTTGGGGATGCGAATATTGACGATAAAGGTCAAGATGTTGACCTACAAACTACGTTTTAGCTAAGGCGTACTGTTTTTTGTTATGTTGATTATTCATGAGGCTAGCTAGAGTCATTTTGCATTGGCCTATATCCACTATAAAACATTACTTGGTTGCTCACATGAATGTTTGACACTTTGAACAATGAGATGGTAAGTTGATACCCCACCCGTTGGCTCATTGATCGAAGTGTAAAAAACATAAGAAAACAAGCAAACCATTCCATCTGATCTCGACGTAATTCGGTCAATTCAAAGTCTGCCGAATAACCCCAATGAGCCGACCGATATCAGTCACAGAATGTGTTATGTGCAAGAGATGATGTTTATAATATCAATATAACTGTCCATAAATCAGGGGCGGCGCAGAGCGTCTTTCAAAGTGAGGAGGGGCACCAACATAAAGGGCACTTTCTAGGAGAAGAAAAAAAGGGGCACATACAAAGGAAAAACCTCAAAGCGAGAATATACAATGTATATACATTAGTAGGCCCTTATACCTATACACTCTGATTACATTACAAGGGATGCTTGCATTGTTTGTTTCTTTACATGGTCCAAGATACTACTTTAGAATCATACTTTGCAGTTGGGTGTGATAGTTTGAATATTTATTTGCAAGCGGGCGAAGTGAGAAATCCAAAATTTTAAGATTTGTGAAGTCACAGTGCGAAATATTACATCCTAAAAACAATCTTAATTATGAGAGTCTGAAAAGATCTTTAATAAGAAACACAATTATAATAACATAAAACGCGAGCGAGATTTGCGAGCTAGCTTTTTGTGAAATTGAAGAAAAAGTTGTTCTTAGTCGCTTTGAATTAAGAGCACATTTTATGATAAAATAAAAGGCGGCACACCAAAGTTAAAAGGACGCTTATTAGAAAAGAAAAGGAGCATGTGTTAAAGTAAATATCAGAATGATCACAGGTGAAAGTGGGGCATTACTCTCACCTGATAAGGGCACTCACCAGAGAAGTAAAAAGGCTCTCGGAAAAGGGCAATTATCAGAACGAAAATGGTACTAATTAGAAAGGATATATGGAGGCGTGTCAAAATAAAAGAGGCACTTATAAGGAATGAAAAGAGGAACTTAAATAAGGGCACTCACCGGAGATGTTAAGAGGCACTTAAAACTGTCAAAATAAAAGGGACACCCAGATTTGAAATTATAAGAGGTGAATGGGCACTTTTCAGAGGTGGTAATTAAGGGGCATTTTTTTAACCTGAAAAGGGGCACTTGTGAAAATGATAAGGGGCAGATTTTAATAGAGCCATTTATCAAACGTGTAAGAATAGGGGCGTTTATGAAATAGGGAAAATGGCTCTTATTTAAAAAGAAAAGGGGCCCTCATCAAAGATGAAAAGGGCCACTTATCAGAAGGGGAAGGGGTACTTATTACTCAAGAAATTAAAGGGCACTTGTTAAAGTAAAAACCACGTTTGAATAACATTCGCCAGTGGTAGGTACACATGTAAGGATATAAGACGGTGACTATATATTCACATATACTGCCCTTACAAGAAGGAGCAGACGACACAAAGCACGGCCACTGATTGAACCCAGTTCAAAGGTAAGGTTTGCTCTTGTCTACCGAGTTAATATTTAACCAATGCATCGGTACACATGCCGTCCCCCTGCAATTGCAATTGCATTGAGACTATACAGGGAACTGTTACAGATACATGTACATGTATGTTGAATTCATGAAGCCTGCAATGTTAGCTCTTTTACAGACAATCACAGGTTGTAACGCTTTGATTCTTTCGTCCGTATGCCAATCTGGAAAAGAGGCAGTAATTTCTTGGGATCTGGACCTTCGCCGACTGTTGCTGTTCAACGAATGCTGATCAACACCATAATCATCTGATATCAAACGAGGTTCGAATATAACAATGCATGACTTGGTAGATTGTGAATTGGTAGATTGATGTTGTATGCTAGTGGTTGGTACATAATGTTATGTTAATCGAGGAGAGGGCTCGAGAGTACACCAATGTGTTCGGGAGGAAATGAGATTCAGACATTTTGAGTTTTTTATGGAACTAGTTTGTCTAATATCGGATCGCCAGCCCACTGAGAGACCTAGTTAGGGTTGCGAAGTATATGGATGTGTCTCTTAAAAACCCTCAGGAGCTGTCTAAATTCATCTATTATGCATGATACTATGTATGTTTAATATAATTCATTTCGCATACGTGAATATCATTGAGGTGGGACTGTTAATATGTTGCTCTGTTGTTTCCTTATACTCACCACCTCCTAGTACCGACTAATCTCTCACTAACTTCTCCCTACTTCCATTTCGACCCTCCATAATACCAACCCTTAATATACCTCCGCTTTATATCACTGTTCCTTGGTAACCCTCCTATCCACTATATACCCTCTTCCTTATTACCCCCTTCTTTCTACTATTAATACCCTTCTCCTACCCCTCTTCCATTTTATTTTTGCTCCGTAATAATCTCTCCCATTCCTTATTGCCGCTCCTTATTACATCAAGTCCTTGTTATTATCACCTTTCCTTTCTACCTTTCTAATCATTACTCCTCGTCATTTCATGTGAGTTGGTCTTATACGTTCACTTCAGGGGTCAGCTTTCTGTCTTCGCCTACAAACTCATGCGGACCTCGGTTCGAAACCGAGTCATGCCTTTTGGCCCCAGAGGTAAATACTCATATCTGATTGACAGTGGCGGATCCAGGGGTGGGTCGAAACGGCCGCGGCCCCCCCCCCCCTTTTGGCGGCGCAAAAAAAATGAGAAGGAAAAAAGAGGAAGAAAAAAAAAGAAAGAAAGAAAGGGGGAAGGAGAAGATAAAAGAAAAGAGAACAAAAAAGTAAAGAAAAGAGAGAGAGTTCAAAAAAGGAGGAGCCGGGGAGAAAGAAAGGCAACGAAATGGCACTAAAAATTAGTGACAGTAACGACGAATAAGGGAAAGACAAGGGGAAGGGGGGGGGTGCGTGAAGGCGGATGCATTGAGGGGGGGGGGGGAGGAGGGGTGACTGGCGGTATTCCTTCTTTAGGTTATGCGAAACTGAGTCGAAATTATGCTTCTTTTCAAAAAAATCTTAGCATGCTTGTTTATGTTAAGGTTAGTGTAGAAACACTTCTGAAAAGGCCGCCCCCGGCCCCTCCAAAGAACGGCAGAATGGTAATCTATAAATTATGGGGTCATTCTTGATGGCTTGGGAGTCGTTATTAAGGAGGGGGCCGGCCCTACTCAAATGGTAGTGACGGTAACGATGGATAAGGGAATAAGGAGGAAGGGATGCACATGCAGGCGCGTACGCAGGGGGGGGGGGGGTCGAACCCCCTCGAATTTTTGTCAAATTGGCAATTTGGTCCTGATGTGTATAATGTGTAGACCAGGGGTTCTCAAACTTTTTCTTTGACGGTCCAGAAGCGATTTCTATGAAAGCTGTAAGGTCCGAAATGACACTTGTATTCTGAAGATAATGAGGCTTGTTTTTGGTCTATATCTGATCTATGGAGAATTGTTACAGTTTAAAAAAAACAGAACCGCCAGTGCTTCCACTCGTTTAAATAGAGTTTCCTGAAAAATAACATCCAATATCCTGGAATTTGAAGGAATTTTCTTAAAACTTTCAAAATGCCTCTTACGTGGATTTCTTATTTGGATGAATCGCTATGACGTTTTAATATATATTAATAATTGAGTGGGCTTATTTTGCTTTCTAATGGATCCATACAACATGGCAGAGCTTGAGGGGCCTGGCAGAGCCTTTTCAAGAGAGAAATTGTCTTTAGGAGAAAAAAGAGGTTATTTCTAAAATGAAATGAAAGGGTTATTGACTTTCAAGAGAGAAAATTGTCTATAAGAGAGGAAGAGAGGTTATTTCTAAAATGAAATGAAAGGGCTCTTGTCAAATTGCCCTTTCATTTCATTTTTTCTCTCGAAATAAGGCTCTCTTTCTCTCTTATAGACAATTTTATAAGATGGAATCTTCAATCTGAAGCCTTTTTGTGCTCTTTGAAAATGGCACACTGGATGGGGGCAGTGCAATTTAAATTCCAAGGGATGGATTAGACTTTTTATCGCCCTTGAAAGTCAAATAGCCCTTTCATTTAAGAAATAAGGCTCTCTTTCTCTCTTATAGACAATTTTATGAGATGGAATCTTCAATCTGAAGCCTTTTTGTGCTCTTTGAAAATAGCACACTGAATGGGGGCAGTGCAATTTAAATTTCAAGGGATGGATTAGAGTTTGTGTCGCTCTTGAAAGTCAAATATCCCTTTTATTTCATTTTAGAAATAAACTCTAATACATTCCTTGATATTTAAATTGCGCTGCCCCTATTGCGTCCTCTTTTTAAAGAGCACAACAGAGCCCTCAGATTAGGCAGCAAGTAACAAAACAAACACGTAACACTGAACACAACATTCAATGGGATGATGCCCATATCATTGAGTTTGAAACGCACTTCTGGTCAAGAATGGTAGAAGAAGCATCTGCATAAAAAGGATGAATTCTTCACTGAATAGGGATTCTTGCTATACACTTTTACCTTTGTGTAAATAATAAAAGGTCCAAAAATTTAGGAAATTCCAAAATGTCGTCATGAGCGATAGAAATTGTCATTTCCTCCTTGAGAGTCACATAACCCCTTTCATTTCATTTTAGAATTTAACCTCTCTTTCTCTCTTAAAGACAATTTCATATAACTTCTGTTTTCGTATTGTTGTACTTTCGTCCGCAGACTACTTTAGCACATGTCGAGCCAACTCAGTCGTAAATGTAATATGTAGGCCTAAGTGTAAAGTTAAGTTTCATGTTCTTCCTTTTTTCTTTCTTTCTTTCTTTCTCTCCCTCTCTCTGTCTCTCTCCTTTTCCTCTATCTTCTTTTAAAAAAAACATTATTCTTTCTTGTCTTCTCATTTTTCTGTGTGTGACATGCGTCACGCGTACGTCTATCAATGTCTTAATATGGTAGATTTACATTTTGATGTTTCCCTTTGTAGGTGCACCTTATATTCCAGAAAGTGTCCTATTTTGATGGTGCCCCCCCCCCCCCCATGTATTGATCTTGAAAAATAACTTTCTCATTAATTCTATTTCCAATATATCTAATACTTGCACTAATCTCCAATTTTAAAAAAATCGTCTACTTTCTCTCAAGACAACATTATATAAAGGATTCATTAATGCAAGGCTATCTCGCGAGTAATCTCTCAATTTCTAACTTCCTGCTCTCCTCATCTCCCAGTCTCCCTTGCTTCAATATTCCTCGTTACTTCCTTCCAATTGAACTTCAACTTAATTGATGTTATAGGCTACACTGTATCTATTCTTCAACTACAGGTAGATGCAAATGTTACTCAAAATCCATTATATAAATCACACTCAGGATACAGCCAACTGATGAGAATTGCTTCAATCTATATTTTACATGTATCATTAATATAATGGTTTTACAATGGCTATGGTGATGAGTTGTCTAGGTAACATGTTGATGTGTTTGTTAAAATGTATTACCATGGTGCACCTTCTTGGTTATAAAAAAAATATGTGTATGTATTAACGTAAGTTCGTGCCTTTACATATCACAGTAGAAATCAATGTTTTATATTTGATGCAGAATAATATTAATATTTAGAGATTAGAAACACAAACAGTTTCCATAACCGTTCAAGTGTTTCAAGAAAAAGTTAAGCAAACTTTCTCCTGGATGTAAATTCACACTAGCGAGCTCTCCGATCCAGGCTAGACTCTTCGCCAGCGGTTTCATTTGAATTTTAAGCGGTTTCATTGGAATTAATCGAGAAATTCCCCGCGCTAGCGTGTAAATAAAAAATACGCCGGCCGGCCATACGTAAATGGCAGTGACGGTAACGACGGATTAGGAGGAGGGGTGCATACGTGAACTACCTTTGCTAACTGCCCTTTTATTTTTAATCGTGCCCCTTTTACTTTCTAATAAGGGACCTATCCCCTTTTCATAAATGCCCTTTTCACCTCTGATAAATCAATTTCTGATGGATACCCCTTTTCCGTCAACAAATGCCCATTTCCCATACTCATAAGTGCCCTCCCAATAAACAAAATCACGTGAAAATCACGTCAATATCAAGGTATCGACTTGAGGAGAGTTACGTTCTTCAAACACCGGACATTTACGTAAATGTGTTAATACGTTTATTGCATTAGGTAACTTAAAACACACGTACACTAAATCACGCAATTGTCACTGCAATATCACCATTATAATAACGTGATTATCCCTACCTTGGAGACCATGGTTTGTAAACCTAATACTCCCGTGTTTGTTTGGTTATGAAATTACTTCTTCATACACGAAATTATCGCGTCACAGAAACACGTGAAGCGTTAGTGATAGTTTTAGTCAAAATATCTGCGTGAAATTCACGTGAATATTACGAGGCTGACTTGAGATGAATCATGTTCTTCATTCACGTGAAATTTACGTCGAAGAGGAAGTATGTTACTGTAACCCGCGTTCAACCCAATAGTTACGCAAATGTTACACAATAAATGAACCAAAATAATGACGTTCTCATCCCGTTTCTGAACATCGTGTCTTGGATCTTCCATAATTACGTCCAGGCGCGCCGGAAGCAGTTTGGGATTAGAGGGGGTTGGGTGGGGGGGGGGGGGGTGGGTGCAAACATCCCAGAAGAGTTGCAACTGGTCCAGTTGATGAACCATTTTAATGCCAACTGGTAACCCTGGAAATTGAAATGGGCTAAATGATCCAGTTGATCCAGGCCAGTTATAATTCAACTGGTCTAGTTGAGCCATTAGAACCATTTGGTAAAACTTCCAACCAGTTTGAACAGCAACAACACTTCAATACTGGTACGTCTGTATTTCCAATGTAAGGGCATTGGTAATAAGTAGACTTACATAATTGAATTAATCGAAAAAATTTCGTATACTTGTACTTTATTGAAATTATTTTAGTTTACAGTTAATGTTTCCCTTATTCATGTTTAACTAAATGTAATTTATACGAAGTAGCGAAATGTCCTAATAACTGGTAATTTATATTTGTAGTATTTTCGAAATGAATTGCATATAACTAAATCATCAGTAATTAAGAAATATGCTGTAAATTCACATAAATTGTTTAAAAAACATAGATCTGCACGCACCCCATATTCAATATGCAAATGAATTGGTGTCAGCTGGGTCGACTCGAAATATGCCAACGCTCAGTCATCAACTGGTGCAACTGAAAATATGCACACTCCAGTTATCAACTGGTGCAATGAAAATATACCAACAGTCAGTTATCAACTGGTGAACATAGAAATATGCCAACAGTCACGGAATTATCACCACGGAACTTAAATGGTACTGTGAAACCATCAAGACACCCAAGAATAACTCATTTTCACACATGGAAAACACGGATTACCCAGCTTATATTAATAATCCGTTTGAGTCACGCGATCATCACCGCGGAACTGCTGGCAACTTTGACTACGATTTAAATAGGTGTTTTAAGACACTTAATCATGACTAATTTTTCACACCTAAAAGTCACGTATGCGCTGCTTAGATTAATATTCCGTTTGAGTCACAAGATCATCACCGCGGAACTGCTGGCAACTTTGACTACCATTTAAATAGGTGTTTTAAGACACCTAATAATTACTAATTTTTCACACCTAAATATCACGGATTCACAGCTTAGATTAGTAATCAGTTTTAACTACGTGATCATCACCAAGAAATTTATGGTAACTTTAAAACCATTTAAATAGGTGTTTTAAGACACCTAATAATGACTAATTTTTCACACCTAAAAGTCACGTATGACCAGCTTAGATCAATAATCCGTTTGAGTCACGAGATCATCACCGCGGAACTTATGGCAACTTTGACTACCATTTAAAAAGGTGTTTTAAAACACTTAATAATTACTAATTTTCACACCTACATATCACGTTTTCACAGCTTAGATTAGTAATCAGCTTGAGCCACGTGATCATAACCAAGAAATTTATGGTAACTTTGAAACCTTTTAAAGAGGTGTGTGAGACACCTCAGAATTACTAGTTGAATATAACCAGAGATTCACGGACAGAACAATAAGACGATTAGCCGGTGTAAGTAACGTGATTATTACCATCAACATTGGGTAACCTGTGAAACCAATCAATAAAGGTGCTTACAAGACCAAATAATTACGTATTTATCGCCACCATCGGTTAACTGACAAAAAACTCGTTGCTTGGTCAAGTGGTTATTTGGTCATAAACACTTGATTTACAGAGGTAAGTGGAATCACGTTACTCCAGTCGCGTGATAAACTGGTGGTTTTTAGGTTAGATGAAAACGTGAACAGGAGTACCTTTTTTGTTTAAATGAAGGCACGTGTCGATAACGTTTAAATCTAGTTCAAAAGGCACTATACTTTAAAATCACTTAAAATACACTCCCAAAAGAGGTTACTTTTTAGTGTTCTGTTTATTGGGCTATCTCATTTCTGGTGAGTGCCTCCTTTCAGGTGTAAGAAGTGCCCCGTTTGAACCTTTGATAATTACTCTTTGTACCTTGACACATGCTCCTTTTCTTTTCTAATAAGTGTCTTTATCCCCTTCGATATGTGTCCCCTTAACCTCTCATCATCAGGCACGTAGGCACGGGGGGGGGGGCACGTGCCCCCTAACCTGCTCATCATTAGTCTTGCATCTAATTTAAAGCGACTAAGAGTAATTTATATTAAGCTCGCTCGCTCGCTCGCATTTATAGATGATACAATTATATGTCACTTTAAAACAAATGTTTTTTCAGTCTTCCGTGATGCTTATAACCCCATCATGATTTGTTTTTTCCTCTTTATGAGATGTAATTTTTCACTCTGCGACCTCACAGATCTTACATTTTTTCTCGCTCGCTTTGCTCGCTCGCAAATGAATATTCAGACAGTCACACCCATCCGAAAGTGTGATGCTTAAGCAATATCTTGTATGATATATAAAGAAAAACAAATATTGAAATCGTCCCTGATAATGGAATCACAATGAAAGGGTATATACCAATGTCTAAAAAAATGTATATTTTCGCTTTGAGATTTCGCTTTGTAGGTGCCCTTTTTTGTTGGTGCTTTCCACTTTGGAAAAAGCTCCGCCGCCCCTGCTTTATACGCATTACCGCCACCGTTAATTTCACGTTTGCGCGCACAGGGGGTGTCTGTGTGTGTGTTGGGGGGGGGGGGGGGGGAGGGGGTTCCTCTCTAGCTCTGAAGCTGATTTTTTTTTACCTGGATTCGTGCGATTCGGTTAATACTTTTAGAGGGAGTCTGAGGGGTGATGTGCCCCCCTCTGAAGCTGACATTTTTGGGATTTTTGAAACTGGATTCGTGCGTTTTGGTTAATACTTTTTTTGGGAGTCTGATTTGATTTAACAACACCTGCAGTTAATGCGGGATGGGGTTGCAGCCTCTCTTTCCCCGAAAATTTAAAAAATTACCAATATGCATTTGTTATATCTTATCTCGTATATTTTGGTGACAATTAACACTTTTCACAACATACATAAGCTCAAATTTCCGCTCACTCGCCAAATTATTAAACCAGGAAATAAATATTGGGGCAAGAGGCTTCAGCCCCCACTGATGGAAATGTCAAAAAAATTGCGCGCGAGCATAACTTGAAAACGGGGAATGTTGATATCGGACAAGAGCATGTCCCCTTTCCAAAATAATTGTGCCCGCTTGTAGGTACAAGTACACTATTAAAGTACAGTGCTTCTAATATGACCTTGTCAGTATTGGTAAGTTTAAATAACGGTCTGCGCGAATTTCGAATTTCCGCCCCCCCCCCCCGCCATTGGAAAATCCTGGATCCGCGCCTGATTGATACACGTCTGTAAAAAAAACAATTCACACATACACCTACTCTTTCACTAGAATGTTTCTTTGTTTAATACGTCTTTTCTCGTTTCAGTCTTATCTTTAGGGTTATAGGTTTCACCTCTGACCAATCCTGAGAGTTGTCACAGTGGTACCATCTTCAAGGATCCTCCTACCAGCATCATGGAACTCAAATGGGATATGATTGTGTTGACGTTAACTGGGTTGTTTGTCCTCTGGATCGTAAGCATGTTCATGGAGAGTCTAGTTCGTTCTGTATTGCTACCAAAAGTCATTGACAAGTAAGATATCACGAAACGACACCTGCTCCGACCCCCCCCCCAGTCAATCTCATACTCTTACCAAAACTTCCAAATTCAACCCCATACCAAACAAACAAAACAACGATAGGCATATCTAGATTAGTAGATCTAGCTCCAACTCTAATCTAACCTGAAAACCCAATTGCAACCATCAATAAAGTCGGGGTTATACATGTGATATGATTGCAGGGCCCTCTGTGAGAACAGTATTAATACGGATGAGACTACCCTGCATGAACAAGACATTAGTATTATTATTGTTGTTATTATGACCATAACTCTACATTTTTGACGAAATCTGCCTGTACATTGCCGGAGCATTTTCATGTAACCTAAGTGAGTAATGATTAATATGTGAAGCTCTAATGTTATGATGTTGATACCGTCATAGTCACCAAACAGTTAGCGGTGCCAGTAATTTCCTCGTGACCATTAAATGTTGTTTATTTATTATTTCCTTTGATTTTTCGATATGGTAGTCTTCATCTGAGTCGATCCGGTGCCTGAAAGAATTTAGTGCTAGCCTTTGTCAAATTTAATGTTGTATATGGTATTAGGAGTTTTCTCCCATTTTTCTTTTTTTTTCGTAGCGAAAAAACCTATCATATCATATATTTCATATATTCAAATCGTTGTTCATGTTCTTGTCACCATCATCATCTCGGTTCCCTTCTTCACAGATTTCATATTTTCGGAGGGAATATTGTTTTGTTTTTTTAGCAGATGTTTCTGCATTCATTGATAAATCAAATATAGAACATTTAAGTAACAATAATACTATATAATACAACTGATTTACATAAAGAGTGACAACACACATATAAAAATGCATATACATATAATTGAAAACTTGGAAGTATGGAGGTAAGAAAAATAATCAAGATAAATGCAGAGGCTAACTACCTAAGCATATAGGGAGAAGAATGGTATTGGAACGAGAGGGATGATGATGGTCTAGATACAGTAAGGAGAAGATGGGAAGAGGGTGACAAAAGGATAATCGTGCCGATTTCAGCAGCGTTCATTACTTGTCTTAAAAGTATAATTTTACCTAGAAGTTTTAAAGAGCGTTTATTTTTTTTCTTCTAAAACGATCATAAACCGTGTCTAGTTCGTTCTATATTGCTACCAAAAGTCATTGACAAGTAAGATATCAGGAAATGACACCTGCTCCGATCCCCCCCCCCCAGTCAATCTCATACTCTAACCAAACTTCCAACTTCAATCCCAGACCAAAAAATGATCGGCATACCTAGATCTAGCTCCAACTCTAATCTGACCTGAAAACCCAATTGCAACCATCAATAAATTGAGCTGGGGTAATATATGTGATATAGGTCTTCAGGAAAAACAGTACTGGTGAGACTACCCTGGGTAAACAAGACATATTATTATTATTTTTTTTTTTATTATGACCACAACTCTAAATTGTTGACAAAATCTCCCTATATATTGATTATTATTACCCAAGTGAGTAATAATTGATGTGTGAAGCTCTAATGTTATGATGTTGATACTTCATAACAGTTGGCGGTGCCAGCAATTTCCTCGTGACTATTTATATTTGCTGTTTCTTTATTTCATTTCCTTTGATTTTTCGATATGGCAATCTTCATCTGACTCGATCCCGTGCCTGTAAGAATGAAAGTGCTAGCCTTTGTCAAACTTAATGTTGTATATGGTGTTAGGAGTTTTGTCCCAAATCTTTCTCTTTTTTTGTAGCGAAAAAGCAATTAATTCATTTATTTCATATCGTCGTTCATGTTCTTGTCACCATTTTCATCTCGTTTCCCTTCTTCCGATTTCTTCGCAGATTTCATGGTATTAGGACGAGAGGGATGAAACGGTCTCGATAAAGTTAGGAGAGTTTGGGAAAAGGGTGCATGATACGAACGATAATCGTACCGAATTTTAGCAGCATTCATTACTTGTTTAAAAAATATAATTTTACCTACAAGTTTTAAAGAGCGTTTATAACATTTTTGCTAAAACGATAGTAAATTGAACATTGTTCACAAAAACCATCTGTTTCGTTTTAGATACGTGTTAATAACTGGCTGTGATACTGGTTTTGGAAGCATTGTGATTCGTCAGTTAGACAGACGAGGTGTTCACGTGTTCGCCGCGTGCTTGACTGCTAAAGGTCAGAAAGAGGTCGAATCCAAGACATCAGACAGGGTCATCACTCTCCGATTGGACGTCACCGACCACGAGAGTGTCGTAGCCGCATCCGAGTTCATCAAGAAGAAACTGCCGAAAGATACAGGTAAACATAATAATCAAATTCCAAAATGTGTGAGGGTTAAACTTCTTATCTCGATCGAAAATCTATACCTCATGATTTTTCAGCTCTTGAGCAACAGCTGCGGCCGTTATTGACTATTATGTGAGAAGATTCAGGTCGGGTTATATCGCTGGCGAAGGCTGGAACTAAGCAACGTAACATTTCTGAGGCGAATACTGTTTGTATTTAAAAACTTATCACCAATTCAGATGAACTTTTATGATAATGAAGTTCCATTTGTTTCTATAGCGCATATCACAATGGTGTACCCGCTGCACACGAGGCGTTATCTGCCTGACGTAGGACTACGACTGCGCGGTTCTTAACGCACCATGTGAAAGAGATATATCGAGACTGAAAGATGGGCGTGCTCACTAAAAATAATAGTGGTTTCTTGTATAGCACTCATGTCTGTCAGAATTAACACTCCTGGCGCCCCATAATTATTTCCGCCGACTTTATTTTGGCTGCCAATAACGGCGCTCTAGCATTTCAAGGTACGAATTCCTGCCACGTACCAATTTACATCACCTGGGTCGAGTGTGGCGAATAAGGATTAATGGCTGGCCAAAGGACATCAATGTCGCAGAAGGACTCGACCGGCGACACGTGTGACGTAGCAACTATACCACGACATTGATTACCTCTAATTGTTGTATTGCTTTATTGTTTTATTAGCGCAAGTATGAAAATGACGCCCATCGGGCAACGGTCATATGACGGTCTTTATGAGCTCCCGGAGTGCTTTGTTTGTTTGTTACACCGTGATTATCTCCAGCAATCGTTACTAGCGCACAGTGCATTTAAAGGGGAAAAATTTAAAAGGTAACTTCTTACTAAACCTGTGTCTGGAGGGACAGCTACAGTTTAATGTTGTGTCACATGATATTAGCACCGTGCCGGGCCTCGAACCCGAGAGGTTAGCAATTCCTATCAAGTGCTTAAGCTGCTCGACCACGACACCTCAGTACGAATTTTACTTTGGTCCACATCGTTTCGTTACGAGTAACTTATTGAAGAGGCATCTCTAAACCAGTCGCCATTTTGAATGGTATTGGAGAGGAGGTTAGGATGGGATGCCACTAAGTTATTCGCGCATCTGTCAACGAGGAAAAAAGACGTCCTCGGATATTTCGATTTGTATACGAGCAAGTCCATAGAATTTATACATGCATTAACAATAACTGCAGCGAGATAAACCAGTTTTCTATCTGCCGACAAGGCCAGATTCACCAAAGTTCTCACTCCTCCCCTCGCCCATACCATAAAGACACATTCATTTTTGTCTGGCTACCTTCAAGATTCTACGTTGACAGGCGCCCGGAGTATTTGTCTGAGACGGTGTCAGTAACTTAGCCAGTGATATTATTAAGGTCATCAGAGGCCATGAGAACGGTTACCTACGAAGATAGATCCTTCGCCAAAGCTGCAACCGTTTTCTGGAACTTGCTTCTGTCTTCTATGAGAAAGCTCGATTCCACAGAACAGCTCAAAACACAACTTTAAAACATATTCTGTAATCTAAACTTGAAATTGCCTGTAGATTATTTGTTAACTATTATTAGTTGGTGTAATGTGTAGGCTATTAATTGCCGCGCCTTGATCTTTAGTCTCCTGACGGCCAAATGCTTGTCTATGTCATTATCTCTAATTATTGCGGTTCCTTTGTACAACCTTGTTCTTGCCAGGACTATGGGGTCTGGTGAACAACGCTGGTATTGCCAACTTACCTGGTCTCATCGATTGGTCCACGAAGGACGACTACAAGCGCATCATCGATGTCAATCTCCTCGGCGTCATCGATGTCACATTAACCTTCCTACCTCTACTCAAGAAAGCTCGAGGTCGAGTGGTCAACATCGCTAGCGCCCTCTCGCGGGTGGCCATGGGATCAGGAGGATACGCTGAATCGAAATATGGCGTCCAAGCATTCTCTGATACGCTAAGGTAAATAAATAATTAAATAATTATCTACTTTTTTGTAACATCACTTTGTAGATCAAACCCAACAAAGGAGACATAATAGCCGAGGATACAGACAAAATATTGTTACAATTAAGCAGGACATAAAAAAGAATTACATATTGGAGAAAAATTGTTCACATATCTAGAAACAGAGGGTACTACTAAACAACTTGGAATAGTGTATATGGGAGTGTTGGATCAAATTAGCTGACAACTAAGGAAGCCAAACATTTCAGACGGCGAGAGGAGGAGGTGGGTATGTAAGGATGATACACCATGTGTTTGGATTTAGGAACCGATTTTCCTGCAAACACAGCGCGCTGAGTTCATCTATTATTTTTGTTATGCTCCATATCCCGCTTTTCTTTCATTTTTGTTTCTCTTTCTATATTACCATTTTCCGTTTACCACAACCTGTTTCCCCGGTCGTCCTGTGGCAAGACATTAATCTGCATTTACCACTCTACACTCAGGTGATGTAAATATGTACCCGGTAGGAAGAAATTCCTACAATGCCAGAGCGTCTTGTCAGGGCCGCTCGGCTGATGTCGGGGGACAACAGTCCTGAATCTGGCCGATTTAATTTCGATCTCCACCACACCAGCGTAATGCGACCTCCCCCTACTCACTTGTTGCCAGCCGAAGATGGCGTTGATCATTAAATTGGGACGCCCAGCGAAAAATCTTAAACTGGGGCATAGGGCTGGTATCGTAAATGTTTTTTTACACAACTGTTCGAGCGTATGAGTTCGTTGGTAACGCCATCTTTGGCGGCTTGAATCCAGTTTAGGGATTTATATAAAGAACCGGCCAGATTCGTGACTAGGGTAATAAAAGTCATTTTTAAGAAATAGTAGTATTAAACGCTATAAATTTTACAATTATCATGGTAACAGCATTCACTGGTTAAACGAACTGAATATACTTTTTTTTACTTGACTTTTTGGATATGTTTAGGAGAGAAAGTCGTATGATGAACTACGGGATCAAAGTGAGTATCCTAGAGCCTGGTTTCTTCAAAACCCAGCTTACCAGCCCTGAGAAGACTAGATCTGAGATTAAGAAGAGTTGGGATCGGTTATCAAAGGAGAAACAAGCGGAGTTTGAACCAGACATGCATGAGAAATGTAGGTTAAATTAGTAAGATGTAGTGATGATGATGGTGGTGATGATGATGATGATGATGAGATAGTGGTGGTGATAATGATGGTGGCGGATGTGGTAGTGATGCTGCTGATGATGGTGATGATGATGATAACAATGATAATAATAATAATTCTGGTGATGATGATGAGATGGTTGGTGGTGATGATGGATTGATAGTGGTGGTGCATGGTGGTGGTGGTAGTGATGAAGATGAAAGTGATGTTGGTGTTGGTGGTGATGATGCTTATTATCTATTGTGGATGGATGAGAGCACACTAAAAGCTAATGTTTTGTATCGTAATCTATATTTCTTTCTCTCAACACAGTATCGAACATCTCTGTCAACTTCATGAACTTCGTCTCCTCCCCCAACCTTACCATCGTAACCAACGCCATGATGCACGGGCTACTAGCCCGCTGGCCCAAGACCAGGTACTCATGTGGACTAGATATGAAGGTCATCTTCATCCCGCTCTCCTACGCTCCGACATGGTTCACTGATTTCTGGATCGGCCGGTCCACTCATAATGACAAAGCACCTGAAGAAAAAGAGAAAGAGGAAAAGCTACAGTCCGGTGCCTTTGGATCCATGTTTGTCGCTACCAATAATTAGTGCCATGGGCATCAATACCTGGCGGATTTTTGTGCCATAATTATAAATCGCCATTTTTTGGCCCGAATTCACAAAGGAGGTTTGTCGAAAAATCTCCTTTTGTTTCGACAAACCTCCTTTTGTTTCTTACAAACCAAGGTTTGTAAAAACGCGTCGAAATGCGTCGTATGACGCACATAAACCTCGGTTTGTCGACAAACCTCCTTTGTGAATTCGGACCAATACGTTCGTGCCAGCCACAGTTTTTTCCTGCAACAACTAAAGTAATTACTGTAGTTTGATTGCAGTAAACAAGCAGAAATAGAAGAAGAAATCATTTTGCGTACAGGACTTTTGTTTCACAAAGGCTGATCTTCCTTTTACCAAAAATACTATGATTCTTTGGCCGAGCGGGCGGGCGGGGCACAAGTCCGCAATGTCTGTGACATACACAAAAAGGCGTCATCCCATTCTTATTGTTTTCTTCCTTCATCTTTTTTTTTTTTTTTGGGGGGGGGGGGGGGGGAACACGCACCCTAATTATACCCCTTTCCCCTGCCCGGACCTGCCACTGCATGAAATCAAATTTAATATATGCAATACGGTGCGTGCATAACATATCGACTTGTATGAAAACAGGATGAATGTGTTATTGTAAAACTGCATTCTACATTCGATAATGATAGAGATAGTACTTTCTTTTATATTTGCTCTTCATTGTTATAACGAGAAATGAAACTCCGTTTTGTTATTTTTGTATGGTGATTTGTCATTGCATCAGAAGAAATCTGAAATAAATACATGTAGAACAATTTGATTCAATATTTCAACTCTTAATTGATTCATTTATACTTTCTGTTTCTTTTCTTCTTGTAATTAGATATCTATTTCAAATTGGCGCTGCCATTTCACCCATGGGAGTTTATCGTCATATTTTGTTTTTTCTGTAATTTTCCAGGGGAAAACCCCTTATTATTCTATTACAGATAAACATTTCCCATCCCGTAGTTGGTGAAAACAATTAAATGCGATTGTGTTTGTGGCAGATTCGATTTGAAAAGGAAAAGAGGGTATAAAATTACCAATGTTTTTGATGAAGTAAAACCAGAGCGACCACAGGTGGTAGTTCCGAAGCCTCATTTTTATTTTATTCTGATATTGGATTTAATTGAAGCTATCGCTCAGGGAGGAAATAACAACTAGTGCAAGAGCGGAAAAACGAAGATCCTAACTTTGATCAAAATAATATATCCTGAAATTAGATTAAGGGTTTTTTGCCAAACTTGGTTACAAATATTAAGAAACTCTCTTTGGAGCCAAAGTAGTGATAACCCTGCGTAAAATAATATGGTTCCACGTCCTTCTAGCGCCAAACATACACAAAATCTACCTCTGTGGAAGCGGAGATAAAATGTCCAATCTATTTCCATGCAGTGAGCAAAATATGACCCCTAAAAGTATGAGAAAATGTGCAAAATCATCAGGAAAAACTGTTATCTTAGTCATGACGTCATTCATTACCTACGTTAGGCAACTCATGGTGCACAGGGCATCGATGAGGGTGGGGATGAAGGGGGTGGCATCCTCGGTCAATTTCCTGCTGAGAGTTCCATAGTAATATTGTCGCGATTTATGGGAATTTTTTAGAATTTTTGTTGTTTTTGGTGGTCAGTAAATGACAAGCTTGTCCTGTTTTATTTTACGATTTCTGTGCCTGTGTGTTTGTTGAAAACGCATCCTATTATGGTTAAATGACAATGTTGCATCCACATTGGTAAATGCATGGTGTGAGTATACACGTGATTCAAACAAGCAGAGTGCTTTAGGTACGTGTACATGAACACTGGGGCATGTACCCCCCCCCCCCCCCCCCATCTAATTGAATGGCAGAAGAAGGGGGAATTGGAAAGGGAAAGGGACATATATTGATAATACGATGGTTTAGCCCCTCCCACCTCAGTACAGTATATTGTATTTGTATCTGGTTACTTCGATATTCCGTATATTATGTGTCTCATAAAGCCACGCCCCTCATCGTGATAATAGCTGAACTTGTGCCATTGTGAGGGAGTGGGGAATGTGCATATATTTGAAGTGAGTCATATGACCGGGTAATCTGTAACGTGCTTAGAGACATCGTCGGTGTAATTAAACACTATACAAACCAATAATATTATTATGATTACACAATATGTCTGAGCTGAACATGTCTAGACGTAGTTTAGCTACATTTTTAATTATCTTAAGTTGTCGTGTGATTCATTTGTATTCCGGAATGTTTGTTTATATAAGACAAACATTTATTCATTTTGATCTCTATCAGCTGTACAACCTCTAAGAAGGGACACGTTTAACCAGCCGGAATGCTGATTAATGCTATAAATGTATCTTTTGGAAGCGTTCATCCTATTTTGATAAACTTTTGTAGGATGGCAGAACAGGAAGCCATGTACATGCATTTCCTTTGATCATTATATAGCCCCATTGTCATTATCAACCATTGATCACATACTATACATGACATAGGCCTTACTCTATAAAGTATACAGTCAAACCTATCTTAGTGGCCACCTCCGTGAAGACCACCTGCCTATTAGTGGTCATGCATATAAGCCCTCTCTCGAGGGGAATATCTGCGCGGATTTTTGTTTTACTGTGGTGGACGTAATAGACAGGTTTGACTGTTCTAGAATATTGTAGAAATAGAAATAAAATAATTTAGATTTACGTGTATCTGTAAATTTGACTTAATTATTAGTAAGCTGTGGGACATTTTTGACCTATTTGCATCGAACCAAGCGTTAGAGATAAAACAACCGTATTGTCTCTTTAATGAGGATTGCCAGACCTAACAACGATTAATGCATGCACAATGGCGCATCACCATAGGACGATCGGAAAGACTTTCAAGAAATAAACATACAGGAAATTGTAATACTATATTTCATTAGCTATCAAAAAAAAATCATGTTCAGTTTACGTAACTGTCATTGTCAGTATGTTTGCACATTTCAAAGGCAGTCTGTACTAGTTTTGGCTTGGAGGGATTAGACCACCCAGAGTGGTCACTAATAGGTGGTTATCTCACGAAGTCAGCTCTCAATTAAAGCTTATCTGCCGTAGTTTACATGAGGGATTAGACTGCCCTGCAAGGTCACTGGACAGGTGGTTATCTCATCAACTCAGCTCTCAGTTAACATAAGAAAAAGACGATCATGGGGGACCAATGGGCACCGATTAGGCATTGTTTGTTATATAGAGGGCGCAAGTAGCTACAAGTAGTGCAGTGGGCCTTTAACATAAGAAAAAAGGGGATCATGGGGTACTAATGGTCACCGATTAGGCATTGTTGTCTATATAGAGGGAGCAAGTAGCTACAAGTAGTACTTAAGACGTGACGCTCAAGGCTATTGCTTCGCGTCGATTTCTCGAAACTTCTTGCGATCACGTTGAGATTATTTATTGGATTAACCATGTCCTTATTTCAATGGTTTCATCATATCCTCTTTACTCAGCAATACATGATTGTTCTAGTCAATGTAATTCTTTATTGTGGTATAATGTATCATTCATTATAAGTATGTTATCAGCCACATGACTCGATGTAGTTCCTTTCTGTTTTGTGGTCAATATCCATCCATAGGGAGCATTGATCTTTGGGGGGGGGCATTATTTCTAGGCCTATAAACAGATTGCTAAATGAAATTATAAGCCTTTATTTATTAGAACCAATCGGATGTAAACTACACTAACACCGGCTAACTCCTTTGTATTATAATAACCATTGTGTTTTATTTTCATTGTGATGTCACATGGAAAACATAATATGCTTTACTATCATCTCTATCATATTATATTCAGGAAGAATCGCTGTTATGATAGTATCGTTACAAGATTTGTACAGCCTCAAACAATCGTAACGTTATATCTTGAGTCAGTATTAATGATTTGCCATAAACATATGCCCTCATTTCACAATGTGGAGCTTAAAAGTCAACCCACCCCTTCTCTCTCTCTTTCTCTCTCTCTCTCTCTCTCCCTTTCTCTGTATCTCTCTCTCTCTCCTTCTCTCCCTCTTTCTTCTTCTTCTTCTGCTTCTGTTTCTTCTTCTTCTCTCTCTCTCTCTCTCTCTCTCTCTCTCTCTATCTCTCTCTATCTCACTCTCTCTCTCTCTCCCTCTCTCTTCTCTTCTTCTTCTTCTTCTTCTTCATCTTCTTCTTCTTCTTCTTCTTCTTCTTCTTCTTCTCTCTCTCTCTCTCTCTCTCTCTCTCTCTCTCTCTCTCTCTATCTCTCTCTCTCTCTCTCTCTCTTTCTCTCTCTCTATCCACAGCAACATGTACTCCAATTCCGTAATGGACATGATATATTTATTATGAGCAATGTTGGATTCAAAATATTTCTGGATATGAGTCATATGTAATTACATTCAATACGAATTTTAATTTCATTTACTGGTAGTAATGCAAATCCATGATAATGCACATTTTTCAAAGCCGAAGAGGTACGAAGTCCACAGAGTTTTTTTTGGACATACAACATTGAACACACTATTACAGCATTGTGCTAAACATTCATTTTCCCACAGTTGTAATGGGCTTTTTTTGCATTGCCAGCATATTTGAAAGTTCACAAGCAGAAATAACTACATGTACAAGGCGACTAATGTAGGGGGCTTTGTCTTTTTCCTTTCCTACAATTGTATTCATGTTTTTTCCTTCAGTATAGCTTTGCCAATTAAAGAGGGCGTCAATTGTGGTTGTCTGAAGATTTTATGGACCCCCAACACCCCTAACCCCTCCCCCTTTGAACTATTAGTGATAACTCCGTTATTTTGATACCAAGCATGCCGTTCATGAATAAACAAACTCATTATCCTGATTACTGAAACGATCATTATCAACTTGAACCAAAATATTGTTTTTCTCATAATAATAGGCCTGCAGAAAATATGAAGGTTAATGGTGTTTTCTCCGGAATTTTGATTTGTTTTTGCCCTGTGCAGAGAGCATGATGAATATTAGTGAGAGAGGTATGCTAATGATTTAATTACCTACTGATCCATAAATCTAATGACCCATGCATAATCAAGGCAATGACGTTTGTGGGCTTCACAGATCGTGAGCACAATCTGTTATTATTCCTGGTTATTTTGTGAGCTTTTATTATTTTAGTTTGAAAAATACTACGATAATTAGACCTGGTAAACAAGAAACTGGGAGTTGTATGCTTTGAATCATAACCATAAAAAAAAAACAGAAATATATGCCCAAATGTTCAATGTTGAAGTGTATTCGCGATATCTATACAGGCCGGATCAATATGATAATGTACCAAATATATCGATTAGTAGGCTGTTTCCCAGCAAAATGTGTATCATCACGTATTAGTCAAAACATATTCTTTCGCATGATTGGTAATAAGAGCTTCCATTTCATTTTTTGAGAGGGCGGCGTTTCCAAAACTGGCCTATACCTTTAACCCCCCCCCCCCCCCCATTCATACCATCCCGTAAAAATGTGCAACTTTCCGGGGTTTTTCTTCTTCATTTTATTAAAACAATTACCTCAGCAGCCGAGGCAACTGATTACACAAGATGGTGTTAAATGAGTATAAAGAATCTACTACAGCCCCCCCCCCCCCCCCCACCTCCACACCGACTCCTAATTGAACGACTATTGGCCATTTGGTATAACGTGTTCGGTGTTGTCGGTCTAGTTGTTGAGGTATTATTCGTCTTCTCTAGACTCTGGTATATATGCAGACTCACTGTAGATTCTCCACTCAGCTTTATCGCACGGTGTTTGGGACCAACCTGCCTGCCCGCCATACGTATACCTGCCAGGTCACCAAAGGTGTGTGATTGTTATGATATTAGGATGACAATAGGTTCGCTTCAACCCACCAGTTGACAAACACAATCGTTCACTGCGAGGAGAGAGGGTCGTGATTCAGAAACGATCGATAAACATTGGACAAGTTGAAGTTCGTCTCCTCTTCGTCTGCTTCTGTTCAGTCGAAACTTCAATCAGCGCAGTTTCTTATTAACATACCTCCACGCACACACCTAGACGCACACCAGCTTGGTGAAATATATATCTTAGCCCATACGTGTAGTTCACCGGAGAGACAATTATTTCAATTTAAAGTCCACGAAAGGAACTCTTCTTCATGAGTTCTCAAGTCGTCTGAGTGCAATGGATTTAGTAGCTATACTGTTTGATGAATTGTCTGCGAAATGTTTACAGTGTTAGCTCATAATGCGAAACGCCCATTAACCGTGAACTATAACTGCAAACGTTATTTTGCATCATATATACATCGTGGTGGTTATCGTTTGAAAGTATTATAAAGCAGTTGATACTTCTAGACTGTAGAGAGGAACACTTCTCAACATCGTAACAGGTAAATACAGCGATCTTTACTTTACAATCATGAAGACATGAACATTGAAAGGGCCCGATTTACGTTGTTACAAAATGGTATTGACATTCATGCGTTGTTTATACCATTATTTCAGTTTATCATTAGTTTATCATTACATATATTATCCTGTTGAATGTGACCTTCGCTGGTTCATCTATTAGTTCTAAACCTTAGAATATTCCTTATTATTTATTTCATAATTCTCATTTGGTTTATGTCACACGAACACAACTTACTCTGAGAGTGAGCAACAAAGAATATGTTTATATTTTTATATAGTTTATCATCAGTTCATCATTACATATATTATCCTGTTGAATGTGACCTTCGCTGGTTCGTCTATTAGTTATAAACCTTAGAATATTCCTTATTATTTATTTCATAATTCTCATTTGGTTTATGTCACACGAACACAACTTACTCTGAGAGTGAGCAACAAAGAATATTGAGGTTAAATTTTGACCAAATTTCAGACGATTTACTTAGTAAGTTACTTGTAATCTTTGTTTGTATCAGTCTCCCGACTGTTTTAACAATGAATTTTGATTCAATAAACCGAAATGTAAGAATAAGCTACGTTTAATAAAGCTCAGGTTTGGCCTCATTCTCCTTTATTTATTCATTTTGTTAAAAAAACTGTCAATTAAGTAAGGCCTATTCTCCAACGTATACATAACTATGCCGTTGGATTGGCTGAGTTAGATATGAAGATGTCAAATCCATAACTTTGGGGTTATGTTTTCTGATCAGTGCACAGTGTTTAACATATAGTTTGACAATCTTTCACAACGACATGGGTCAAATAAAAAGTTGATAAACTTAAGCATAATGAATGAAAATAAATAATTGGTGACATGAATCATGGCTTTCCACCATTTGCGGAAAGAGTTGCGTTTAGTGGTAATTCATCACACCCTACTGATAAAGGTTGTTATAATTCATCCTAAGAATTTTAAAAGGATATGTAACCATTTTCCTAAGCTCTAATAATAATATGACTTATTCGTGGTTAAAGTAACCTACGTACATGTATTTGAAACACAAACTTCTAAATTTAGGTGATGGCTGTGCTTGGTTACCATTCTCGGTATTTCAAAAGGATAATGTAACCAAGTTCCTCAGCCTTGATTTGACTTATCATTGGTCAATTTAGCCTACGACTTCGAAAACACATACCGTCTAAATTGATACAACTGCCACACTCATGAGACCGTCACCAGACCGAACATGTAATATATTACCCCGAATGGCCAGGAATGTTCGGCTTGGAGTCGGTTTGAATTCGGTTGGCGGTGCGACGAAGCTAGGTATAAGCATGGAGATATAAGAAGAGATCTCCATGGTATAAGCATGGACCTACTACGTGGTATAAGTTGATAAGTTTGGAAATATGTCACCCCATGCTGTTTTGAGTGAGTCTGCAATATGAGTGGGTCTGTATTTAAAATTGAGGTGAATTTATTAAAAAACATGACCCAATTTCGAGGTTCATAATATG
Source organism: Strongylocentrotus purpuratus (assembly GCF_000002235.5). Lineage (NCBI taxonomy): Eukaryota > Metazoa > Echinodermata > Echinoidea > Camarodonta > Strongylocentrotidae > Strongylocentrotus > Strongylocentrotus purpuratus. The sequence continues at coordinate 30,980,143 of NW_022145604.1, read as the reverse complement.
AAACTCGCGTTATGCTTGATGTCAAAGGGATCAATAGTTTAATAGAAGTCGTTTTTGGTTGCACTGTTCCATTAATGGTGATAGCATTGGCCATGTGACAGTCTACTCTAATGTCTTTTATGTTACAGGACTGTAATCACAAATTGTAAATGTTACAATCTGCATTACATTGTTTTGTAATTCAATTTGGCAAAAGACTCATGCAAATTCGTCACTTCTGTTTGGGATACACCTCTCTCTCTCTCTCTCTCTCTATCACCATGTGCTTCTCCCTTTACTTTCTAATTTTTCTGTCAACCATTGGATAGCACTTTAAAAGTGATAAGTCTTTGCATTTAGAATGAAAGTCCCTTTGACGACCTCTTTCAGATTTACACCATGTATATCCTTTCATATGAACAGGATTCATGAAAGTGCTAAGAAGCCAACTAAGAGCTCTCAGATCAAATCCATTAGCCTTTCATGTACCCTTCATAAACCATGTTTCAGACATTCAGTGTCCTTATAGTGCGGTATGGTATGTAATCCCGTAGGATTTTTTTTGCCAAAGTTGATTTGTATGCTGTTTTGGCTTCAAAAGGGTCCCAATTGGCCAAAAATGATGGGGTTCAAATTTTCAGACCCCTCCTTCATTTCCTGGGGGGGGGGGTCCATATTGGGCGGAAAAAATGGCTTATACAACGCGCAATAGGGAAATTTGGTGTCTTCGGGAAAATTTGAACCCCATCAATTTCTGATAGCTTGGACCCCAATGAATCAACAAAAACAAAAAATCAACTTTGGCACAAAAATCTTACGGGAGCTGTTTCAGTGACATACCGTAACAAACTAATACTGCGAACCGGAGATGAGAACTTACATGCCCATTCAAATGATAATGTGTGGTCAAGGATGACTGCAATTGGACAATTATCATGAATGTCACGCCTAGTGTGACATAAAGTCGGCAAGTAGGCACTTATGGAAACGTAGAAAACCAACTCGATGTTGATGGAGTTGTTTTAGGAAGGGGGTTCTAAGGGCACTTAGCCCTTAAACTCTAGAAATTTCTACTGTTACAAAATGTTCTAACCATGCAAAGCAATAGAACTTATGCCTCAGTCACAAGTTTACGTATTTGGCTTGCGTATTGCTGCGTATTTATGGCAAGCCGTTTGAACATTTATTTCTATTTCTTGATATTGAGAGTTACCATTGCTTTACAACAGAAAACCATTACTAGATATCAACAATTCAATTATTGATATCAAGAAATAGGAATAAATGTTAAAACGGCTTGCCATAAATACGCAGCAATGCGCAAAGGTGTGACTGAGTCTAGCAAATGGCTTTCGGGGCATACTCCAATAAGAACAATACCTATATAAAAACATAACGAGGCGTTTTATTTCAGCGCGGTCAAAGCTGTCAAAGCATCAGGGCTTTTGAAGCATTTGTCTCTGCAATAATTACAGAGGTCAATCTGCGATTAAACCAGTCGTTTAAATTTATTTTGTTGTTGTCAACAAATTAGTTTTGTTATGGTTAAGTTCATAAGTTCAGCTATATATCATGGAGTTGATATTATAGAGATCTCCCTTGAGTCTGTTGTCTATGAACTATAAAAGTTCTCTCCCGCTCCATCCCGCCCGTCCCCCTGTCCCCCCCCCCCCCCTCTCTCTCTCTCTCCCTCTCTCTCTCTCTCTCTCTTTTTTCTTTCACTCTTCCCTCATACTATCTTCCTCCCTCTCTATTTTATATCTATATTTTTTGTTTCCATTACAAACGTTCACTTTCATCTCCGTCACATTTTTGAGTGGCATGCGTGGTTCCGAGTCGCTTATGACTCGGGACCGATATTGAGGGTGGCTGTCACGATAACAATCATGCAATAATCGCAAACATGTCAGATTACATGACCATGCAAATAGGACTATAAGCTAGACAGAGTTGTCTATCTTTTAATGTCAAAAAGATAAACCAGGCGTCAGTATGGTCCCTTGATAATCAGATGTAAAACCTGTTTCATTTAAAGGCTAGCTCACCCAATCTCACCGGACGGAAAGTGCTTTGGGTACCCTGAACGGAAACACTTTGACAAACTACTTCCGGTGCTAAGAGGTCATGGTAGCATATGTAACTATACGATTGGACCCATCATAGATGATAGTGACAACAAATACACCTCACACCAATTACATTATTAAACAAAGACTGTCGCACCGATTATATAATTAAACATAATCCTTGCCTACCGCCGCGGCAAACTAAAAATAACAGGTGCGGTTAATGTACTAATTGATACATGTGTTTGTATGACTTTGTGTTTCTGAAGACATGTGATTATATTAGGCATCTGTTTGTGATCTCAGAAAATTATAGGAAGACTACCCCGGGCCACCGGACAACTGCATCGCGACACGACTCAACTGTCTCCATCCGTTTACTTTCTCTCAGATCTTTTGATAAATTTCAGTTTTAGTGAAAAAAGTATCCGAACACATTAATTGTCCTCCTCAATCCTTTTTCTTAGAGTTCCTTAAAAGTAGCTAATATAAATTGCAAGAAAACTGTAGTAATTTGGGAATCGTTTTATAATTCTTCATATGATTTATAAGGGTATTGTTGTTCGAATGGAGCTGTGCGGGATTCACTTGGTGACTGTGTCTTTTTTTTTCTTCTTCGTTTAAGGATTATCGGTATGAGAATGAGGCTCAATGCTCTCTCTCCATTCTCCTCTTTCTTGGCTCCTTGTAAAATATCTTGTTATTATCGTGATTATACAAAACATCGGATATGACGTCATGCAGGAAGCTACTTGCTACCTGGAATGATGAAAAGACCATTTGAAAAAGAAAACAAAACCTGAGCTTACAAACTAATAGGCCTACGCAATCAAATCCCGGATTCTCCCAACGAATAATACCATGAACCTAAGGTTCATGATAATACGCAGTTGTCTGCAGCCACAACACTATTGTAGCTAATAACGGGTCAATTAATCTCGTAACCGAACAATAATCATCCGAAATGGTATTAAACCTCTAACAGGATCCTCTTCCAAAGGTTACAAAAGGCCGCTGGTATGCCTCCGGTTTAGAGGTGCCTCGTATTGAACTCTAAAGTTAAAAAGTAATTGTTAACACCTCACTATGAAAAACCAGGATGCCAGAGTATCTAGGCCAAGCTTAATTAACAGCAACTTGAAAAATACATCAAAAAAAACTTGGAAATGCCCATAGGCGTATGTAAGGGCAATTTCTTAAAGGTACTATGCATGTATGTCCCATTTTCAGGTCCGAAAAATTAAAAGGTTAAATTCCAACGGCATTTGAAAGACAATATTTAGAACTTCCCTCATAACGAAAGGGTTTGAAAATGGCTTTTTTTTGGGGGGGGGGAATAACGACAATTAGTTGTCGAATCATTTTTGGGCGGTGTTTGGTTAACATACATAACATGGTATAGTCGGGTAAAATTGCTCGTACTTCTGAATATATTACCCCATGCCCGGGCCCCATGCTCATCTATATTAGGCATAGTTATTTCTTAAAGATGAAGTTGAGTTCTGGTCATGCGATTGCATTGTGAAAGCATCGGTGTGGAATCGATCAGAAAAAGTTGATCATCTAGCATATAAGAATTTGTGTGTATTGCAAGGTTCTAGAATCATCAAAATGATAAGAAATTTGGCCAAGTCTTGGTAAGATTCAAACACTGTACACAGAAAGATGTATATGGGACTACACAAACACGTGGCGAAAAATCCTACCCCCGAGTTTTACGATGTTACATGACATATTTAGAATATGAAGGCATTTGAAGAGCCATGCTTTTCAGGGAGCATGTCTTATCTGATGTTCTTCCACACTTGCATAAAAAGAATGATAACGCTCACAAATTATTTTTCACCTCTTCCAAGAACTCAACCTTCTCTTTAAAAATCTGTCGGAATGAAAAAAAAATCATTTTCACATTGTCACGGTCACGTCACGATCAAAGTTCAGATGAAAATATTGAAAATCTTCCAAATATAGAAAATAGACACCACTCCGACAGAGTCACCGGAAAAAATAGTGAAATAGAATTACCGCTAAAAGGTATACGCGTCCTGAATATAGACGCGGGGTAGGTTCAGACAGGTCGTATGTGCCATTGGTAGAAGTTGGATCGATGGAAGTTTGATTTTTTGTTGAACTTTCAAGATCATCTTTACGAATTTCAGGATCATCATTATAAGGTTTGGTTAACATCGTGATTTGAATTTACGAGATTCGAAGGATAATAAAGTCGGTAAGATCACTTTTTTTTAAATTTAATTAGTTACTGAGATTCAGATAATTCATGGGTATCGGCATTGACAGGTCGAGGTATACCAGCATAAACAGCATTACCGTAGGAACAGAGAAGGTTTTAAGGAGGGTGTATGGGTGGCACATTTTTGGCAAATTTGCGAAAGGAGCGTTTTCGTAGATATGGACTATATTCATGCATTTGCAACTTATCTTGTTCAGGTGAACATTATTATCTTTTTAACATTGTCAGCGCTGAGATCTCCACACCTCGTAAATAGGAAAAAAACCAAGCAAACGGATGAATTTCATGTCATAGATACTATGTGTGCCTTCACAGATGCTACTACTCTCAATGTCAGTTGTTCGATTGATAATTTATGTGGCTTCGTAAATTCATCACCTTTAATATTGTCCGCCATAATTCTGTAATATCCGCTTAGCACACCGCATCATGAACCAAACTTATTTATAGTTTGATAATTTGTTGTAAGACAACTTACGGTATTTGCATTTGGGCAAATGCAGCAGCTATACCATTTGCAAACTCGTTGAACTATGTTATCCGACACCCTCACTCTTTCACTTATTGAGGGAAAGGTATTTGGGTCGATTATTCTTTTTTAATTTTTTTAAAAATAGAGTATAATCAAAGTGAAACCACAAACACTCGTGCAAAAAGTCATTAAATAATTTTGCTATGAATCCTATTTCCTTTCACAAGTACATGCTTATGCAATTTTCCCGGTTTGATATGAAAGTCCCTCCACAAAAGTTCCTGTTAATTAGTTTCATAACCGAAAAACAATATTCTACTTCTTTCGCTTCTTTTTTTACTAGGAACTCAACTAATTTAGGTATAATGGGTCACAGAATAGAAAGTAGTGGTAATGATCATGTTCGAAGATACTCTCTTAGTGCAGGGGAGTAGAAATCCACTTTTGGTGGAGTCATACTTAAAGGGAAAGTCCACCCCAAAATAAGTTTGTTTCGATAGAGGCAGAATAATAAGAAAATCAGGTGAGTGAAAGTTTGAGCAAATTCTGAATGAAAATAAGACAGTTATGAATTATTGAAGTTGTGATCAATACAAATTGGCAACTCTGTGACTTATTATACGAGCTCTCCTTCATTTGCTTTGTGCATAATATTCCATAAAATCATGTTTTCTTCGTTATTGATGACGGAATATATATTTGTTCCTTGCAGGGGGAGTATAGAAACATATTTGCAATTATTATATTTAGGATGCATGTATGGTTGAAATTTTTCTTGAGGGAAAATGAAAATTTTAGATTTTTTTAGTACTGAGCAAATGGAAGTTGAGCTCGCATGATACGTCATAGAGTTGCCGATTTGTGTTTGATTGATCACAACTTCAAAAATCCTAACTTCCTTATTTTTAATCGGAATTTGCTCAAACTTTCACTGACTTGTTTCTCTCATTTTTCTCCTCCTATTAAAACTAACTTAATTTCAGGGTGGACTTCCCCTTTAATAATAATAGTGGGTTCTTGTATAGCGCTCATGTCTGTGAGACTTTACACTCCTTGCGCTCCACAATTATTACCCCGGTTTTATATATGGCTGCCATTATGGCGCTCTGTGGCATGTTAAGGAAATAATTCTTGCGGTGGGACTCGAACCGCGGACCTTGTGATCCACAGTCCGGTGACGTATCCATTCGACCACGACACTTTTGGGGTCACTTTGTTTGGAATAGAAATCCGCGCTCGAAAGTAGTGATTGAAGCTTTAAAACCACTATTTTTAACTGGATTCCACTATAATGTGAACATTATTCATCATAAATGTATGTGATACTGTTGCCTACTGCGACCCTCATGCTTACACAGTACTTGCATCTTTAGCATGATAACATTGTCTTTAATGCCTTGAATTATGTCCTTTTGTCTACGCTAATGTATACACATTTTCATTTTCACTGATTAAAAATGCAACCATTTGGCTGCGAACATGATCACCTAACGATAAACTGTTTCGAATAAATAGATAAAATGCTATTCCTTTAAAACGTGGATATCTAATCCACCGTGACTCCTCGATCTTCATGTATGAGACTGCATCTGAATGAAATCTAGACATGTACAATCTACTGTGTTTAATAATACTGAAGAAAAATTAAAAAAAAATCTTTTTTTTTTAAATACACAAAGCAAAACCAAAACAAGATCGGATGTACATCATCGTACACAGTAAAAACGCTGCTTAAAAAAGTGATGTTCACTTACAATTGTACACTATCTTAAACAACAGTTGAACAAATTGTAAACAATGTTGCTCGTAACGAAAGTAAGTTTGTTAAACATTCGCTGTTTAAAATTTAATGACTGCTATATTTACTACACGAGAGCTTTTAGACAGTGTTGTTTACATATGACGTCATGTGTCACGTGCCAGTAAAGTGCGCGTTGGCTAAAAGCTTTGTTTCACATCATGGACTACTAAGCTGTAGAGGTGTCGTGGATGAGTGGAAACGTCGCCGGACTGTCGATCACAAGGTCTACGGTTCGAGTCCCGCCGCGGCACTAATGTCCTTTGGCAGCCTAGCATAGCCGGGTTAAGTTGGAGCGCCTTGAGGACCTTGCAAGGTCGGTACGTGCGCTATATAAGAATCCAATAGTATTATTATTATTTAACAACGGCTCCTTTTTAAACAACCCAGTTGGTGTAAACAACCCCCACTGAACAACAGCTCCGTTTTAAACATCACCGGTTGTTTAAATTGTGATTTTAAACAAGTTGTTCAAAATGTTGATCAACTAAGTGTTTAAACTTTAAACAACTCGAGTTGCTTAACATTTTAAACAACTCTTAGATCAGGTCACCCGTTAATCTAAAGTTGTTTAAACTTTTAAACAACATGTATGTTCACTAAAATTTTAACTGTGTAGCCAAGTACGTGTAAGTTCGATAAGATAGGGTCGGCGAAACCATAAACAATGCAATGCAATTCCTCGCAAGTTTGTATTATCTTTAAGAAATGAAACAAGTGATTTATTTAATCTGAAGTTTGAGATTACTCAAAGTCTGAATCTTATTTAATCAATAACACGGATACTGATATAATGAAATAAGATGAAACACGCAAACAGTGAGTAACAAACAATGACCAAAGTACACCTTGCCTTATCAAGTTATCACTTCCTATGTAAATTTGCTAACATAACAATCACACACTACACTTATACAATGTATGTACTAAACTCACAAAACGTACTGACTGGGTCAGAGTTTATTGAAAACGAATTTATTAACATCTGGAAAATGAATAAATGGACAAGATATCATAGATGCTAGTAAAAAACCAAGCTCACTTCGGTTTGTCGAAAGTCCAACAAAATATGACCGATGTAAAATCCGTGAGTCTCATTTAAAGTTTGTTGTTCAAATTCTTGAGCTATTTTCCGTGTATTTTTTTTTTTTTAATTTAAGATTTTGTAACAACCCTCATTATATTTGAAAGAAAAGGCGTTGAAATAATGCTTTAAATGACCCCGTCAATATTGATCTGTTTATGTGTATCATTGTCGGTAAATCATGCAATTGTGCACTGTACTACGCTAATAGTCTCTTTACAACATTTTTCATCCAAATATGCTACTACTGAATTAATGAATAAACATTCCTTCAGCTATTGACATTTCCATACCCTTCTTATGTACACGAGATGTCATTTCGATTGCGTCATCTCTTACGCTATTAAAACATGTTAAAGAAGGCAAACAGTGCATGCGCAAGCACTCCAACTACCCTGCTTATCAAGTTAGTTTTGCATTCATTTTGTGTACTTGTTCAAACTTTTAAAGCGATTTTAACCACTCTCCCTCAATATCTCCTTACTTATTTCAGCAGGAGAGAACATTATAATTCACTCCGATCTAAATCAAGTGCTTCCCTTCTCATTCCCAAAATCCCCAAAACAGGCTGGCTTCAAATGCTTTCGATCTGTTGCCCGACACATATGGAATAATCTCCCTGTATTTCTAAGAAATAGTACTTCACATTTCTATTAATTCTTCAAAAACATCTGACAACTTACCTCGAATATTCTTCTCAATTTGTTGATTGACTGAGGGATAGCGACTTGTATCCTCTGAAAAAGGCACTATAAACATCCTATTGTTAACATCATCATTATTATTGTTATTATTATTATTATCATTAATATTGTGGTTGTTAATATTATTATTATCATCATCATCATTAACACGAGGCGTTATAACCGAGTCTATCTCACATGTCGCGTCAGAGAACGCATTATTCATTGGCGCAGTCTTACGTCAGCAATAACGCCTCGTGTGCAGCAGTCTCCAATAAACCCTTCCTGCCCACTCACTCACTCCTCCATTCATGACTGATATCTTCTGTCGCGTCATGATAATCAGGTCAACTCAGTGACGTCACAATATATGTTTTAATCATAACCATGAGCTTGCTTTTCCCTTTTCCTGTATGGTTGCCAGTCTAGTCACTTTCTAAATAGGTTTGTTATGTTTACTCTGAGTAATGAAATGACGGTGCGTATAGACTTATATTCTAAGTAGGCATATTGGTATACTCTGTGTATATTTATGAATGAAATTTTCGTCAGGTGATCTTGAGTAAGGTATAAATGAGCAAAGTTTGTTTTGGGTCCTCATTGCGATGACAGGTGTGTGCGTATAAAGGACTTCGAAAGAGATCAAAGGTACGTTTGTGTGTTTGCGTTTGAGTAACAGATTCTGCTCCTCTCCTCTCCCCTTGGTGTGTTGAAAGTTGAGCTTGTTAAGCCATGTGTCACTGTCTCTATTCAATCTATGGTTCGTCCGAGACAATTAAATTATTTTGCTGTCAGGCGATATACTGTTAACCCGAATCTTTAATAATTGTATAGTATTGTATCAATGTGAATAGTAACAAGACACTCTCTCTTTTCATTAATTGGCAGAAAATGGAGACTGGTACGATGGCTGACGTCTTGATGAACCAGACTTCGTCTTGGACCTCGACTTCCGCGACGACGACGGCTGGCAGTGACGGTCGAAATTTTGTTTTCAACGATCCGGTCCAGCGAATCATCCTCGCCGTCATCTTCATCATCGCTTTCGTCGTGGGCTTCACCGGCAATGGACTGACAATGCTGGCTGTTGCACTGAGTAGGAAATTGAGAACGATTACCAATGTGTTCGTGGTCAATCTGGCGATGGCTGACCTCCTGACCTGCTGCGTACTGCCATGGAACACGGTTGCGTTGTTGAGCTTCAGTGGGTGGCCGTTACCTGACTGGGTATGTGCAGGTGCTGCTCTGGTTCTATACACCTGCGGTGGCTGCAGTCTCTACAGCCTAGCAACCATCGCCATTAATAGATACATCATCATTACTAGGCCGCTTAAAACGTATCGCGCCATCTATACGAAAAGAAACAACGCTATTATTTTAACCATCTGCTGGTTAGTTCCTTTCTCTGTGTCGTTGATCCCGCCACTGTGTGGACTCGGCGAGCTCGGATACGCTGTCAAATATAAGACATGCTCGCACAAGACGGCCCATCCGTTGTCCGACTACTACAGCATGCTCCAAGCCGCTGTTCTGTATCCAGTACCTCTCGTGATCGTCGTCGTCTGCTACATCAAGATCTTCCTCCATACTCGACGTCACATGAGAACGATGACGATGTCCGATTCTTCCGACACGTCGGTCACCAATACGAAGCGATCGTCACCGAACGGCACACCGCATCATGAACCAAACAAATCAGTCAAGAAGCGGCTCAACAGGCGCCAAGTAGAAATTACAAAAAATATGTTGTTTGTCGTCTGCGCGTTTGGTCTTTGCGCGTCGCCTTATTGCGTCTCGCTCATGATACCACCAAGTGATCCTGCTATCCCGTGGACAGCCGCCATCTTGCTTTTTAATAGCTGCGTGAATCCAATTATCTATGCTACCAAGCATCCTTATTTCAAGCAAGTCTTTGGTTCTATGTTGAAATGCCGATGTACAGAGATCCCAGAGC